>NW_017731505.1:1567400-1615680 GCF_001890085.2 Hipposideros armiger
TTCAGTTATTGTATTCTTTAGTTCTACCTGGTTGCTTTTTATGATTTCTGTATCCTTCTTTATGTCCTTGTTAAGTTCCTGAAACATTCTTATCACCAGTGTTCTAAACTCTGTCTCTGAAAGGTTGGATACCTCTGTTTCATTTAGTTGCATTTCTTGAGGTTTCTTCTGATCTTTTACTTGGGACATGTTTCTTTGTTTCTTCATTCTGGCTGTCACTGTGATTGCTTCGATGTATTAGATCACCTAGAAAGATAAAAAAAAGAGAAAAAGGGTAAAAAAAAGAAGGAAAAAAAAGGAGGGGAGGGGCTCTCCACCCACTTTAATCTGCAGACCACTTGCTCAGCAATAGAGAAATTCTGGGCAACTCAGCACCAGCTGTTGGAGGGAAGGGCTCAATGTGTCATGCACCGACCTCCCTCTAGACTTGCAGTAAGCTTCCCACAATTAGTTGCTGTGTGCTCTGGAACCGTGCTCACCACCTAAAATTCTCACAGGTTGTTGCGGGCTGCCTGCTGCTGCTAAAAAACCCTCTGTGGCCTGCGGAGGTAGGAGCTAGGGACCAGGGGCTCAGGGTGCCCCTGGCAACACAGCTCTAGGTGGGCAGGGCAGGCCCCCAAGGCACCACAGGATGTGGTCAGTGGCCCTTACCAGGTTAGAGCAGCATGTACTCCTGCATCAGCAGCCAACCCACACCAACTGGCCTGGAAAGCCCTGGCTGAATCACTCAGGTGCACAGCTCGTGGCCCTACACTCCCAGGAAAACTCCCTGTCTCAGCCTGTCCCAATCAGCCGCTCAAAGATCAGGCCGAGCAGTCCGACAGCCAATTGCCACCCAGGCAACTCTGCACGCGCAGTGCGGAAATCAGGGACCTAAGGCGAGTCACACACTTCCAGGTCCCAATTAACAGTCTGTTGGAGTCGGAGCGCGCCTGACAGGCGGTTCCCTGGCTATGCAGCACAAGCAGTGCGGAGGGTGGGGATCCAAGGCCGCATGCACACGCACGCACACATGCACTCCTGCGCCAATTCTAGCAGACCAATGCAGTCCCAGACCCGAGTCTCTGTGGGAGGGCCCAGCCCTGAAAAAATGGTGGCCCCTGTGCACCACCCGCGCGCAAGCTCCACGCCAGGGGAACAACTGGAAAACAAACCTCCAGCTCCCGCACCAAAGGCATCAGCTCAGTCTTTCCCGGAGGCTCCTGGGCCCTGCTCACAAAGCTACTCCCTCCACCAGGAACCGGGTGAGTGCTCACCAGCGAGCGAGTCGGTTTGCCGGCTCCACTGGTTCTCCAGCTGCCCTCAGACCCACTGAGCTGAGCAAAGAGAGTCCTCGCTATTTTCTCCTTCCAGCTATCGTAGAACTCCTCTTCCCAGCAACGTAACTCTGGGATGGTGAGCGCGGTGTGGGGCTGGAGGGTCTCGCCCCCAACTGGAGAAGCCTCCCCACCGCTGAGGTGTCCCTCACGGGGTTCGCCCTCTCTCTCGTCTCCACCCCTCCTACCAGACTTGTTGTGGCCTCCTCTTTAAGTCCTTCATTTAGAAGTTCTGCTCATCTAGGGTCCAGGGAACTTCCGAGGTTGAATATCTTATAAATTATTTGTAATTTTGTTGTGATCCTGGGAGGTAGTCGGCACAGCGTCTGTCTATTCCACCATCTTACTGGAAGTCCCCAAATAATATACTTTCAAAGCATATAGAAGATTGTCTTAACGTATAGTGTTTGGGGAGGGTGTGAGCTTGGCTCTACCCAACTGCAAGGGATAGCATCCAGGAAATATGAGCCTCTTTACCCTGCTTTGTAAGAGAGCATTCTGTGATCACCTGAACCTCAGTTTCAATGCACTCAAAAAATAAGAACTCAATCTCATATTAGTGTGCCAGAAGACTAAACAATGACCAAAAGAGTGTAATTTTGAGTTGCCTAAATTTAGCGTGTTTGTATTACAGAACTGTATGCCTATTAAGAGGCTACCCAGCCCTGCCCTTTGCCTACAGACCCAAAGCAGCCCCAAAGTTGCCTTTCTTTAACTGTCTTCCTGACCAAAAATGTGCTATCATTATGCCTAAAGAAAGATGTTCTTCACCACCTTTAACATAAACATTATCATCACAAAGAACTATTTTTTTGGAACACCAATTAGACATGGTGAGCTTACTTTTTAAGTGCTGTGGACACAGAGAAATACGGGATATATCTTCTCCATCAAAAGGTATGTGACCAAGGGAACGGAAACAGGGCAGAAACACAGAGAGAGAAAGCACAAAAAGATAAAAGGACATTGCCTTGTGTTCAATGATGATGGATGATAAACCTAAACAATAAAACTGAAGGCTAAAATTCAGTTAGGTGTTAGGAGGAAGAAAAATAAAATGAAACAGGATGGGAGTTTTCTTTTACCCATGAAGAATTACATTTGACCGCCAGTAACAGAACTGAAATAAGAGTGTCTTAAACAAGGTAGGGGGTTATTTTTCTCCAACGTAAAAAAAAGTGAAAGTATTAGTCTAGCATAACAGTTCAACAATGTCATGTCTCCGCTTCTCTCTGTTTTGCCATTCTTAGTGTCAGCTTTCATATTCCAGCTTGTCTCATGGGCATTATGGCTTCTATAAATCCAGCCATCATGCCCATGGCTGACAGAAAGAATGAGGAAGAGGGGCACTCAAATGGTCATCCTTGCTGAGACAGCTTCCCTTTAACAATTTCCTAGGAGCCCTCCATTCAAAATTTGGTCTCTGATATCTTTAATTTTTTCAGCCAGATATTATGGCACTTCCTCCAGTGTCATGGTATCAATAAATAATAGAAGAATGGATATTGCATAGACAGTTAGCAAGCTCTGGTATACAACTCAACTTTTGCCAGCATTTAAAAATCAAAATCACAGAGCCCTTCGAAACCAGAGGTGAACAAAACATGGCCTGTGGGATAAATTCAGCCCATTGATTGTTTTGGTAAATAAAGTTGAATTGGAACTCAGCCACACCCATGCCTTTATGTATAGTCTGTGGCTGCTTTTGTGCATCACAGCTGAGTGGAGTAGTTGTGACAGAGACTGTGTGGCCTACAAAGCCTAAAATACTTCCCATCTGGCTCTTTGTACAAAAGCACTGCCAAACCCATTATAGATAGATAAGTCAAGGGAAAATTGGGCAAAAGACTGAAACAGGCACTGCAAAAAGGAAATCCAAAGACCAACACACACATATGACAAAGGCTCTACCTCATTAGTCACCAGGGGAATGTTAATTAAAACCACAGTGCGCTGTCACTACTTGCCCATCAGGATGGCTATAATTAAGAGAGAGAACTGATAATACCAAGTATTGCATTAATATGGGACAACTGGAATCCTCATGCATTGCTCGTGGCCGTGTAGGTTGGTACAAGTACTTTGGAAAACTGTTAGGCAGAATCTACTGAGGTAGAACATAGGTACTGCCTATGATGGAGCGGTTCTACTCCCAGGTATATACCCAACAGAAATGCTTACCTATGTTCACCAAAAGGCATATACTAGAATGTTCATATCGGCACTATTCATTAATAACCCAGGCTGGTAAACCCTCTCTCAACAGTAGAAAAGGGAGCCTATCATGTTTTGTTCATACAATGAAGTACTTTTCAGCAATGAGGATGAAGTACAATTACATGCCGTAGCATGCAATAGTGATGAAGGAAGCCAGACCAACAAAGACTGTCCACTGCGGGATTCTATTGATCTAAAGTTCAGAAACTGGCAAACCAACCTACGGTGTTGGTGGTCAGGTGAGTGGTTACTTTTAGGGGGCAAAGATTGGGAGGGGACTTTCCTTGTTCTGAGTAGTCATCATGCAGGAGTGTTGACTTGGGCAAATGCGTGACTTGGGCACCGTTTGGCTCATCTATTATATTTCGTAAGGATTCCCCTCCTCCCCCCCAAGAACAATAATACACATCTCTGAAATGGGAGAAGCCTAGCCGTGCTGCTTGCAGTCGCTTTTCTATTAAAATGATGCCTGTGATGATGTGTTCCTTGTAAGACAACCACACTAGGCTACACAATGGGGCCTGGCGTTTTGTTTGAGACCATGTTTGCATTCGAGCATCACTAACAAATGGAATGCGCTTTCTGTTTCCAGCTTTGTGTGCTGGACTCCAGCCAGCCTGACTGTCTGGCCATCTAGGTGGTCTCAGTCCAAGCAGTCCCCGGTGAGGATGGGAAGGGTGAGTTAAGCTGTGGATGAGCCCACTGAGCAGACCCCGTGGCCCTGGGCTTTCTGGCTGGAGGACAAAGCGAAGGCTGCAAGGTCAGCAGCTGAATGCAATTTGTGGATCCTGAGGAGGCGATTTGGAAGGAGGGTAGTTTCCCCCATTTCTGTTTAGTCTTAACTTTGTGAAACTGTAAAGAGGTGCTGGAGACGGAGGGAGCTGTTTGTGTGCTAAGTGTTGTCTGCCTCAATTGCACTCTTGAATTCTGGCTGGCTGCCCAGTCTTGTGTAGGAGGCTAGTTAAGATGTGTGTGCCTCTGCAAAACGGCAGTTTTAGATTTTAAAATGGATTAAAGTATTATTTCCGCAAAGCCAGGGACTGAGGCAGGTTTTAAAGGAGAAGGTCAGAAGAAGTAGCTGGGTCTTCATAAAGAATCACTCAAGTTTTAGGCTGATACATTGAGTTAAATTTGTTCCCTCCCATGGATGAAAGTGAGGAGTTATAAAAGAAAGAAAATAATGAAAGCTAAAATGAATAAAGGAAATGTAATAGCCCAAAGTATTACAGTCATTGATGGCCATACTTTAAAAAGGCACTGGTAAAAACGAAATTGAAATAATTGGGTTGTTGGAAAAGTCATGACGCATTTTTGCAATGAAAAACATAGAAAAAATACATCATGACTTTTTCAACAACCCAATAATTGTCAATAAATCTAGATATTCAATCCAAAAGTTCTGGGACCTACTAAGATGTACTTTTTTTCATATTTCACCACTACTCAAAATCTTTCCTTTAAAAATATAACAATTTTTATGTATCTTACTGAGACTTGGGACTCTGTGTATACATAAATATATATAACTATATATATATATATATATATATATATATATATATAACCATATATATATATATATATATATATGTACATTTGAATGCATATGTGTAGACAATTGTGAGAGTTTTAAAAATTACCATCCCCCAAAGGAAAGTGAAAACAACTGGCAAGTGCTGAGAAGTCGCTGCAGCCGACTGTTTATACGAGTCTCAGAGGATATAGATTATCTTGACGCAGCCTCCCAGGTCTGCTGTAGCACCTCAAAGGACAATCTTTTGAAAAAGAAATCCAAATATCAGTTTAGAAGAAACCACAGAAAATTGCATGACTCGCATTTTTGTGGAAATTATGATGTGGCGGTAGAAGGCGACACCACCCCAGGTGCTTCAGCCCCAGTGCGTGTTTGGGTTACTGCAGCTTCCAAGGGGTTCCTTGTTTGGGAGATAACTTCCCTGTTCCCTCCCTTTTCTTCTTAGGAGCCTCAGAAGGAGAGTGGAATTGGGGGGTGCAGGCATTAGAACAAGGGTGCCCTGGCCAAGCTCCTGTGGTTGTATGCTAAGTGGGCTTCTTGCTTTGGGGGCCAAAGCATTTTGGAGAGACCTGTCTTAGGAGAAGGGAGTTATTCTGCTCCTTGGTGGCCCCTCAGTGTGGAACCATTGAGGAGTTAGGTCTCAGTGTCTGATGGCATAGTTGAACAGGGGTGAATGTGCAAAGATGGGCCCTACAGTTATCAAAGCTTGGCCTTTTCACAGGACGTTCAGTGGATTTCACTTGTTTCATGAGAAACCAAAGCTGAGAGCCCTGCCTCCTAACCCCTACACAGGCTGACGTGCCCTGAGGAGCTCCCCTGTTCTGTGAGCCGCATGTATCTTGGGTTCCCCTGTGCGAGGCCCTAGAATCTATTTCTTCTATAACCTAAAATGTCAGCCCTGAGATCAGACCACATCCCTCTCATTTCCTGTGGACTTTCCTTTTATAGAGAAGTGGTTTATTCTTTCCTAGGGGCCAGAATTAGGATTTTAAAAGGTTTTGCTTTTCCATACCACATGACAGTGTCCTGATGATAATTGTGAGCTGCCTGCAACAGTCGACATCCGGGCATCAGAGTCAAGACTGGGCCCAAGGAATTGATTCTGTTGGATAAAGCATTAGGTTACTCCAAGCAGCGGTCACTGCTATTGTAGTTGATTCCAGTTCAGGTTCTCTCTAGACTTGCTGGTGCTATAACCACCAAATGCTCATTGTTCTTACCTCCCAGAATCATATTTAGTAGCAGCATTCAACAGATATTTAGTAGCAGCATTCAACAGATATGTCTCTAGTGGTTGCTGTAGAGAAGGCATGGGACCAGGCTCTGGGGGTGAGAACAAGATGAGTATGACAGGCCCTGTCTCTGAGGGGACAGTGTTTTAGGAGGAAACACACCAGATGAATGCTCTAACAGAGGTGCAACCAGAGGCTAGAGGAGCCTTCTGCTGAGGGTTTTGGCATGGGTCTGTAGGCCCAGGAAATCCAGAGAGGCTGGTAGGAGTTATACAGGCAAAGGAGAAATGGGAGGGGTATGGGGGGCTGTGGAGAGGTAATGGATGTGATGGGGGAACAGGGTGTTACAAGAGGAGGGAGTTTACCCCTTGGAAGCAAAGGACTTATCTTCAGTGTGTGACCTAGAATTTCAAAGGTCATTTCCCATAGCAAGAAGCCAAGGTGGTGGATGGCCACATTTTGGAATGTTCAGGATGTGAGTTTGATGTTACATGCATCGTGCTAGTTATAGAAAATGGCTTGGAATTCTGAATACCTTCCAGAATCTTGACTAGTTTGAAATTTTTACGTACACATATTTGTCTATACAGTATGGCACGACCTAGGAGCCACAGCCTGTTGAAAAGTGTATGTCCTAAAAACACATAACAGTTCAAGTTCACTTCTTCTGAGTGGCCTAGGGTTTTGAAGACAAGACAAAATTGCCAGACTCCAAGGGGTGCTTCAGAATCTTCTGCTTTTCTGGTCTCAGAGCATGTGGTATGCTATGGCATGTAATTGAATCCAGTGCTGATGGGTGCAAATCCAGTTCAAGTTCAGAGGGATGGATACCAAGGAACAGCGTGTGTCTGAAAAGCAGGATACCACGTGCAAAGTGAGGGTACAAGGAAGGCTTTCCACTATATGCAACCTAGAAAACACCCATCAGCGAGAGGGAAATACTTGGAACAAATGATTCGAGAATAGCAAAGATGAACACAACAGGGAATGTTTGGTTTTGGTTATGATTTATATTGTTCTAGAAGAAATGGGAAGGTAGAGGTACCTTAGCCAGACCAAATGAGTCCCACATACATTTACCTGAGACTTCCAGAAATAAAATAAGCGTGTCTCTACAAGCTCAGATGGATGGGGCAGCAGAGTGCCGTTGGGATTCTGGTGTATCTCTGGTGAGTTGTCTGTCTGCTTCAATGCTATACATAAAACAAAATAATGCAGATGATAATAGAAGCGAATATATGAAAGATTCCGTTTTTCTTTGGGCAGGTAAAACTCCAAGTGGATGCAGGTAAAAACCAAAAGTAGAAAAAAAATCGAACAAAATAAAGTGCCATTTTTGCTATTGATAAAATTTGAAGCTAGATGATGGGTTCACAAGGCCTCATTATATTCTCTACTTTTGTGTAATTTGGGAAATTTTCTATCATAGAAGTTTTTTTATGCACAAAAAAGTGTTTTTATTAGCTTTCTAAATCAGGGGTCAGGGAGGCTTTTCTGTAGAAGACCAGAAAGCAACCACAGACAAACATGTGCCTGGGTGGGCACGGCTGTGTTCTGATGAGACTTTAGCTGTGAATGCCAAAATTTGAATCTCATGTAATTTACACGTGTCAGAAAATATTATCTTTCTTTTGACTTTTCTTTCAACCATTTAGAAATGTGAAAAAGCATCCTCACTGATTCCTGTGCGAGACGTTAGACAAATATGTCTCCTCATCTCTTCCTTTAGAACAGACACAACAAAACCAAAACAGGTTCAAGTGCAACATGCTTTCTTTTTCAGCTTTCTGTCCATTAATTAAATGGTGGTTTTTTCACCTTTGGTATTTTCCTGGATCTTTCTAGAATGCTTTGTGCCCCTGTAACACTTTCTAACATCAGTCGTCACACATTTACTAAGCACTCAGCATGAACTGAAATGCTGGGGATGAGGACGTCAGAGGAAAAGAAAATATTAGCAATTGAAAGTGGTACAGAAGCTCCTCTATTTATGGAATGTCGACTTGTGCAGCCTCATAGATACAAACAAAACCATACTCTGGAGTAAAGCCCTGTGGCTCTTTCCTCACCACCAAAATATGTGTTAAGAGGTTCTGGGAGCTTTTTGTTTCTGCCTCCCCCACCTTGTTCTTCAGCCTACCTAATATTTACTGTGTTTCTGCTCAATGCTCAGGTGTTTTGACATCAACTCCGTCTTGTATGATTACCTCAGGGGAAGTGGAAGAAGAAAGTGCTAATAAGAAGTAGCAGAAAGGAAGGAAAAATAGGAATGATTGTTCAAAATTGAACTGCGTCAGAAAAATGGTTGCAAGTCCTTTGGCAGGTAGAACAGTTTTGAGGATGGAGACCTTATCATGCAATCTGAGAGGTCTGTGCTATGTGACAACAGCAGGCGTGAGAGACAGCTTCTAGAGGCCTGGTACCCTTCTAACTGCTACACACACACACACACACACACACACATTTAATCCTCACAACAAAGATGGTAATCAACAATGATGTTATGAAATGATGATAGAGCAGAGAAAATGTCCCTGTGTGGCTGGGGATCAGCATCTTAGACCTACAAGTACCTTTGATAATCCTGGGAAGGAAATAAGTCCACTAAATCTAGTCACCCAATCGGGGCTGCTTCCAGGGGCTCTCAGCTTTGGGAACCCACCCAACCTTAAAGCAAGTGGCTAAATGACAATTGTGGGTGCTTACGCTGCTGGAAAATTCCCTGTAGTGCCTGTGGGCAGAGTGGCCACATCAGAAGACTTTCTGTATATGAACAGATGTAGGTCTACTGTGGACAAAGACACCAGGGAAAGCATTTATCACCAAGGAAGGGGAGAGGTTGGAATGGGAAGTCCTGGAAGACACAGCGCCTTGCTGGACATACATCTGGGGGGCCCAAGCTTCTCCCCATCAGAACAGCCCTAAACAGCCATTAGAGCTTCACAAGTTTTCAGCCCCCACGTGTAGTGGACGCTTGCTGTGGGCGCTCTGCCCCCAGCATCTCAGACCTTTTCCCAGTGCTGTGTACCTGTGCCACCCCTCAGATTCTGTGTGGTTTGCTTCTAACGACCCCCATCTGTGAACTTCTTCACGGGACTTCCCTTGGGGTTCTCGAGCAGTTTCTTTGTACCCACAACAAGCAGGACGTGCCTGGGAGGTGACGTAACCCTGGGGCATCCCATAGCCCTTGACTGGAGGCTGGGAGAATATTAAAACGCAGCCCCTTTGCCTTGAGGTGGGACAACTGTGGGGTGGAATGTACACTCCCCTCAGGGTCAGGCTGACCCTGGGACCCCGCCAGAAATCACACCGTTCCCTGGCTTTCCCCCCCCTTCCTTCCCTGGTAGGCTGATCCGTCACCAGTTTCTCCTGGGAACGTGCCCTTGATAAATCACTTGCACATGGATCCTTATCATAATGTCTGTTCCTGGGAAACTCACTCTACGGGAGGCAAGAAGCAGCTGTATTATTAGAGAGAAAGCACCAGGCCTTGCCTTCAGTTAGCAGTGAATGGATGAAAGAATGGACTGACTGAATGAATAGAAGCCAGCCTTTAGCCTTCAGCCACTCACGGTGTAGCCAGGGAAACAAGCAAGGGATCAAACATTGACTGTGACATTTTAGAGTCGCGGGTCCCATAGTGAAACTGCCCACATAGTGCAGCCTACCCAGCTGATGGTCATCTGGACTCAGCTTAACTCTAGCCAGGAAGGGGAAATCACCACCTCCCAGGCTGGCTGCATTCCTTCTCTCGCACCACTCAGTTTATTATAAACGCCTCCCTCCCTCTCTCCCTCCCTCTCTCCAATTCCCTCCTTCTCTCCCTCCCTCTCATTTCTCTTCCTCCCCCTTTCCTTCATTCTTTCTTTCCTTCCTCCCTCCCTCCCTCCTTTGCCTGTCTCTCTCTCTCTCCCCCTCTCCCCCCTCCCTCCCTCCCTCTTTCTCTCTTACAGGTTTGTGGAGATACAATTCACATTTCACATTTCATACAATTCACCCACTTAAAGTGAACAATTCAGTGATTTTTAGTATATTCAGAGTTGTCCAACCTTCCCCACGGTCAATTTTAGAACATTTTCATCACCCCATAAAAGAAACCCTGTACCCTTTAGCTATCACCTCTTCAACTCCTCAAACCCTGATCTCCCCAGCCCTGGACAACTGTGGATCTCCTGTTGGTCTCTGTGGATTTGTCTGTCCAGGACATTTCATATATATGAAATCAGATAATATTTGATGTTTTGTGTCTGGCTTCCTTCACTCAGCATCATGTTTTCTTCATTCATGCTTTATCATATAACACTACTTCTTTCCTTTTAATGGCCAAATAATCTTCCAATTTTTGGAGAGACCACATTTTATTATCCATTCAGCAGCTGATGGACATCTGAGTTGTTTCCACCTTTTGATGATTATAAATAACGCTGCTATCAACATTCGTGTATGAGTTTTTATGTGGACATACGTTTTCATTTCTCTTCATACCTAGGAGTGCAATTGCCTGGTAAAATGTAGAAAATTCTTTTATATGTTGAGCCAAAATCTGAAACTTCATAACTTGCACTCTTGGCCCTTGTCCAGCCTTCTGGAAAACCCTGACAAGGCTTTCCTTTCTTACACCTGACATCACTTCAAATTGCTCACCATTGTCTTCATGTCCTTCTTCAGCTTCCGTAGACTGAATTCTCTTTGTTCTTTCCATCATTCCATTGTAAAAGTGAGACTTGTAGAAATGCAAAACAACACACTTGAAGTTGTCACATTGCCTATTGTAATGTACAGAACAGCTTTCTGTAGTTCCAAATTTCAGACTTTCCCATCAACAATGGGGAACTAGTGGCTTATACCTTTATTTGGCCAAGATGGGAGACAAAGAATTTTTTTCTAAGTGGGAAGGATTTTTTTAATGGACTCTGAAGGGATTTTCCCTTTGGAAAATCTAAAAGGACTAATAATTTGTGTAATTTATACACATTATGACACGTTAATGTGAGAAAAGGAATTCCATGGTTTTGAAAAATAAGATTTAACGGAGATCAGTTATCCTAAGAGCTTTGAAAGAAGTCACGTGTGACATTCTTTTTACTCATAGTCATGAAGACAATGTGGAGAAAACTTGACAAAACCACAGGAAAATATAGCAAGTTGCTTAGCAGTTTCTGGGTTGTGCTGAACTGGGCCAAATGTCGTGTTCATTTCTTCTTCAATAACTACAAAGGAATCCGATTCTGGCTTGTTAGTCATAAACTTAGGGATATTTTTCAGCTTCTTTTAACATTAAATCCAGAGCTTGGGATGGGTTCTGACACTGTCGCATGCTAGCTACATGACCTTGAACAAGTCATGCAGCCTTTCCAAGCATCAGTTTCTGCATTTTAGTACCATCGCAACACAGTGGTTCTCAGACTGTATTGTACATGATATCAAGGGATCTTGCTGAAAAATGTAACTTCTGAGGCAGTGTTCCAAGAGATTCTGTCTCAGTGTGTTTTGGGGAGGGCCGCAAAGTCAATTTTTAAACAAATCTCACCCCAGGTGCTCCTGATGCATGTGGTCCTGAGACCACACATTCAGACACTAATTAGCCATTTCTTTCTGGTCCCTTTTCTTCTTGTCCTATCTTCTGTTGAATGGGAAAAGAAATCTTATAATCTCTGCAGGTATTATCTTTCCATATAAGGATATATGCTGTATGTATCAACGTAAAGAAAGATGGCAGCCAAAGTTGAAATAATGAAAAGGTCCTAGTCTGATGCTTAGATTCTGATGCATTAGAATTATTTTGACCAGAACAATTTTATTTGAGAAGTAGGGTTTCTCCACTTTGGCACTGTTGACATTCTTTGTTCTAAATCATTCTTTGTTCTGTATGTGTGTGTTGGTGGGGGTGGAACCGGCTTGTTCATTGTGGGATGTTTAGCAGCATCCCTGGCCTCTAGCCAATAAATACCCCCCTTAAGTTGTGACAATACAAAATATCTTCAAATATTAACAAATGTACCCTGAGGGACAAAAGTGCCCCTGTCTCTGAACCATTTTCATAAAGTGCAGTCCCAAAGAAAAAGAATGAAGAAATTAGGTGTAGAGTATTTGTTTTGGTTGGCTGTCACTGCACAGCATGGCACTCTATGACACCCTATTAAGCTGTTGGTACTCGACCTTTATGTACCAAGCATTCACTGGGGATGTGGAACTCTCTGGTTCATTCTGTCTGTATGGTGGATTAATTGGGATACAGACAAGTTAAGCGATTTGACGAGAGAAGGGACTGTTTCATTCTCCTCATTTCATTCCACTCCTGACACAAATTCTGAACTTTCGCCTTATATGTTCTATTCCCCCCCCAAACATGACAATCATAACCACAAAATAGATTAATTGGAGGAGGAGCACCATTACATGTGAAGTTGCTTTGCAAACTTCACGCTCCAGAGTAATGCCAGGTGTCACATACTGCTGAGCCTTCGAAACCAGTGGTTTCGTTGGGTGACTAGTGAAGTGCTCCAAAGGGTTCCATGGCTTCCAGTTTCGATCACACAAATGGCCAGTTTTCACCTGTTAGCCTTTCAACATGTCGTGTTGGGTGGAGCCCCAGAGCTCAGTCCTACCCTTCCACTCTGGGAAAATGTCTCCCTGTTTTCTTGGGTGGTGGAAGGCTCACTCCACTGAAAAAATATTTGTTGACAGTGTGAGATATACCACTAAGTGGAAATTATTAAAGCATGAATTTCTTATGTCTATGAAGGGTTTTTCAACCATGGCTGTTGACATTTTGGACAGGGTAGTTCTTTGTTGTGGGGGGTGCTGTCCTGTGCATTGTAGGGGTGTTTAGAAATATCCCTGGCTTCTACCCACTAGACACGAGTGCCAACTTGCCCACAGCCCACTCCTCCTCGCAGTTGTGACAACCAAAAATGCCTCCAGGCATTGCCAAAAGTGTCTACTTGGGGGGAAAATTGTCCCTATTGAGAACCACTGGCCTAGGAGATATGGATGAGGCACTAGCAGTGTCTCCAACCGCCCCCCCCACACACACACCTTTCATAAGAGGACACCATAACAATCTAATGAATGAGTCTGACTTATCAAAAAGAGCCCCTACTTTGAAACACCCTGGAGTGCCCTGCAAAGAGATTTGGACCCAATGTCCATTTACATCTCAACTCCACCATTTACCAGATGTGCAAAGCAAGTTAATTACTTTCATGAAGAAAATGGAGAGAGTCATATTTTCCTCACACTATTTTTCTGAGGATCCAGGTTTGCTGTTTGCAAAGCATCTAGTTGGACAAAGGGCCAGTGATATAGGTGCTCAATAATTAGTGGACTTGTTATCGTTTCAAATGATCATTGCAGCACAATCAGCACTGGGATTGTCACAACTGCCCCCAGGCATGCTTGCAACACCGTGCAGATGAGAGGAAATTGTAGTTGGTCGGGTGGAGGCAGTAGACTACCATTAGACTATGGACATAATGAAAAGTAGCAGTGGCTTGATTTTCAAACTGGTTTTTGGCAAGTCATAAAACTAGAGGGAGTGCAGCCTCTCCATTTTGCCTAATGATGCTTGCATAGAAATGTATTTTAGAAACGTCTCTCTGTGGATACTTCTTCAGGGTACTGGCTACAAGGTACTGAATAGGATTCTTCAGTGAAGATATTAAAATGGCAAGAACAGGACAAACTGATGATACCAAACCGGACCTATTGTAGTGGTCAGTTTATCTCCCCCCACCCCATGCCTTCTTCCCCTGCACTCACAGGTCATCACTTCTTGTTATTCTCAGTACTAGGGATCAAGGCTTAGGACAATAGGACTAGATGATGCCAGGACATTCTTTTCTCTCTTCTCTGTCTTAGGTCACCACAGCACTAGGTACCATCCTTGGGACCCCCAGGAGTACCTCGTTCACTGGTCTTTGGACTGGGCCTGTCATCAGACTGGGGCTTGTCTCTAACTTACCTGGAGAAAGAATGGGACCTCCATTCTTCCTTGGCTTCCTCCATCTTCATGTCCCTGTTAGGGTTAAGAGGAAGGGGAGAACTATGGCTGAGGAGCAAAATGGCAATTCCTTAAGTGGCACTTACATTTACAGTTAGATTGCTAAGATCCCCCCACCTCCAGTATATGGAACTTCTGCCTAATAAAATGTCCTCTCTCAGAAGCATAACCAGTGCACCCTTTGCTCCTAATTGTACATGGGGATGGAGTTAGGAATGGCATTTCCAATTCCTAGCAGGGCTGGTAGGTCCTTCTTCACTTCTAGGAGACGTGATTTTGGACAAGGAGGAACTTAAGCTGCTTCCCCATCTCTGCTTCCTAATCCTAGACTTTGATTTCCTGAATTTTATCTTTGTAGCCCCATGAGAAAACCTAGAAGAGAGACAACTCTAAACTATGTTCATTCTTTATATAAACTATGTTCAGTCTATTTATACTGCAGGGTAAATAAAGATTCTAATGGGTACAATCAGTTTGGAAAACTGTTGGGCACTGTCCAGTGAAGCTGAAGATATGTGTGCCTATGACCCAGCAATTCTGTTTCCAGGTTTGTACCCTATAAAAATGCATGCACACGTGCACAAGGAGATATGTGTAACGATGCTCAGGCAGGATGGCTCTCAGCAGTCCAGAGCTGGAAAGGGCACAAATGTCCATCGGCAGTTGAAGAGCTACATAGTGATAAATGCATACAATGAAATACTAGACAGCAATGGCAATGAGCAAACTACAGCTGTACCACAATATGGAAGAACCTCAAAAACATTCATGTTGCATAAAAGAAGCCGGATATAATAACAACATGCTTATGATCCACTTTATAAAGTTAGAAAACAGGCAACACTAAGCTCTAAGTTTTATGGATACATAACTTCCTAAAAAGCAATGATTCTCAAACAGGGTGATTTTCCTCCCCCACCCCCCACCCCAGGGGACATTTGTCAATGTCTGTAGATATCGTTGGTTGTCACAGTGGGGGAAGGGGGATAATATTTGCATCTAGAGGATAGATGCCAGGAGTGTTGCTAAATATCCTACGATGCATAGGACAGCCTCTGTAGCAAAGAATTATCGATCAGCATGACACCAAAACCACAAGCAACAAAAGCAAAAATAAACAAGAGGAACTACATAAACCCGAAAAGCTTCTGCACAGCTAAGGAAACCATCAACAAAATGAAGAGGCAACCTACAGACTGGGAGAAAATATTTGTAAACCATATAGTTGATAAGGGGTTACTATCCAAAATATATAAAGAACTCATACAACTCAATAGCAAATAGTAACAATGTGTGGAATTCCAACTGTTTAAGTTTTCACAGACCTCTTAGAGTTCTGCACAAATGCCTAGGTCCCTTCTTGAGTCTTGAACAAGTGGACTGAGAACTGAAGAGGTATATGATTCACTCTGAGGTTAAATTTAAGAGTCTTGCCGCATGGACTAATAATTTCTTAAATGTTTTGTCCTAACTCCCCAAACCTTTCAAATACAGAAAAACAACTCTGTTGCACTTGAAAATTTAACTCTGATTTAGCAATGACAATTGAGCAAGAAATATGCTGGCAGGCAGAAGTCATTTTTAAAATGTAAATACAGCAGTTCCTTGGATGATGTTGTTTCATTAAATGTTGTTTAGTTATAACGATGATGAGAAAAAAGAGATGGATTCCCACCAGGGCCACTGTCTGTGTGGAGGTTGCACTTTCTCGCCATATCTGTGCGGGTTTCCTCCGGGGACTCCGGTGTCCTCCCACATCCCAGAGACATGCACATGAGGTGACTGTCATGTCTCCATTGTCCCCGTCGGAGTGAGTGGGTGGGTGTGAGAGGCCCTGAGATGGAAGGGCGTCCTGTCCAGTTGGGTCCCACCTGGCACCCTGAGCTGCTGGGAGAGGCTCTGGTCACCCGGGCCCGTGAACTGGAATAAGCATGTTGGAAAGTTATTGTCTTACTTGTTTTATTCATCTCTCTCAAATGTACATATATCTCACCTTTATTTGAAAGTTTCATATTAGAAGTGTTTGGGGGTGTTTGTTTAGAAGTTTGGTGATATTTTTCTGACCAGAAATATATTTTAGTTACTTAACTCTTGTTTATACCAATTAGCCTAGGGTCAAATTGGTTTCGTTATATATCGTTTTGCTTAGTTACAGTTTCTAAGAACTTCTGAACGAAATGAAGTGAGGACTTATTTTACACAATTTGGGAATGATGGATTATTTGTTGGCTTATGATAATGCCGTTTAGTGACTTAATATGTTTTCCAAAGGCATAATATAAACAAAATCTAAGATGATTCAATTTTAACATGGAGGTGACTTACTCAGGGGTAATGATCAAAGGACTATGGTTAAGGATTTTTAATTCCAGGGATCCACCTTGCATTTTACACACACACACACACACACACACACACACACACACACACCCTGGGGGTGCCAAAAAATGTATACACATTTTAAGAGATGTCATCTATGTATTACTTCCCGAAGTTGAAGTGAATTACGGTAGCAATGTGTAATATGATATTTGCCCAAAAGATGGTGTTAATTACATGAATGCTAGTGTCACCATGCAACAGGCAGGACAGCCAAAGAAAATGGAGGAAGCACGGTGGTCATTCGCAGAGCGCAAGGCCATTGTGAAGTGGTATTTGAAACTCGAGAACGTTGTGGAAGTACAACGACAATAGAGGCATGAGTATGCGACAGAACCTCCAACTCGCCTAACAATGGCACGCATTCGTGATAAGTGTGAGACGCATGGTCCTGTGTGTGCTGTGCACAAGGGAAGATCCCGGGAGGCCTCGCACAGCAACGAGTCCTGCTTCTTCTGCTGTGGTGTTGGAGCAGTTTACACGCTCACCACAGAAGTCTGCCAGTTTTCGCCGTCATCAGAAGTGTCTGGATGCTGATGGAACTACTTTGAGCACCTCTTGTCATTGTAGAAGTCAAACGTGACTTGTTATCAAACTTGTTAACAAACGTGATCTTTTGTTATCAGTATATATTAAGTATCACAATTTTAATACAGTTTTTTCCTTTCTTAAAATGTGGATACATTTTTTGGCACCCTCTGTGTATACAATGAAACTTTTTTGTAGGGAAAGGGGCTTTTAGCTTTGAAGGCTTAGTGGCAGGTATGACAGAGGAAGAAGCCCTAAGGCTGGAGAGTTCATCTCTCTACATAGAACACAGTGAAACAAAGGTCCCTAAATTGGGCCATTTGTGTATGCATGCCCTCCTTTGGTGCCCCAGCTGTGTGCTCTGAAGGATGCCACGAGGAGAAGCTTGTGCTAGTTCTCTGCCTTATTGTAGGGGTCTTTGATGACACAGCTCTAAAGGTTGCTTTCAGCAGCACAGCAGAGTGACAGTAAGGAGGGGACTTCAATGTGTCACTTCCAGCTCTGCCTGGACATGCCTCGGAGCAGGCAGTGCCTTCAAGGTGCGTGGGTATGCTCCGTCCTCCCTCGTAGCAGAGGGAGAGGAGAGCTGGGCAGGAAAGGCCGCAGGGAGACGGGCAAACGGTGACATCGACTCTCAAGACTGCAGCACTCTGGATGGAAGTTTCTGCTTTAGGCAGGGGATTGATTTTAAATTTTTGTTTTTTGGGTTATTCTAGTATAAAATACACATGGTGAAGGGTGTGCTTTTCACAGATCTGAACTGTACCTCTCAGTGAATTTTTATAGAGGTGTACTTGGGTAGATGCCATATAGTTCAAGATACAGAACATTTCCAGCACCCCAGAAGGATCCCTTATACCCCCTTCCTGGTTAATACCGCCTCCCCATCTGGTAATCACTGTTCAGGTTTCTATCATCATAGATCGCACTGGTGTTTCAGTTCAACACTCGAATTTCAATCCCAGAATAAATAAATGGAATTTTACAGTATGTCCTCTTTTGTCTGATGTCTTTCTCTCCACATGATGTTTGTGAAAATAATCCATGTCGTTATGCACATCGGTAGCATTTTCCTTTCATGGAAGAATATTCTGTCGTATGGATAGACCACGGTTGGCTCATCATGCACCTGCTGATGGACACTTGGATGATTTCCTTTTTGGTGATTCTGCCTGAAGATAATATGAAGGTTCTTGTACACAGGAGGCCATTGCTCCCCATTTTTCTATATAGCTAAGAGTGGAATTGCTGGCTCAGAGGGTAGGCACGTGATACATTTTAGTAGATATAATCTACAAATCTAGTAGATGAACTGTCATGGGACTATGGCGCAATAGATACTTCAGGATACCCCTACCCCTAGCTTCACGGTTCCAGTGCTCTTTACAATGATACTGTCAATTGTTCTAAAATATTATATGCCAGTGGGTGTTCTGTCCAAGCAAATTGTAAGCGCTGGAACACAGAGGCCACTCCTATTTTCCTACCTCCCACCCACACAGAGCAAGTGGAGGGCCATTCAGGGAGTCCATTATAGCGGGACCCTGAAGAATTGACACAAGCCCCCCATACATCCATCTTCCACGTGATAGACACCCGTCTTGGGCTTGGGCTGATTGATTTTGCTGGGCCTGGAGTGTCCACTCTGGCCCCAGAGTCTGCCTTGGTCTGGACTTAGTCTGTGCAAAAATCAGATTGCCGGGCCTGGGAAGGGAACTGGTGCTCTTCTCCGCGGGGTTTTCAAGTGCAGGCTTCCACGAGGGGACCTTAGAGCAGAGGGCAGTTTCGGTGGTGCTGTTAGCCTCCAGTGTGTGCTAAAAACGATTTCGTTTACCTGGCAGCATTTGCAAATAGCATATGTTTCTTCGATTTCCAAATCCTTGCTATGTCGTTTTCCTACCTGCTCCTAAGAACTAAGACACAGGAAGCAGCACTTTGAGCCCTCCCACCCCACCTCTGATCCAGTCCGGCACTAATGCCGGTGCTCACATGCCAGCAGATTTTCCAGGACTCCCTCCATTCCAATGGGGTTCCCCAGACATGCCTGGGTCCTGTAAGCCTTCGGGGACTCAGTCTGCCCAAGGTGACACGGCCTCCCTCCCCTGAGCAGCTCCGCCAAGGCAGCCTTACTTGGCGCCTTTCTGGCCTGCCCTCTCCTAGGGTTCCCGCGGTTGAGACTTTCCCAAAGGAGGGGTTTCCAAACGCCGAAACTCCGCCCTTCCCGAAGCCGGCTCCCAAGTTAGTGAAAGTCTCTCTTGGAAACCCAGCCTCGCCCTCGCTGGTGTTGACGGCTTGGCCAGGGGCGGGGTGGCAAGAGGTAGGAGCGCCGGGCGCCCTGACACCTGTCGTGGGCGCGCTGGGTCGCTGTAGCCCCGAACAGCTGGCGGCAGTAGCCGCTACAGGGGCGGGGCAGGAGCGGAAGGACTGAAGCGCCCGCCCATCACATCTGACTCTGCCGCTCGCTCGCCTCCCCCCTCCTTCTCTTTCCCCCTCCTCCCCCCCTCCAACTCCTCCTCCTCCTCCAACTTCTCCTCCTCCCTATCGTCCTCCTCCTCCTACTACTCCTCCTCCTTCCCATTCGCCGCTGCCTCCTCCCTGTCCCTTCAGCTCCGCGGCGGGACGCTGGTGCCCGGGGCGCTTTGCAGCGCGCTCGGGGCACAAGGAGCAGGGCTCACGTCCAAGGGCTACCCCGGGATGGCAGTGAAATAAGGGGATCTCAGAAAGGCGCCGCGACCCCAGGCTGAGCCCGGGGATCCGCCACCCCTTCCCGGTGGCGACATGGGGGACCCGGAGTGCCGCGAGAAACCGCAGCTGCACTACGCGGTGAGTGTCCCGGCGCAAACAGAGGCGACAGGGGGCGCCACTTGGCCGGCCTGGGAGGGGACAGCTCGTGTTTGGTGGGATCCATGGCTCCCCAGAGGTCCTTGGTGGGCCAGAGGGTGAAGTGGAAGGTGCCGCGTGCGGCTCCCCCGAGTGTCAACTGTTCGGAAACTGGCTGCCCCTTAGAAGGGGAGCCCCCAACTTCAGAGCCCGCGGTGGTCACTGCGTTCGCAGCCAGGGGTTGGACTCTGCTGCCGCCTCGCTGGCCAGGGCTGAGAAATGGGGCTCCTGGGGCTGGGCTCAGGTTCGCCCATTGAGCCTTCGGTCAGATATTCTGCAAGAAGGGAATAGAGCTGGGGAGGAGGCAGGGCGGCTTCGTGATCCCAGCGTGTGGCGAAGGCACTCGCGGGAGAAATGCTGCTGGGTGCGTTGGGGTGCCGCGGCTTCGCTCCTGGGAAAGAGGGTGTGCGTTTCCCTCCGAATTTGTCGTGGGACAGAAGGTTGTTGCGCATTATCTGATAAATACAAGAGGATGTCAGGAGCTCTTCTGTCGGCCGCCTTTCTTTTATCTGCTCAAATATTCCACAACTGTTTCTTGGGGACCTACTGTGTTCCAGGCACTGCGCTCGGGCGCTGGGCTCCCGCAGGATACAGCATGCAAAAAGCTCGCGGGGTTTGCCTTCTTTAAAGAAGGAGTCGAGATTTCAAGTTTAATGATCCACCACCCACCACATCGGTTCTAGATTCAGGTTATTTTTGAGAGAGAGAAAATAAAACAAAAAAGAAAGCTATTTCTGAGGAATGAGGACTATTTCTGAATATTCTGAAAGCCACCTCCGGGAAGCGGGCAGGCAGTAGTGTTAGCTTACTCGAGTAACAATCTTTGGACGTTTATTTTCCAATTGTACGATGTGTCATTTTGAGACGAGGCATTGCAGTTGTTCTGTCATCTGCTACTTTCCTGAGTTTTCCTGGACATGATTTTCACTGTTGAGATTGGACATGCTGAACGCCAACTTTAAAAAGGAGAGAAGCTCACAGAAAGTTAAGACAAGAATCATCAATATTTATAATAAGGCAAAGGTAGTTATCGGTCTGGAATTCATGTTCTCCAAAATACACTCTCCACATAATATATTTTTAAAGAAAGGAGTGGAGGTGGACAGGGGTGGTAGGTGCCACCTGCTGGGTTCTGGATCAGCTGGGGGCCGTTTGCCTAAGGGCGGGGGGAACCACTGCCGAGTCACTTTGCTGGGTGGGAAAAAAAGAGGGCCCGAATTAGAAAACCGTGAAGGTCCCCTCCCAGGCGAACATTTTAGGAACTCATGACAGCTCTTTCTCTAGTTTTGCCAGAGTTACATACCTTCAAATGGCAAGTGACACACTAGTCAGCTTCTAATGCTGGTTCATTTATTGGAGACACTGGGGGCTCAGTGATTAGCTTTTCAACGTGGTATTTTGGGTAACCTGTTTTCCTCAGAGGTTTCTTTGCACAGAAGCTACAGCCTAGGCTCATTATGCCCAGTCAGCATCTCGCCCCATCACCTTTCCCCGATTTTGAATTGTGTGCTGGTGCCCTTTGATTTGTAATCTAAGGTCTCCCTATGCCATTTCCAAGGTGAGGGAGAAAAGATGAGAAGTGGCTCCTTAATCTAACAAAAAATAGAATTTGTCTGTTCATTCTGTGAATGATTATTGCCTGAACTGTGCCAGTAAACCCGATGCATCACAAAACAATTTAAAAACTATTTTCATTCAGCTGTGTCATTTCTCCTAAAAAGCGTAAACGTAGAGCCTCGCTGATGCTAATGTCTCCTCTTGTGTGCTGAAGATTTGCTGATGAAATGGCCATTTATTCTGGCACAAAACACCACATCCATATTTTCTGAGTTAAGGCTATTAAAAAAGAAGATTCCAGAGGGAATTCCTTGGCTTTCAGAAGTCACCTGGGTCCTCTGAAGTTTCTCATGCACACTGTGGAATGATAAAGCAGCAGCATTCGACAGCTCTGTATTGGTCACAAGTCAAAAGAATGTTCCTCAGTTAGTGTGACCCATTCATTGCTTTTCATACCAACATAACCGTCTACAGCTTAAAATCGATTAGAACACTGCACTCTTCCTCTGCTTCTCCCTTATAGGTTTAGGTAATTTTACAAAGCTTGTTTTGCCTGTTAGCACAAATATTCCACTTACTTTGCTCAATATGTTTTTGCCCCACTGTGTATTGTCCTGGGGTCTTGGAGGCTTTTGTTTGCTTGTTTGTCTGCACCTTCCTGGAAAAGAATTACCCTCCATGTGTCCTTAGTACCTCTTGCTCCTCTGAAATATAATCCAGGGGGAATATATGTTATGTTCTTCCTTCAGTGCTTTTTTCATTTGTCCAAGATGAGACCGCATATAAGGAATTGGTGCCTGCATTTTATTTCTTCATCAAGCATTTGTTGAGTGCCTATTGTGTGCCAGCTATTTGGTCAATTTTCCAAAGAGATAAGTAAATAGTGAAAATGTTAAGAGTTGCTATGAATTCCTCACTCATCTTTTGAAATGGTCACAAAGAGAAACATAAATACTTAAGTAGATAAGAGCATCCTACACTTACATAATCAGTTACATTTTTCCAAAGTATAACACAACTGTCTTCTTGTTTTATCATCATAACAAAAATGTGTGTTAGCGCTAATGTTCCCCTCCCAACCTTCCCTCCCACGGTTTTCCCACATTCAGTTTATGGTGACTCCATCCTTCCAGCTGGGTGTCGTCCTTGGTGACTTGGTCAGATTTGCAGTTTGAACATCCTGCTCTGGTCCCAGGATGGAGTCTGGGGTGAGGAGGAGTCAGGGTGCATCCTGGCATTTGGGCCAGGGAGAGATGTAAGGAGATGACCTATAATAGGGTGACAGCTGGACTGGAGGTTGAGAGCAGTTGGCATGTTTGAGAGGTGCGTTGGACATCAACCCAGCCCGACTTCATTTGGATGAGCTATAGAAGTGCTAGAGTATGAGGGTCAAGGATGGACATACAGGAATCCATGATTTCCTGGCAGCATGTCTAGAGAAACTGCAGATCATAATAACACTTCCTTCATCTTCATTGTCATATGGCAGCTGTAAACTGTTTGGACACAGTCTGTATCAATTTCAGCCTCAAATCCAGCTGCTGGGTTAGACAGGTTTTTCTGTTTCCGAGCTCAGAGCAGTGAAGTTCAAGGTGGCGCAGGTGTAGCTGGTGCCAGAATGGAGAGCTTTATTCAGGTGCTCTGATCGCATAGGGCTTCTCTGACTCATTTAGATAACTGAGATTGATGCGCTGAATAGCCTTCTCGCTCCCCTTTTTGTCAACATAATAAACCAACAATCAAATACTGTACCTTTGGTGACTTAATGTGACCATCCATATTGTTGAATTGCATGGCCAAATAGCACTTTAATTGGACTAGTACAGAGAAAAAAAATTTTTAATATCCGTTAAGTTCAATGCCACATCTCCATGTCTTTCTTAGGGCTTCTCAGCCTCGGCAGAATGAACATTTTGGGCACGTTAATTCTTTGTGGTGGGAGCTGTCCTGTGCACCATAGGTATTTAGCAATATCCTTGGCCTCTACCCACTAGATGCCGGTAGCATAGTGTCCCCCCAGCACCCAAATATGACAACCAAAAATGTCTCCAGACATTGCCAAATATCCCCTGGGGAGCAAAATTGCCCCCACTCAGGACTCACTGGTCTATCTGATTTTCATGCATGCTTTTTAAGAATATATGACATTTACTGTGTAATAAGAAGATCTGAGAAGACATGATGCATCTTATGAGTATTATGTATGCTACTCAATGGACATGCAGAATTTCAGAGAGAGGCTGACACCGAGTTTAGAGAGAGCCTCAACCACAGCACAAGTTCTGAGAGCAGAGTACTGACTCACTCCATTTTTCGTGATCACGACTTTAACAATATTCTCCTGCTTCGCTGACTCCAGTCAGGTCGCTTGGCCTGGGTTAAAGATTACATTAACCTGCCTTCCCAACAGTCCTCATATGCTTTCTATCATTAGCCACAAACAAATCATTACAAACCTTGATTGGCTGCCAAGATCATGTAACATATGTTGAATTTCATGACAACCCATGCAATTAAGTATGGAAATTCCTTCAGTAGAGTTACTGAGCCTTGGTTTTAGAACAAATTATCAGAGATGCTTTGGAGCAGCTTATAAATGCCATTATCCCCAAGCAACTCCCTGGAGGTACACACCTATTTTCCCCATCTTCTATGAAAGGGGAACAATGAGAAGGTTTCGTGATGACTCTGGCTAAGATAAATGTGTGGGTGGGTGGCGTGTTCTGTGCATGGAGGTGTGGTAAAAAAGCAGGGGCTTAGACTCCGATCTGGCACTGGTCTCTGTGGACTCCAGCTGTCAAGATGCAGTCATTCTTATCCCTTGGACCTGTCTACTTCTGAGCTCCTCTGTTGTTGACCTCACTTCCTGTTTGGTGCGGTCACCCCACCGTCTGTGCTCTTGACCACAGCCTTGTTATTAAATGCTGACTGTTCCCTTGCTCTGCCTAACCCCTCCCTAAGGAACTCACTGGAAGAGCTAAGCTGCTTACCCTGAAACGGAGTCTCTTCACCCAAAACAGTTAAGGTCCTAATATGAAAGTTTCCAAATTTGCTCTCTATGAACATCGGCTTTTCCAAGACTTTGAAGTTATTAAATTCACTTCACAATTCAGTGGTGTTGATGACAGGATGTTCTTTGATAATTCGAAGACACCCAGAACTGGGCACTGTTGCAGGGCTGAGCTGATATGAATCAGTTGTCATCCATCAGCGCTGCCAATGTAGACATCTTAGGAAATTCAGTAGCATGGCCCAGAATTCACTTTCATAACACTCTGTTTGCTTATTGCTTGTCTCCTCACAAAAGCAAGAATTTTGTAAGTTACAAATAAATCACTTATTTGCTTATTAAATCCCCTTAATATTAACTAACATTGATTAAGACATTGTATTAATATTAACTATAAATATTAACATTAACTAATAATTATTATTAAATCCCCTTAAATCATACCTCTGCTAATCATGGATACCTTTTTCACCCCCCACCCCCCAACATGCTTTCTTTTCTTCTGCACTCAGAGCTTTTCCTGGATGTGGCCTCTTTGGTCTCCATCATCTTAGGAAGCCCATCCTTCAAAACACTTCCTAAGCAGCACTGTTAATTGATAAATAATCAGATTCCGGTTGGGTGTTGCATAGTGGACTTATCCGCCAAACATAGGAAGACAAATACTACCCTTTGCCGAGTCCTTTCTGGTAATAAACTTGTATCATTTACTTTTCCTGTTGCTCACATTGTGATAACCCTGGACCTCATGCACTTGAGTTTCAACTTGGTTGTGATGCTATTGTCCAGTCATATGCAGTCTTCACTGGGGTTTTGATTCCTCACTTGCCCCTCCTCAACTGTATCAGTCTCAGCCTCTCCTGTCTCAGTAAATGGTTGGCTGCTTGGTGAGTTGCCCAAGCCAGAGTTCCTAGAGGTCATCCTGGATTCCTACCTTTCTTGAATCTCCTATATTGAATCTCTGAGCCAACCAGGCCAGGCCTGTTTCACAGTCATTTCCAAATCTGTCTTCTTTGCATCTTCACTGCTGTCACCTAAATCCTAACACTCAGCATCCATCATCCTCGCTAAAACAACATGGTAACCTTGTATTATAATCCTGAGGCCAGTGAGATCTTTTGAAAAGAAAATGAAGTTGTGGCATTTCAGTGTGCAAAGCTATCTGGTTGTTTTCCATTACACTTAGAGTAATAGCTTCATCCATGACCTTGGCCTTCCAAGTCCACCTATATGATCCTCCCTGCTTCCTAACACCCTTCCTCATCTTACCACTGCCCAGTCACGTTTCTGTCCTTTCTGTTCTTCAAATGTAACCAGCTCTTTCTTGCCCAATGCTTTTGTACTTACTGTCCCTTCTGTCTGCAATGTTCTTTGTGTGGAAGGTCTTTTTGTGTGTGTCTACAAGGTGCAAAAATAAATGTCACCTTCCCTGACTGCTCTCTCTAAAATACTTCTGACCCTACTGCATTACTATTGATCATATCACACTAGCTGATGCTTTTGTTGTTTGTAATACTTGGTATTATATACAGAGGGTGCCAAAAAATTATATGTACATTTTAAGAAAGGAAAAAAACTATATTAAAATTGTAATACTCAATATATACTGGTAACAAAAGATGAATACAAGTCATGCATATACATTTTCTTGGCACCCCGGTATACATTCATTGTTTGTCTGTGTCTCCTTACTGGTGTGTAAGCTTATTCAGGGCAGAGAACCAGTCCTTCTTTTCCTACCATATCCCCGTTGCCTAATGTGGGCCCTGGCATGGGGTAGGCATCCAATAAATAATCTATGAGTAGGTGAATCTGGCTGCCTGGGTGTTTTTACCTAGGTTACACCAGGGGATCCAAAACTTCACTCATTATCATTTGATAATTGCAACACATATTGGCTTCAAGGGTTTTACCCAATTCACTAAATGAGAATCTCCAAGGCCTGGACTTGGAATCAATACTTTGAAAAAGCTTTGAAGGTGATTCTGTTATCAGCCATGTTTAGAAACCACTAATTGATTTACATGGGAACCACTTACCATTCAGGAAGCACAAACTCTAGGATTCAGCAGCAAAGTGGACCCGGAGAGTACACTCCAGTACTTTACTCAGGTAACTCTGAGGTGATGTCATACAGGTTTTTAGAGAGGTCTTTTCTTTTATAACGAGTGTTCATTTCAGCTGAATTCTCTAAGGATACTAGAGGCATAGGAATGTGTCCTCTACGTAGCATGGTCTGGCAATACTCGTATGTTCCCTCAGCATCCATTTTCTAGGTAATCTAAGCCAGTTGTTCTCAAACAGGACACACTGGGCAACACCTGGAGGCATTGCTCATTATCACAGTTGGCAACGGGTGCTACTGATATCTGCTAGCTAGGAACCTGAGATGCTGCTCAACACCCTACAGTGCACAGCACAGCCCAACAAACAACTGCCTTGTCCAAATTTCAATGGTGCTGGATTGAGAAACCTTGACATAAGTGTATGAGGTGTGATCAAGCAATATAGTGAATGTTTAAATAAAAGAAATTATTACAGTAAAAGACACATTGCCATTAATCCACCTCAAAACATTGCCCCTCACTTTGAACACACTTATCCCATCTTTCTTGCCACTTTCTGAAGCAGTTCTGGAAGTCCTCTTTTGTGAGTGTCTTTAGTTGTGCTGTCGTGGCTGCCTTGATGTTCTGAATCGATTCAAAACGTTTGCTTTCATGGTTATTTTGACTTCGGGGAAGAGCCAGAAGTCACATGCTGCCAGATCAGTGAATGAGGTGGATGAGGACACACCATAACGTTTTTATTTGACAGAAATTGCCGTACCAGAAGTGATGTGTGACACAGAGCCTTTCTGTTGTGATCACAAAATACGGTGAATGCACTGCCAAGTGCCATCCAATGGAAAGGCAGAGATCTGCAATATGGGAAGCAGCACATCGAACCTTAGTAACAGTGTGTGACAAGTTTCAACTTGTTCGGTGCAGTCAGTTGGGTGTGAGCTACGGTTCAGAGAAGGTGTGTTTTAAAGTGTGCCATAAGTCATCCTTCATCATGACAACACTCCATTCTGTCCAATTTCTGTCACATAAAAACATTATGGTGTGTCCTCATCCACCTTTGTCACCGGATCTGGCACCATGCAACTTCTGGCTCTTCTCCAAAGTCAAAATGATTTAGGACATCGAGGCAGTCATGACAGCGCAACTAAAGACACTCATGAAAGAGAACTTCCAGAACTGCTTCAGAAAGTGGCAAGAATGATGGGATAAGTGTGTTAGAAGTGAGGGGGAGTATTTTGAGGGGGTTTAGTGGCAATGTGTCTTTTACTGTAATAATTTTTTTAAAAATTTAAACACTCACCGTATTGTTTGATCACACCTCGTATGTCTGTAGACATGAAAATCTTTACTGTTTTTGAGAATCATTTTATATGGTGCTTTCTAAAATGCATTATGCATAATTCCCTGATATTTAAGAGACAGAGTTGACAAAGTGTGAGGGGTTACTCTGGGAAGGGTGATGGTGGCCCTTTCAGAAGCCTCTGTGCTTTGCTTTGAGCTCTTCGCTTCTTCACTCCTCAACTCTGATGCCCTTTGTAATCTTGGGCTGTAGTTTTTAAACACATCCTGTCTTCTTTTTATTGGGGAATTGGGGCAGGGGAACAGTGTTGGGGAATTGGGGAAGGGGACCAGCCAAGTTGTTGTTTTTCAGTCTTCATTGTGGAGGGCACCAGTCGCCATCTGGCTTCCCGTCTGCAGGTAATGGCCTCTAAGATCAAGGTGCTGTGTTCAATCTTAGTTGTGGGTGGGCATAGCCACCATCCCATGCGGGAGTCCAACCAGCAGCCTTGTTGTTAAGAGTGCATGCTGTATCCACTGAGCCATCCAGGTGGCAGCTCAGCTCAAGGTGCTGAGTTCAGCCTTAGTTGCGGGTGGGCGTAGTCCACCATCGAATAGGCAATCTTGCTGTTACACCAGCTGAGCCATCCTGCCACCTGTTGGCAGCTCAGCGGCAGCTCAGCTTGGGCACAGTGTCATTGGCCCTTGTGGGAATCGAACCGGCATTCCTGTTGCTCAGAGCTCACGCTCTTAAGCCAACTCTTAACCAACTGAGCCACTCGGCTGGCCCCTTTAGCTGACTTCTTGATATATGCATATCTGACAGCCTGGTCTAATTCTCTGCCTCTCTTCTGACTTAGCTGGAATACTAGTTTATTGAATCTGTTAGCCCTGGGTCTAAAATTAGCAGTCATAATCTCCGAATTTGGATGTGAGGGAATCTCAGAAAGATTTCATGCATGGACATTGCATCTGTGACTGTATGTCAGTGAGAAGCTAGGGCCTGCTTCTGTCCAGCAACCACTCTTTGAGGATCTGATATGGGCTGACGTGCTCTGGGGAAACTGCAAAAGGCACTGAAAGAAAAACACAAGGAAGAGGGGGTAGACAGCTCCTCCCACCCAGCTCTTCTTTGTCAATCCCATTGGGTTAAAAGCAGCCCAGGGCACCAGGTGTGTTGGTGGTCTCTCTAGTCCATTGACAAGGATTGTGGGGACATTTGTTAAGTCCTGGCCCCTTCATGGAATGTTAATTATCACAGCCTATTTTATATTGTAAGCTCCAAAATGATGGGGAGTAAATAGATTTCAAGGTCTTAAGTGCTTGCAAAAATTTGATCTAAGATTACCAATGTTTACAAACACATATAATTAATTTAACATCTTTTAATGTACCTTCTCAGATTTTCAGGTTCTAACCTTATTTTCAGAAGAGCAGCTTTTCTGATTTATTTTCTTCTTAAATACATTCTGAATACTTAAAAACTTAAAGATAGGTAGAATGAAACCACAAGGACACCCACCAATCATTATATGGTACTGCTTTCTTTTTCTTCGTGGTGACTACTTGGATGTGCCTATTGGGGTACTTCTCAGTTTGGATAAGTTATACACAAAGTTTAAGACTAATTTGTTCATTCAAGTATGATCATTGTTACTAAGGGTTCTTTTCTTGAAAGACGTCATGACCCTGTGAAATGAAAATTAGTCAGGATTGTGTCCCCTTCTCTTTGGTTATTTGACATATTCTTAGAACACTTCTAAATTAAAAAATTTGTGTAGTAAAATTTGAGTGCTAAACTAGATTTCTATGATGAAGTTTTCAGAGGAATTTGGAGTTGTGGCTTTGGGGAAAAGTTGCCATGGAAACAGCAAAAGACTTGAAGATGAATAAACTTTAAAAATATTTTTTGAATGACCCCTTTCTGCAGCTGACTGAAATATCTGGTAAAGAAATGTGTAAGTCAGTCCAAGTAAAATAAAGAGGCAAAAAAAGCATCTCGCCCACGTGTGGAACACCTCGACTCTGCATTCGCTGAGTTCCCTGTGCCAGGTGGGTGGTACTTCGCAGGGCAGAACCCCCTGACATTGCTCTGGATTCCTCACTTGGCAGTGCCATTTAAAGTAGATCCACAGAGTCATAATAGTTTAGCAAACAAAATGGAATGTTGAGTTTTCTGGAAGAGTTTGAAAATGGTAACACATAATATTATTCGGGAAGTATTTGTGCACATGACCTTTAACAGTCCTATCACAATGTCACTTTGGTGGTATAAGCAAAACGTATTACATAGTCTTACCTTTGATCTCAAAAGATAAGGCATTCTTCCACCTTAGCTGCTGACTCACAGAAAAGGCCGTTGTATCCATTAGGATCCCAGCAGGAAACAGATGGTACACTAAAAAAGGCTGTACTTAAGGAATGAACTATCACTGATGTGTCAGTGAGTTTAATGGAACCAACAAGTGATGGTGAAGCACACAGTGGTTAGCAACACCAGGATGCTGGTTACCACGTGGACACAGGGAAGGAACAGTGTTACCAGAACCCAGTGACTTTCACCCTCGGCTTGAAGGGACCCTGGAAATGTACCCACAGAGGATTGCAGCAAGGGTAAAATATGGAGAAGTAGGGATGGAGTGGGGTGATAAATACCCTGACCTCTTGGTCTTCCTGCTCTCCCATTTTCCTGTAGGACCCAAACCAGCCAATCCATTGAGAGGCAATCCATTGAGATCAGTCTCACAGGGCTCAAGCCAGCACAGAGGACAGCAGAAATTTTTGTTCTGTTTGTTGAGAGTGGGAAAGGGAGTTGGCAAACAGATAATATCATCACATGCATGTTCAGCCTTTTTTGGGGTTTACTTACATTATGAAAGATCCTGAATTCCCAAGTTATGTACAGGACTCTCACATCTCTTAGACTGTCTCTTTCCTCTCCTCTGTATGGATTATTTTAATTACCACACTTAGTTACTCTTTTAATTTTCAATTGCAGTTGACAGTTAATATTATTTTATATTAGTTTCAGGTATACAGCACAGTGGTTAGACATTTATATAATTTAATAGATGATCCCCCCGATTAGTCTAGTACTCACCTGGCACTATACATATTTATTACAATATTATTGACTAAATTACCTATGCTGTACTTTACATTCCCGTGACTATTTTGTAACTACCAGTTTGTACTTCTTAATCCCTTCATCAAACTAAAACGTTTTTGCACAGCAAAGGAAACCAACAAAATGAAAAGACAACCTACTGAATGGGAAGTGTTAATTCTTCTTTGAATGTTTGGTAAAATTCACCTGCAAAGCCATCGAGTCCGTGACTTTTCTTTGTTGGGAGTTTTTTGATTACTGATTCCATTTCGTTAGTAGTAATTGGTCGGTTCAGATTTTCTGTTTCCTGTTGATTCAGTCCTGGAAGATTCTATGTTTCTAGGAATTTATACATTTCTTCCAGATTGTCCAATTTGTTGGCATATAGTTGTTTGTAATATTTTCTTATAATCCTTTGTATTTCTGTGGTGTCAGTTGTCACGTCTCCTTTTTCATCCCTTGCTTTCCTCTCTTTTTCTGGTACCCCTATGGTTGATATAAATGTTGTTATGCTTGATGTTGTCCCAGAGGCCTCTTAAACTATCATCATTTTTTAAATTATTTTTTCAGTTCTAATTGGGTGTTTTCTGCTACCTTGTCGTCCTAGTTGCTGATTCAGTCCTCTGCTTCATCTAATCTGCTGTTGATTCCTTGTAGTATAGTCTTTATTTCAGTTATTTTAGTCTTAATTTCTGACTGGGTCTTTTTTTATGGTTTCTATGTCCTTTTTTTATGCTTACTGTCATTTTGTTGAAGTTCTCACTAAGTTAATTGAGCATCTTTATAACCAGTGTTTTGAACCCTGTATCTGGTATATTGCTTGCCTCCATTTCATTTAGTTCTTTTTCTGGAGTTTTCTCCTGTTCTTTCATTTGGGACATGTTTCTTTGTCTCCTCATTTTGGCTGCCTCTCTGTCTGTTTCTATGTATTAGGTACATCTGCTATGTCTCCCAGTCTTGGTGCAATGGCCTTATGTATTGGATTGTTGGAAAAGACATGATGCATTTTTGCAACAAAAAACATAGAAAAAATATGTCATGACTTTTCCGACAACCCAATAGTAGGTGTCCTGTGGGGCCCAGTGGCACAATCTCCCCGATCACTTCAGTCTGGTGTTCCAGGAGTGTCCCTCGTGTGAGTTGTGTGTACCTACCTTGTAGTTGAGCCTTGATTGCTGTTGGCACATCAGTTGGTAGGATTGATGCTCAGGTTGACTGGCTGTGAAGACTGGCTATGGCCGCAGCATACAAGCTGCTGTGCAGGGGTGGGATTTGCCCTAGTGGACTCTGGTCCTGCTGAGACCGCCCTTTGGATGTGCCACTTGTGGGGCTAATTGAGTGGTGCTCTGTTGTTGCTGAAAGGGCCTCTGGATGTGTTGGTTCTGGGGCCTCTTGGGAGGGGCACCTGTGCAGGCGGTGAATAGCTGCTGCATCTACTTTCATAATAACCACTTTGCTTGTAATTACTATTTTAAAGACCATATTCACTACAGAATGAAAAATCCAAAGGGGCTGAGGCCAGACCAGGGACGTTATCTGGACTCCATATCCTTCGCCACATGTATGTAGCATGTGCCTGATGCTTACTCTGTCCTTGATTATCATCAAAATTAATGATTAATGATTAATGGTTAGAGCTCTTAAAAATATTTAGGCTGACGTACAGTAATAATAATCATACCCAATGTTTATTGAATGCTTTCCATGAGCCCTGGACATTCTACATATATTATTTCATTGAATCCCCATTTAAAAGATGAAGAAACAAAGACAGCAAGTTTAGGTCTGTTTCATGGTCACACAGCTAGTAAGTAGTAGTGTAGGGACTGAAGTCCTTGTCTGTTTGACTGCTGTGTCTCAATGCCTGGACCACTGCACAGTGGCTGACTGTTAAAATGGCATTGGCTTGAGATGATACCTTTGAGATGACACTTTGAAAAACTTTTTATTTTTTAATAATTGTACACTCAGAAAGTTGTAAAAATCGTACTGAGAGACATACAGTACAATATCAAAACCAGGAAATCGACACTGGTACCATACTTTTAACCTGAATACAGGCCTTGTTCATATTTTACCAGCTTTTTTACGTGCACTTCTTTGTATATGCGAGAGAGAGAGAGAGAGAGAGAGAGAGAGAGAGAGAGAGAGAGGTTAGTTCCATGCAAATTTATCCCGTGTATAGATTAGCATATCCACCACTACTTTGAAGATTCATGAAAGAGAATTCTTCCATCACCACAAAAGAACTCCCTCATACTACCCCTTTGCAGTCACACCTACAGTACTTCCTACCCCCATCTTTAATCGGGGCAACCACTGACTGGCTCGCCTGAAAATGACGCCTTTTAAATGCCTCTCTCTGTCTTCCCAGCACAATAGGAACGTTCCTGTCTCCATTCATCATTTATGCCCCAAAACATCCAGAAACATAACGAGAGAAAGTAAGGTGAACTGGTAATGAGATCAGAGAGGATTTGGGTGTTCTTGTTGTTAGTAACATATACAACCGCAAATAAAGAACATCCTGTTTGGTATTTTTAGCTGAGTGTTGTGGTAATTTTGTAATCCCAACTCTTGTGTTTTCTCTAGCAAAGTGCTTTTGATGGAAACGCCGGAGAGTTTAGCTCCTGCATGAATGCTCCATGCTCCCTCTTTGCATGGCTGTTCTCATGGAACATCCATTTCAGGAATGACAACCACGTGGTTAAACTTGCAGCAGCCTGGAAAAGGTACATGAGAGCTGGCACTCAGCCCTGCGAAAGTATTTATGAACAAGGATAAACACAGGTCCCGAATGTATTTGCAGTAGCCACAACCCTGTTGTGCTCTGGACAGCACAAGGGTTATGTAAACCCTGGCGTTCATGGTCCACATGCATTTTTATTCATTCATTTCAAAGGGAGTGGCAGTTCATAGACCTCTCTTGGGGAAAGTTTGAAACTTATCAAGATTAGTTTGTTCAAAAAAAGCCCTAATAGCTGTTTTTATTCAGGATGGCTGCAGAGTGAAACCTTATCATTGGGACACAGTTATAAAGACTTCCTGCATTTCTTTGGTTCTCACTATTACAAAAAATAGTGTAAAAAGTGCTGATGCTGTCTGATTCTGCAAACATAGGCATACTCTTATTGGATACTTCAGTTATTGCAGTTTTACGATATGATTTGCCTTGATCTTTATTAGAAACGGATAATTTTTTTTAAACCTGGAGATTATTAGACCCACCTGTGGCTTTTAATTATGTAGGCTGGTAATGCCATCATTTATTATCGTGTAGGTACTTCATATCACCCATTGTAGAGGCTAAGGAGAACCTAGATTTGCAAAACCATGGGGTCTTTCATGAGATTTCTGCACTGGAGAACACATTTTTAAACAATTTTGGATATCATTAAAAAGGAATGAAATATAGAACTCCTGGCATGCACAGACATATGCACACAAACACACAAAATCGTGCTTTATTTTATAGTTGTTTTGTCTAAAATGTAGAACTGTGTTTATGTTGGTTAGCTATCGCCACAACAATTCTGTGTAACAAGCTACTTTGAAATTCAGCTGCTTAAAACAACTATCAGATATTCTCATGATTCTGTGGGTCAGCTGGGGTGGCTTATCTGGGCAGAGCTCAGTTGCTCCACCAAAGGTCAAGCTGCCAGTCCCATAGGGCTTGGCTCCTCAGTCAGTTCTGCTCCACATATATTTATTCTGGGGCCCAGGTTGGTGGGACAGCATCTACCTGGGGAAGTACAGAGGTACAATATGACAAGTGGAATTGACTAAGGATACTTAATGCATAAGTGGGACTCTTGCATGCTCTCATCTTTACCCACCTACAATTAGCCAAGGCAAATCACATGTCCAAGCCTAATATCAGTGGGTGGGGAAGTATACTCCCTCCACGATGGGGCTATGGTGAGGGTATGAGTGCAGAAGGGGTAAAGGGATGGAGAAGATCATTCATTTTACCACAGTGTATAATCAAGTTCTCCTGAAAATACTGATATTTTAAAGCAGGTGCCCATTTGTCTCATTTTTTTTTCCTATTTGGTCAATGAGCTCTTTCTGTCATGGATGTCAATATATATTTCCCTATGACCTAATTAAATAATAAAAGCAGGATGATGGGACCATGCCATTGATACTAGTTCCTACATTTATACGTTGATTGTATAAAACTGAATAGATACCAAGGGAATATCATAGAAATAGACTGAATGACATTTACGTTTAAACAGAATTGTCACAGTTCTCCGCCGTTTCCTTGTGCTTATCAGCTCTGGTTCCTCAATCTATAAAAAGGAAAACATTCAGAATCACCTCCTGGGAGATTTTCTAAGAATCTGCTTTGCTTTTCTATTGTCACTTTGAAAATATTTGTAAATTTATCTCTGTTTCAAAACCTAGAAGAAATTGTGGATGTGGTCATTTACAACGGGTAGAAAAATATATTAGTCCTTTAGTTCAAACAAACCAGAGCCAACATTTGGAAATTAGCTGGTTATTTTGATCAATTCTGACATGGAAATGGATAAACTAAATTAAGAACAATGCACACATACAAAATCTCTCTGAACTTTAAAGCCTTTGCCCTGTCTCCCTCCATTATATCAACTGATTGGACAGTTGCCAAACCGTTGTGTTTTGTGTTTTTTGTTTTAATTTTTTCAGGTTGCTCTGTAGGTGTTCATACCCGGTAGAGCATTTGACATATTGCAGTCACTCAGTTGTGTAAATCAGGAGTCAGAAAACTATGACCCAGCAGTCAAATCTGGACTGCTGCCTGTTGATTTTTACAGCCCATGAGCTAAGAATAAGTATTACATTTTTAAACAGTGGGAAAAAATCAAAATAAGACTATTTCATGACGTGAAAATTATATGCAATAGAAATTTTAGTGTCCATAAATTGAGTTTTATTGGAAACAGCTATCCCCAACCATTTACATATTGACTGTGGCTGCTTTCATGTTACAACAGCAGAGTTGAATGATTGCAACAGGCTGTATAACATGCAAAACCTAAAATACATACAATCTGACCTTTAACTGAAAAAGGTTGTGGATCTCTGGTCTAACACTATGTCTCAAATGACCAAGCTGTAGATACGTCTACTGTGATGTAAGAACGAGGGTAAAAGAAAGGGGGCACACATCTATAGTGTGGAGGGGAATGTTGGGTACGTTCAGATAAGGGAAAAATACCATTAAACATTCATTTATTCACCAGTATGTGTGGAGAATTGGATATGTGCCCAGTACTAAAAGACAATGTCAAAAAAAAGGTAATACTCATATCTAGTGTCTACTCTCCGGCTTCCTCTTGAGTAAAAGGTAAGATGCATCTACATATAGGTTACAGTGTCTGAAAGCTATCTGCCTTGTGTAATTCTTTAAGTCAACAGAAAACTCTTTGGAAGTTTTAAGTGAAACAAGTATTTTTATAGCTGATTTTGTAAATATTCCAGGTACAATCATTTTCATGAGCATTGCTATTCTTACCGGTTCAAAGTAGAGAATTGAACTCTGAAAAATGTCATTTACTCATTGGTTAAAATGCTGGTTCCGCTTGTTTTACATTTGAGATTTTTACAATAGTGTATCAAGAATGCCATCAGAGGAAAGAATGTGAAGGGCCTCCAAGGGCCAACCCTGAAAACACTGCCACCCTGTTCTTTAAATTCTGTATAGCTTACTGAGGGCTTAGCCACAATAGCTGGGTGGTTAGAAAGCTCTTGGTCCTGCCGGTGCAGCCCCGGGTTTTGCCAAGGGATGTGGCCCCATCTTATGCTTTGTGACGTTTCTTTTGACTGGCTCTTCTACATTCTTGTGACCCTTTGAATGGAGATGTCTTTCCAGTGTTAACCCTACAACACAGCCTACTGCTATCATTTCCTGCCGGTCTCATCTTGGGTCTCAGCAGCTTCCTGAGTAAATGTCACCTTGGTGTCTCCTAAGAGGAGTCTGGGAGGCTCACAAAACCTGGTTCCCACCAGATCTGAAGCACAATATCCCTGAGTCTTCTTCTCATTGGACTCTGCAGGAGGCTGAGCCTGAAACTCGGCAGTTCCAAAGCAAGGGGCAAGGTGGGGCACTGAACAGAGAACCTGGAAAATGCCCCTGAGGGTGGGGACCAAATGACCCCAGAGGAGGAAATTACAGATGAAAATAGAAACCAGGTCAGCACCCTTGTGAATCCAGTGTGCTGGACTCTGAAACCAGCAACCTGTGGCCTGTGAAGGCTGCTACCAGAAGTCCCTGGATTGGCCTGAATAAGGGTGTTGTGATTTCTGACAGTAACTGGGTGGTGCAAACCCAAAATGAAACATGATTTATCTACTTTCACATTTGTGCTGGGCTGGAGAGTTATGTGAAAATGAATCAATTTCATATAGTTGTCATGTTGGCTGAGGTTCAACTATGGAGAACTATGGTATACATGCAGGTATATATATACTCGTATATGGCAGAGGCAGCTTCCAACTTACCATGATAAGATTTTCTCCATTGGTCATTAAAGGACAAAGCATTATTTTGTAGAAGTTATATAATATCCCTTTGTTAATTAAAATGAAAGATATTAATTAATGATTTTTCCTTAAAATGACAGATGTATAATTAGTTAATTGGGAAATGCTCACGATGTTACCAGAATGCTAAGAAAGCTGGTGGGTTTTTGACTAGTCTGATGAATTTCTAGAATATCATTAAAGAGAGTTTAATGTATAGAAACTTTAACATAGCCCTTGGAACAGGGTGTCATTTGGGGAAGTTTTGTTTGCTTGATTCATCCCGTGATCCAAATCTGGAGAAGACTAAGCCTCTCCATGCTTTTGTCTACAAATATAATGAAGAATATATGTTATAAACTGTTTTAACCTGTTAGTTTTTGGAGGGGGTGGGGGAGAAGTGGTGCTGGAAGAGAGTAAAATGGACATTTTTAACTTTAATGAGGAAAGTATTGCATTATGGAAAAATGCTGTGTATTGGTTGGTTGTCAGAAGCTTTAAAATAGTATTTTACAGTGGAGAAACATGTTTTAGGACTGTTTTTTAGAGATTCCTTTGCAGCCTTTCAAGTATTTGTTGTTTAAAAATTGTAAGGGCCAGCCGAGTGGCGCGATAGTTTAAGAACTGGTTTGGGATGCCAGAGGGCCCCGGTTCGGATCCCACATAGGAGGCCCAGTGACACTGCCCTCTCCAGCTAAGATGCTGAACAACTGCTCAACCTGGAGCTGGGCTGCCGTGAGTCGCCGGCGACAGCGTAGGCTGCAGCCCCTATGGCAGTGGGTTGCCATGGGCTACTGTGTGTGGCCAGCAGCCAGCATGAGCGGCCAGCAGCCACAGTGAGCGGCCGTCCAGAAGCCGGCGACTGATCTGCCTGACCCAGGAAGAGCACAATGATGGTGCCAACTTGGGCCAGTGAAGCAACATCCTCCACAACTAGACTGAAGAACAAAACTAGAGCAACTTCTCTGTTCCCCTTCCCCCAATTCCCCAGTGCTGTTCCCATCCCCCAAATTCCCCAATAAAAATCTTTTAAAAAAATTGTAAGCATCACAGACACCAAAATCTTGGTGTGGAAGCAGGATTTTGTTAAAGGAGAGATATACTGTTGATCTATGTATCATACATGTGTGTGAAAATACAATGCCTTCCACAAATCTATAGAGACAGAAAGTAGATGAGTGGTTGCCTGGGGTGGGGGTGGGAAAAGGAATGGCTTCATGGGTACCAAGGGTGTTGTTAGGTTGATGGAAATGTCCTGAAACTGGATTATGGTGATGATTGCACAACTCAGTAAATTTACAGATGAATTTTCTGGTGTGTAAATTACATTTCAACAAAGTTGTTTTTGAAGAGTAGATGTTAATGACAGAATCAAAAAGTATTTATTTGGAAATGAAGGATCAAAATCAGTTTTATACAACCAAAGTTGAAACGTATTAGTAAAATTATAGTGTGTTATTCCCTTCCAAGTGACTGTCCTAGAAATATCAAAACATAATAAATGAGAGAAATGCCATTTTTTACTACTTTTTCAGGATTCACAGTAGTCCGAGCAAGCATACATTTGTGGTTAACACAGAACCATGCTATTGAGCTAGACACCAGAATTTTTAAGAAATTTAACTTTCTCAAATCAAAAGCAAATAAGGCATTTGGGTAACCATCAGGTTTGTCTACGTAATTTGGTGAAAATGTTCTTAAACTGAATCACAGTTATGGTTGCACAACTTGGTAAATTTACTAAAAATCATTGAATTGTACATTTAAAATGGGTGAATTTTGTGATATATAAATTATACTATGATAAAGTTAACTTCATCAATATGAACATAAATGTAAATATATACATAAAATACCTTCCAGTGACACAGGCCCAATGCCTGCATTCCATGTAATGGAGTCACAGTCACAGGACTGTAGTCTTGTCCTCCTCATCTTATTTAGAACATTTTGACCTTGACTGTGTGACACTGAAGTTTGCTTGGGGCTGTTGAAATTATTCCCTTTGTTTAAAGAGATTCTACTGAAAACAGGTCTTCACCCATTTTTCACTTCCCTTTGCTTTATTTTCTAGCACAGTGGGAATATCCCATTCCAACTTTAACTTCTTTTTATCCTCCTCCCCCCCTCAACTTTTATTTATCATTCCATTGCCCTTGTGGTCAAGATCATTCAGACCCTATGGATTCATTCATTTTAGTTTCATAGCAATTAGTAAGACAGACTTGTGATAGCTGGAGATGTGTTCATTAACCTGAGGGACCTGCGTGCTAACTGGTCTACCACAAACACACAAAGTTCTATACAGACACCTTTCTCTGTAAACACTAGGTATAGCGTGATTTGTTTAATGCCTCTATTGCAATGTAATTTACACATTTAAATACATTTCACACATTTAAATATAATGCACCCATTTAAAGTGTACAATTCAGTAGGTTTTAGTATCATATTCACAGGGTTGGGCAACCATCACCAAAGGCTAATTTTAGAATATTTGTGCCCCCCCAAAGGAAACCCCATACCCCTTAGCAGTCCACTCCATTCGCTTCCACCACTCTCTAGCCCCTGACTGCCAGTGATCTACAATCTGTCTCTATGGATTTGCCTATTCTGGACATTTCAGATAAAGGGAATCATACAATATATGATCCTTTGTGACTATCTCCTTTCACTTATCATAATGTGTTCAAGGTTCATCCATGTTGTAGGATGCATCAGTACTTCATTACTTTTAACTGCCATGTGATATTTCATTGTGTGTGGAAACACATTTTGTTTATCCATTCACGAGCTGATGGACATTTGGGTTGTTTCCACTTTTTCGCTAGTATGAACAGTGCTGCTGTGAATAGTCATGTATAACTTTTGTATGGAGATATGTTTGCATTGCACACACACACACACACACACACACACACAGAGGAGTGGAATTTATAGGTCACTATGGTAACTCTGTTTTACCATTTGAGAAGCTGTCTGACTGCTTTCCAAAGCGGCTGTACCATTTTACAGCCCCACCAGCAGTGCACGAGGGTTCTAATTTCTCCACATCCTCATCAACACTTGTTATTATCTGTTTTTTTTAATCATAGCCATCCTAGTGGGTGTGAAGTGCTCAGTTGTGTTATAATTTTTAGTTTTAAACAAAGGCACATTAGAAGGTGATTATTAGCTTTACAACACTTTTCTGTGGTGTTCTTTTTAAAAACCGCAAAACCACCTATGTATTTAAAATAGTATCCTTTTTTTTTAAAGTAGTGTATGGCAGTCTGCGCATCCCAGCAGTATCCATTACAAAAAGCAAAATGGACACAGAGACCCCCTCCTCCTCTGCTTGTCTAGGATTCTGTGTTTCCCTGAGTATAGACGCCCTGCACTATCTTTGCAGTTCTCCTAGGAGGACGTGGCAGGGGTCCACCAGGTCAACAGTTATTCAGCCCTTGCACTTGACAGCAGGACTCTAAGCGGGCCAGAGGGCGTGTGGCCACAGGTCCCTGCTTGTGCTCCCGAGCGAACACTTGACATAGATATCCAGTGAGTCATGGGGAGACCCCCTCCTCCTTCCCTGAGGGCTGTGGAACCAGATGGGCCTGGCTGTGGCCCTTGTTGTATCTGCTATGCCTGAAGAACTGATGTTTATGCCAAGACATCCAGGCTGAAGAGGCTTTCGGTTGCTTCAGGGAGGGAGAAATCCCCCCACAAAGAAGGAATAGTTTGTGCAGTGACCCTGAGGAAAAGAGAGGTGCGAGTAACTGAATGAAGAAGCCTGGAGTGAGTGAGGTGGAGAGCAGCGGGAGAGGCATTTGAAGAAATGGGTGTGGGTGAGCACGAAGAGTTACAGGGTCTCAAGGCCACAGAGTTATGAGATTAGATGGTGACCCAGGAGCCAGAGGAAGCTAGTCACAGAGTTTAAGAAGTGTGTGTGTGTGTGTGTGTGTGTGTTAGAGAGAGAGAGTGATGATCCTCATTCATAAAAAAGACATGATGAAATTGTAACAGCCTTTTGGGCCCTCAGGATAGGAGACTGTTTATTGCCAGGACACCCACAGGGTGTTCAGCCCGGATATCTTGTCAACCATGGTCAGAAGTGTTTGTGGATGACTAATGTGGGATCCTACCACTTTAAAGTTGGCTTGTGTGTGTTCCTGGCTTCTTCTGCTCTAACACCCACTAAACAGCAATTACTACATCTCGTCGCTAACTACCAACAGAGAGAATTACATTGGTTCAGTTTGGATAGTAGCATCCATGCTAGGAAATTTCTCTCACCATGCCTCTTCATAAGCCCCTACTGTTTGGGTGACTGTTGGAGCAGTCACCACCCCTAGGCCAATCAACTATGGCTGAGGGTGGGTCTATAGTACCTGGATGGAGTTTTATGCTTAAGGAGCTCCCAATGGCTGCTAATCTCAGCAGGAGGTGACCGTGGCTATGGAAAGGACTTTATTGCCTTCCTCTCTAACAAACAGGCAAACCACTGCCAAGAGCAACATTTAAAAAATATCTTGAAGAGTTGTGGCAAGTATAACAGATATTGCAGGTGAAATTTATACAGTGCTCAGAACACTGTTTACAGCAATGCTGGCCACATAGTACACATTGCAGAGCTGGTTGCCATTTTGGTTCTTAACTGTCCCATTCCACCCACCACCACATACTTACACACATCACTTCAGTAGACTCCACTTGACAAGTTACCAGGCTGGGATCTTAATCTTTCACACAACAGCCCATGATAACACCTGTGAGCAATGGATGGATGATTTATAGTTCTATTTTCATAGTTTTTTTTAAGCTATGGTATTGAAGTCATTTGTTTTCTTTAGTTATTAATCTTACTGCTTCCTCCAACGTTTGGTTGAATACCATTTCATCATGTTTTGGTTAAGTGATTTATGGTTAGCTCACAAATTCCAGTCTCAAGATTAAAGTTACTCACAAATTCCTTGTCATTCATTGTGCTAGCAGAAATTAGAAAAAAAAGAACATAGGATATCATTTCTGTATCTGATTCCTCTATGATTCTGTGGAATTTCATCATTTACCTCTACCCCATTCACCCCCAAATAGCCAATAAGCATAGACAATACACATACAGTTGGCCAATAACGACATGAAAACATGTTCAAAATGATTAGCCATCAGAGAAATGCAAATTAAAACCACAAGGAAATACCACTGTATACCCTGTAGGATGGTAATAATAAAAAGACAGATAATAACAAGTGTTAGCAAGAGGATGAGAAAATTGGAACGCTCATGCGCTGCTGATAGGAATGTAAATTGGTGCAGCCACCTTGGAAAACAGTCTGGCAATTCCTCAGAAAGTTAAACAGAGTTGTCATATGATTCAGCAATTCTACTTCTAGATATATACCCAAAAGAGTGAAATATGTGTCCACATACAAACTTGTACATGAATGGTCATAGCAGCATTATTCATAATAGCCCCAAAGTGGAAGCAATATAAATGTCCATCAACTGATGGATGGGTGAATAAAATGTGGTCTATCCATACAGTGGAATATTATTCAGCAATAAAAATGAATGAAGCACTGACACAAGCTACAACATGGGTGGACATTGAAAACATGACGCTGAGTGAAAGAAGCCAGACACAGAAGGCCACACATTGCATGATTCCATTTATATAAAATGTTCAGAACAGGAAAATCTATAGAGACAGAAAGTAGGTTGGTGGTTTCCTAGGGCTGGAGGTGGGGGAGAATGCAGAGTGACTGCTAATAAGTATGGGGTTTCTTTTCGAGGTGATAAAAATGTTCTAGAATTGGCTGTGGTCGTTCGTGGTTACAAAACTCTGTGAATATACTGAAAACCATTGAATTGAATACCTGAAACACATGGATTATATAGCATGTAAATTATATAATAGCAATAAAATTATTTAAAAAAAAACCCAAAATCAAGCAATGCTTGACTTGAATGGTGCATTCCACTGTAAGGCAATTGTCTAGGCACATTTACTTGTAAAACAAAAACTCCTTGGTTATCTATTTATATTTTGCTTTTCCATATATGTACTTAAGAAATGTCTCAGTTTACTTAGAATATGTATGTAACAGCCAGTTTATTTTCTGTTGTGGAAAACAGAAACATCACGAGTGAGGACTGTTTACGTGAACATAGTCGGGCCCTTAGCTGGAGACTCGGATATATTTGAATGCCCCAAACCCACATGTCCCACATATTAACCAGGGACAACATGCTGGAAGCGACCATGACACTCAACCACAGGGGTCTAGGATGTGGACATTTGTAGGCAAATGTAGGATAATCTATTTAATTGGTATGGTGGTGCTGTTGTGTGTGCATGTGTGTGTGCGCATTTATATTGTGTATGTGCGTGTGTGTTTACAGCAAGCTTGGTCAAAATGCCTTAGGCCAAACAGTGCTATGAACATCTAAAAAGGAAGCAAGATCAATATCTTTGAAAATGCATTCTTGCATATTCTCAGTTTTTCAAGAATTGTTTTTCCCATCTGAGGCCCCGTTTAGTCTTCTGCTGCCTGAGGCTCAGGAATGGGGAAAAGATGTCCCCTTGCCCACAGTATCCGCTCTGTATCAAACATTTTACTTGGTGCCTTATATGTGTACTTTCTAATCCTTTGAATAACTCTTTAATGGGGTTTATCTCATTTTATAGATGAGAAAACTGAGGCTTGCAGAGGCTAAGTAACTTTTCCAAGGTCACAAGGATATTACATGGTGGACTTGGGTTTTGAACTCATGTCAGGTGATTCCAAAGACCATACCAGGCTCCTTCATGATAAGCTGGTTTTCATCTTCCCAAGGAGAAATGATACCCTTTGCTCTTTTGCTGTTGACTTAATTATAATCATTAATAAAACTGAAGCAGATTATTTGATTATTTATTGATTATTTGACTAAAAATGGATTATACAGCAATTTTGTATTTAGATTAGGAACCAAGGATTTCCAATTTCCATGTCAGAGCTTCACCTTTCAAATTCTAAAATTAGTTGTTGTTTTTTTCCTGTGAATATATAGTCATATAGTAAACCCTGAGTTTTTAGGATAGCACACTAAGAAATGACTAGTGATTTGAAAAAAGAACAGGAAAGAAAGGAACAAGAAATGCTCCTGAGAGGTAGTGTAAACATATGCGTTTACCCAGTGATGTCATCCTTCGTGGATCCTTATAGAAGGAGAGAGACATGCCAGCCAATCGATGAGAGGAGCGTGAGAAGGTCACCGTGAGAACTGGAATGTGGGGAGAAGTAATTACAGACAAATAAAGGGGAAAGCAAAGAGGAGTAGAGTGGTAGAGATCCCACTGTAGCAGCATTCTGGTCACCTGGGACTTCAGGGCGGGCACCCATGGACACTTGGTGGTATAGGTGAAAATCAAGTGTGGGACAGCAATTTACCCCCACTATTGACAGTGGAAAAGAGAGAGGGCAATAATGAGGTGGAACCAAGAACTCAAAGATTGCAGGAGAGGCAGTGAGCAGCCCCTCACACTTGGCCCCTAAGGACACTGAGTGCCACAGTGAAAAAACATTGTCAGTCCTAGTGTGTTGTCAGCGTGGCTGGCTGGAGACACATTCACTTCTTGTCTTAATACTGTGACTAACTGATTCAGTGGTTTAAAAAGACAAGGAAGTGTCTCCATTAGAAAAATAAAGGCTCTTAAGATGGTTAGAGCATAAACTGGGCTATTCAGGATGTGTGCTTATCTAGGATGACTCATTCCCAGATGGCCCAGAGTTGCTGTATGGGGACCTTCAGAGCTGCGACCTACTCTTAAAAAATATTTCTGGAGACATTTTTCCTTCCTGAGGTTACCCACAGCAGTATTCTTTGACCACGTTTTCTTTGAGCTCTAGATTAGAAAAAAATCTATAACCACCCACAAGCACAAACTTTCTGAAGATGAGGCTTCAGGGGCATAAAGCTTATGACATGAAAATTTGGTTCCTGTTGACAGGTACTGTTACTTCCACTGAGTTCTCATGACATGGAATAGTTTCTAGATGGAGTAAACCAATGCAAAGCAAAAGGGTTATTTTTATATTTTAATTTGTATGTTGCATTAGAAAGACTGAAGATTGACTTGAATAGGTTGGAAGACTTGACTGTTAATAAGTCTCACACTCATGTTCGGAATCTTGCCTGGGTGGGTTGTATGGAGTCGGATTTTAAGGCTTTGAGGCAAGGATGACCTTGTTTCCAAACTGAAGACTCCTTGCTACTATGGTAGCTCTGCAGCCAAAAGTTAGGATGGGGTGCAAAACAGATTAGCAATGGAAGATGCAAAGAGTGGAGAGGCTCATCAGAGAGAGGAGGAAGGCAGCTTTTGCCTCTGACCCAGGCGTGAATCTGAGAGGAGGGAAGGTGCTGAAAAGTGAGTAGTAGCAGGAAAGCATATGGTAGTGGAACTGGGATATCTGTGACATTTGCATTCATATGGTCCACATTTCCTTCCCCCACGCCTTGCGCAGACCTGGCCTTTCTCCATCCATATGTCTTTTTGAAACATTGCTGGACAGTCAACATTAGCACCTAATTATGAGCCTCTTTCAATGTTAGCGCCTGTTTCATCTCTGCTTTAACATGGGTTAAGTATGTCTGCAAAGGAAGAAAATTTACTTACATTGTTAACCATCCCTTTCCACATCTCAAAAGAGCAGATTTGTTTATCCAACAAATTTTGCCGAGAAGGCAGTGAATGAAATTTCAGTTTTCAAGTATGTTTGAAGTTAACATTTCACGATAGAAAGCCAAGCTCAGTCAAGCAACACTTTCCTATGAAAGCGTCTTTGAGCTCAACATAAATCATGCATTAAAGTAACATTCAGCCTTCAGACCAGTGCTGTCCAATAGAGATGTAATCCAAACCACATAGGTAATTTGAAATTTTCTCATAGCCACATTTAAATAAGTAAAAAAGGAAAAAGAAATAGCAATATATTTTATTTTACCTAATATATCTGAAATGTCATCATTTTGATGTATAATCAATAGAAAAATTAGTAAGGATATAAAATATATCTATATTGGGTTGTCAGAAAAGTCATGACATTTTTTTCTATGTTTTTTGTTGCAAAAATGCGTCACGACTTTTCCAACAACCATATGTGTGTGTGTGTATATCTATATATATCTATATATCTATATATATCTATATAGATATCTATCTATCTATGTATATTCATTCCAAGTGTTTGAAATATGGCATGTATCTTGCACTTATGCCACATCTTAATTCCAACTGGCTACCTCTCAAGCACACAATAGCCACAATGGCTAGTGGCTACTTTATTTGACACCAGGACTTTTGAGGACTGAATTAGGTGCCAAAAGATGACAGACTGGATTCAGTTCTCTGTTGGGAAGTTTTCATATTAATCAGTGGGATTCTCCAATCTCCTCCATGCCTATACCTCAGCTCTGGGCACCCCAGGACTGCATTTCTTTTCTCCCCTGAAATAGGCAGGATTTCGTATTTCTATAGGTATGGTGGGTGCAGAGCCATGTTTTCTTGTTGCATGGTAAAGTCCAGCTGCTGTTCTCTGCTCATGTTCTACTTGGCTTTAAGTCTCAGCCCCTTGACTTTCCCATACTGAGCAGCCAACGCAAAATATTGTTTGCAATGATACCTATTCCTTTCTAAGAAGATGAAGGCAGTAATCAGATTTGCACTTAGTACAAGATGTTCAAGTGAAATTACCTGCTTGTTTTGGCAATCCCCCCTCCCCAATTGCTGGGGTGTATCTTCATCAGGGGTTCTATAAATAGGAATTGCCCAACTCCTAAATAGAGTATGTAATACTGGAGGTAACCTAGGCATCCTCCCACACCCTGCCACAATTGACGTCCAATTATTCCCGAGAACACCTAAGCCTTTATGTAATAGGGCCCTGGGAAGAAGGGAAGTGGCAGGCAAACGTGGAATAGAGATTTCAACTATCGCTCATGTGGGAAACATTTAGATCTGGCATTTAGGTACAAGACTCTTTTCGCTTCCAGTTCCAGGTTTTGTTACATTGCAAGACTGGTTCAGTGTTGCCAGGGCAGCATCTTCTTGGAGTTGATATTCACAGGGAGAGCCGGCGCTTACTAGGCCTCTCAATACAAGCACAACTATGGGCAAAGCCCACCTAGAAAAGAGGGGACTCCTGTTTGAGAAAGCCAATTTTTTATGATGCTTTTTCCCATGCAAAACGAAGCCAGCACTCTTCTATTTTGTCAATTAACCTGCTCTATAAAGCCCTGCTTAAATTAGGCATGGGCTCAAAGTATGACTGACTAACAGTCTTTGTTTTTTTGGAGAATGTTCAAAGAAGATGGAACCAAAATGATGGAAAACTTCCATGCTATTTGAGCTGTTCTCATCTGTGAATATTGGTAATTCTTTAAAATGAGACAAACTTAAGACTCTTAGGTGCAGTGTAATCATAGGACCAAGAGCTTGGGAACCAGTCCCTGAATTTCTGGGCAGTGTCATCCTTTGAGTTTCTATTGGGGGTTGGGCATGGTTTCAAATCCTGGTCCTGGAACTTACTAAGTGGGTAACTTTGAGCAAGTTCTTTGTGAGCCTCATACTTGGGTAAGCAAACTCTCCCACAGGACTGGAGTCGGAATTAAGTAAGATGGTGTACATCAAATACTTAGAGAGTGATC
>NW_017731505.1:1615985-1628449 GCF_001890085.2 Hipposideros armiger
AAAAGATGAATATAAGTCATGTGTATACATTTCTTGGCACCCTTTGTATATACACACATACATGTATGCATATATATGTAACATACAATGTATTAGCCTTTTAACCTACTTATTCTTATTTTAAAACATGAAATATATCCAATCATATATTTTTATTCAAGTCAACAAATATTTGCTGAGTTTGGATAATGTCAAACAACTTAGTGTTGAGCAGTTAGGGGTACATTACTGTCATGTTTTGAGTATCCTAACATCCTGTACATATGAATGGCTGTTAGGTCACAGCTTCCTTCCTCTAGCCCTTAGAATGGAATGCCTCTAGCCCTGTGGTCAGTTGGGGGCAATTTTGCCCTCCCCTCCTCCAGTGACGTTTGGTAATGCCTAGAGACAAACGGTTGTCACAACTGGGGGAAGGGTGCTAGTGGCATCTAGTGGATAGAGGCCAGGGATGCTACTCAACATCCTACAGTGCACAGGACAGTCCCCCACAAAGAATTGTCAGGCTCTAAAAGTCAATAATGCCAAGGTTAGGGAGCCCTGAGTTTGGCCTACTCCACTCTACCCCCATTCCTGTTGTAAAAAAATCACATACTCCAAATAGCCAGTGGGCGCAATACCACTGGATGGCCAAGGAGGGCAAATATCTCACACAACTAATACCTCACTGCCTCCCCCCACCCTTCGTCTTTCTCCAGCTCACTGCGTTCTACTTCAGGCAATTTATTATCACGCATAACAATCTCACCCTTCTTTTCCCTCCCTCTTCCAAATGTTGGTGAGTTATGTTTAAAAAAATGATGTTTGACTCCTCTTTTTGTTTTATATGGAGACAAAAAATGGCTTAGATTATAATAAAAGGTATGCTGCTTGTGAAAACACCATATTAAGACCAATTTCCATCAACCTTTAAGCCCTTAAAATTGCCCCAAAGTCCCTTTTGGAAGTGTATCACCCCAGTTTTATATCTCTTTTCTCATCTTTCTCCTAAATCTGTTTGTCCTGAGGCATCAGGTTTCAAGGTAAACACAATTAGCCTTATTCAATATTGTTCTACTGTTTTATGTAATCAAGTAACATTATTGCTTTCTCTGGTTCTTCACTGCATGTGTAAACATTTCAGCTGAAATGTAGGTTAAGTAGATTTTTCAGGTTAAGCTTAGAACACTGGTAATCTTTTTTCATATGGGTTTAAGAGAAAATGTTTATCGAGTTTCTTAAGAACTGCACACTTGAAACCTATGTAATTTTACTAACCATTGTCACCCCAATGAATTTTTATAAAAAATACTAATATCTAGTATATTAGAAAAAAAAGAAAAAATGATTTTTGAAGTATTATCCATCTATCAGTAGGGGTGGCCTGTTTATCATCATCTTATTCATAGTGACTACCCATAATGTCAATATTCATGTATTAAGATGGAACAAAAACATGATAATTCCACTATGTGTAGGCTTAAATGCTAAATGCTCATTGCTTTGCCTTTTTGTAGCCAGAGCAGGGGTTTTTTTGTTTGTTTTTTTATAGAAACAGTTTCCTGTTGTGGTCTGAGAGGGCATCAGTTTCTTTATGCCAGTTCATAAAGAAACACCCTGAAAAAAACACTAAAAAATATAAAAGGTCGGAATAATTAGTTAAGTATTAGTAATGCATGCCTAATAAATGTGCTCTGGTAAATCTGTTCCCCCAACATCATTTACACTCTAGAGTCTAGACCATTGGTTCTCACTCAGGCATTTTTGCCCTCAGGGGTCATTTGGCAGTGTCTGGAGACATATTGTTTTTCACAAGTGGGGTGGGGATGGTGTGCTACCGGCATCTAGTGGGTAGAGACCAGTGATACTGCTGAATAACTACGATGTACAGGGCAGCCCCCGCCACAAAGAATTATCCAGCCCTAAATGTCAAGAGTGTGGGATTGAGGATCCTGCTCTAGACATTATGTATTTTTCTAGAGTTGCTATTGTCTCTCTTCATTTAAGGTTTTGGTCAGGCTCTTAGGACCATCTAGGTAAAAACTGTCTAGTCATGAGCTGACTGGACATAAGGCTGTGAGAGCTAAGGTCAAGGTGAGACCAAGGGCTACCTGAGGACTTTTGTTTATTGAGGGGAGGCTGGATTAGCCACCCTTGGATGACCTGATCCCAAGAAGTCCGTGCTTTGTCTCTTTTGCCCCACAGAGCTGTGTTTCAGCAAGAATTCCTCCCAAAGTTTGTGGTCATTATGACCAGTCTTTTCTCAGATACTGCCATCAGGGCCAAGTAGAGTATTTTTGGAATGTTGATGAATGTGTTGAGAATGTTACTTTTAAATAGCATTCTGCTATGCAACGCCATGGTATAGTCTCCTGAATGGAGCGGATTCCAAGTGGAGACACGACCTCCGATGTCTAATAGTAAACTATTGGAAGCCTATCAAAACAAACAGTGCATGGGTTTCTGAATCTATTACATGACTAGAAGCTGCCACTGCTGCCCCCCTGCATACATAGACTTCCCCCTTCTTGAAATTCAGACCCTCAAATGTTGGGAAAAGATAGAGTATTGCATAGTCATAGGACAAGCATCATACAGTGAAAGGTCAAGCTGGGTTAATGTTAAACTGTAAGAGTGTAATACTGAAATATTTCTGGATGAGATGATAGGTTGTCAGGGAGTTCTTTTCAATAATCTGCTGGGGTAGAAATCTAAAAGTAAGTTTTTTTTTCATTTTTAAACATTTATTTTTCAATTACTGTTGATATACAATACTATATTAGTTTTAGCTGTACAAAACAGCACAGTGATTAGATGCTTATATACCTCACAAAGTGATCCCAATATGTCTAGTCCCTGTCTGACACCCTACATAGTTTTTACAATATTATTGACTGTATTCCCTAGGCTGTACTTTACAGTCCCGTGACTGTTTATTTTTTCAGTCATATTTGACATTCCATACCTGAAACTAAAAGCTACTGTTTTAAAGGAAATGGTAAGCCACAGGTGTGAAAGTAGAGGCTTAAATACTTCACATTGCATCTGCCTGTTCTTTAGCTGTGAATTCCATTTGAAGCAGAGGCAGATGAGCTTTTTTAGCAGGTGAGACCACAAGTTCATGGACGATACTATTGCAACATATGTTGGCCTTCCTATTCATGACAGGAGCAATGGCCAGCCTCACTTTGTCATCACCTCTCACTCATCCGGAATGCCTTTCCTCCTCATACCTAAGCCCAGTGCATTCCTGAAGACCTAGCTCAATCTGCACGTTCTCCTGGAAGTCTGCAAAGGTCTTCTCAACTTTATCAATATACAGAGGGTGCCAAAACAATGCGTACACATTTTAAGAAAGGAAAAAACTGTATTATTGGGTTGTCGGAAAAGTCATGCTGTATTTTTCTGGTTTTCATTGCAAAAATGCATCATGACTTTTCCAACAACCCAATAAAATTGTAACACTCAATATGTACCGATAACAAAAGATGAATATAAGTCATGTGTATACATTTCTTTGGCACCCCCTGTATTTCTCTCCACTGAACTCCTGTACCCATGCCTCTTTGGCACCTTGTTTTAAAAAACTGAGATAGAAATTCACACACCACAAAATTCACCATTTTAAAGTGTACAATTCAGTGGGTTTTAGCACATTAACAGGGTAGTACGTCCATCACCACACATTTTAGCACATTTTTCATCACCTCAAAAAGAAATGCTACATTGATTAGCAGTCAACCCCCTGCCATTTCCCTTCAATTCTCCACCCCCAGCGCTGACAACCACTAATCTACTTTCTGCCTCTGTAGACGTGCTTTTTCTGAATATTTCATATAATTGGAATCATGCAATATGTAAATTTTCGTGTTTTGCTTTTTTCACTCAACGTCATGTTTTCAAGGTTCACCCATGTTGTAGCATGTATCAGAACTTCATTCCTTTTCATGGCCAAATAACATTCCATAGTACAGATAGACCACATTTTGTTCATCCATTCTTCAGTTTATGAACACTTGGGTTCCTTCCACGTTTGGGCTGTTGCGTATAACTCTGCTGTGAGCGTTCGTGTGCAAGGTTTTGTGTGGATATATGTTTTCATTTCTCCTGAAATGAAATATACTTGGGCGTGAAATTGCTGGGTCATATAGTAAACTACGTTTATCCATTCGAGGAACTGCCAGACTGTTTTCCAAAGTGGCTGCACCATTTGACATTCCTACCAGCAGCGTATGAGGGCTCTGATTTCTCCACATCCTCTCTGACATTTTGATCTGCAGCGATCTGTTGATGTCATTATTTGTCTTCAGGATGAATTATCTCATGTATGTTAGCCTCACTTCTCAAACTTGGCTGCAACCTACTTAAGACGTTTGTTCAATCTTTATCCTAGCAAATGTATCTTGATTGCCCGCTGTGTGCCAGGAACTATTAAGTGCTAAGGCTATGAATATGAACAAGTTCTGTGGGTTTTTTTGGGGGGGGGCACATACAATCATATCAGCCCATTTCTGGGTGACTGGTGCAGTACTGACTGCCTATTCAAGAAATAGCCTTTTGCCTCCCAGAATTCATATTGATTATCTCCCTCCCACAGTGTCATACTTATAAACATCACTGAAGCCTACTATTAAATACATTCTATTTTAGAGAAAGAACAGATCTCTGTGTGTGTCCACTTTTTAATCCAAATGTAGAAACTGATTTTTCTCTTGGGCTCTTGCGTCTCAGTACCACTTAGCAAGTATACTTAAGGAAATAAATGCCAGCAATATTTCTAGCCCTGACTTTGGAAGTACAATGTGAGTTATTTTGAAACAGTGAATCATCGAGAATGTTAATCTGTTGACTTGTAAGTATAAACACTGCTTGAGACTCTTGGGCTAAGGGGAGAAAAGGCACCTTCTAAAATATTAATTCCTCTGGCCTCAAAAATAAATTGTCCATATGCTTGTCTTTCATCAACTACCAGTCCATGGTCAAGAGGACTGAAGACATTTGGAATCCCTAAACAAAGTAAAAAATGAACAGAATCAAACTACAGACTATTGGAATGAAAAACTTGTCAGTCATGTGAAGGCACAAGTATCCAAATATAAGAATATGATCATTAAAATCAATCTCATGTTGTGCCTTTTAGTGATTTCACAATAGTATCAAATTGTTTTCATCTAAGGTCTTAATTAGCTAATGCAAAAATGTCAATGACAGCAATCCCAAAGCAGGTGCATAAAGGAATTTCTTGCATTTAGGAAAGCGTTATTGATCGCCTGATGCATCCAAAGGAAGAAAATGGCACTTTTATTCTAGTTTGTGAATCATATCAGTTTTAACAATGACTTACTTCTTCTGTGATTTGTTTTAACTCTGAAAAAGAGACTATTTACAGTAAAGAAAAACTAAGAAACTAAAATGAATCGTGTATTCATATTAGATAGACATGAGTGAAATTCTTATTGACCGTGAAGACAGAAGAACAATAACACTCTCCCATGGACTTGATATTGTATAAGCATTCACTATTTACCAAGCACAGGTTTAGTATTTTTTACAAATACTAACTTCTTTAATCTTCATAACAATCTTAGAGAACATGTATAGTTATTATCCGTGTTTTCTAGATGAGGAAACTGAGAGTCTTGGTACCTGGCCTGCAGTCACCCACGTAGTTAGTGTAATCCTGTGCCATTTGGCACTGGAGTACCTGCTCTGTGCTGTCTCTCAAAGAATGCACTCATTAAATTGCTACCAGTGTGGGGAGTCTGTTGGCTTGACATCATTCCAGGTCTCAGGGAGGCAACTGGGTACAGGTTTGCTCCTACGGCCTAGGAAAGCAATGAAATGAACTGTGAGAGATAAAATATATTATACTATATATATTGTAAGCTATATTTCCTCTGGTCCATATAATGCATTAGCCATACCACATTTTACACAGCATAGATCACATATATTACATTACACTTTTCATGACATATAGTAATACATTATATTATACACATAACCATACATTATCCACACACAGGTGCTCTGCCCTTTGCAGGCTACCCTTCCCCATGTGCCTCCATGGCCTAGAGGATGTGTGGGCTCTCCATCCCTGCTTCTCCCTCCTCAGGCTTGCAGGCACTGCAGAGCTCCTAGGATTCTTGGAAGTTATCTCTCTTTTTGGTTAGGAGTGTGTTAAAAGATCAACAATGTCCAAGTACCTCCAGACACTAAGGGTGGCTCATGGAAGAGAGGCACAAACATCTCGGACATGTCCACAGCTTGGCAGCCTGGCACTAACACTTCCGCCCTGGAGGCAGCTTCCATGAGAAGGACTTTCTTGTCATGGTTCTTTGCAGGGACACCTCAAGGCAGATGCTTGGCATATTGGCTACTCCCAAGAATGAGAAACCTGTACTCATGTACTGGGCAGCAGCTTCCCAAAGATGGGCCCCATTTACCAGTGGCTCGTACTGACAGTAGCTCTGCCATGCGTAATCATTTAGGGTATGTGTGTGTGTGTGTGTGTGTGTGTTTATTTTAATGGGCCAAAATAATGCATGTTAACAAACTTTCTATTATTCCATGCCAGAGGATCTCAAATAAAATAGGACATTGCATGTGCTGATAACAGCAAGTTATAAAGACAGAGAAGACACTGGATTAAAAATAATAATCTCCATACAGGCTCTGAGATATTTTTTTTAAAATAGAGTTTATGCTAAACAGATGTAATGAGGATAATCACAGTTGTATAGGCTCCTTTAACATAAGTCAGTGTTTCTCCTCTTGGCATTCATTCCAGAACTTTTTAAAAAATGGACTGCTATGTGCACAGTAGATTACCTTGCCTTCCAAGTACTGTTTCAGAATTTGAACCAGTACCTAACAAGAATAACAAAGTAATAAGTCCCAGAACAGTGCCTGGATATAATAAGCACTCAATAAAAACTTTTCAAAACATAAATGGGTTGACTACAGTTTGAATAGGTAATGGGAAAAGATAACTTTAACCCCTGCTCACTTTGGAGGAGGGGGCAGTTACTGTAAGAGGGGCAGTCACCCCAGACCTCTCTTTGTTGCCTCTAGGTAACAGAAGGCAACTGAAGAATAGCTGGGAAACACGGGATATGCTGGGTGAGCAAGATGGCTGCTACCTTAGACATCATCTAGGAAGTCTTGTGTGGCACCATTGCCAGAGCCAGAATGTGGTTGACTGCTTGACTTTGAAGAGGTTTTAAAGTTCTCCTGAGGTGGGAGCTGTGGTGTGGGTTAGATTCTCAACATAGCCTCTGGGGATTGGAAATGTTTGCATTGCCACATTCCATTTACCCTCATTGCTATTGGAAGCAGCTAAAACTGATATTGAAGTCTTATGCTTTTGCTATAAAGAGTAAGAGTTCCTCATCTCTGGTATGATAATAGTACTCCTACAGGGTGATTCATAGGTTAAACCATTAGAACACAAAAGAGGAAATAGTTTTACTTGGCCATGTCATCCTTTTTAAAAACAAATATTACTATTTTTTTAGAACCATATCACTGGCATAATTTTCAGTTCTTTTCACAATTGGTTGCTCTTTAAGCATACAATCTTTAACTGTGAAATCATTCAGAAATAATTATTTTTGGGAAAAAAATGACAAGGAAATAGTTATGTAGTCAATTTTTGATTATCCATGATGATTTTTCCACTGGAATTAAAATCTCATTTTAGCAAATAGCAACAGTTACCTTCTCTTTGGCTAACCCTTGGAACAAAATGTTTTATTAGGAAACAGAATTGTATTTTATTTATCTGCCTGAGCCTTGGGCCTGTCTTGTATTTCTTTCTACTGCTAGAGCTGACTTTACTGGATGGAGCACAAATTGTGTGCATCTCTTCCCAACTCCATGTTGCCACAATGGAGTATTTACACCATGGAAATCAACAAAGGCTGCAAAACCAGGGCTTTCCTCCAGAATCAGTTATTAAGCATTTCACTAGCACACTCCTGCCCCATTCAGTCCTCACTTTTTCTGATAAATATTCTCTAAAATGTATCATATATCATCCTCTTTGCAAACAAAGGGTGTAATAGAAAAGGTTACTTTTTCTTGGCCTCATTGTAATAATTCATATTCCGGGGTCTGCTATTTAGTGTCTCTTTTTTCATGTTTCCCATCAGAGGGAGACTTCATCCTTCTGAAAGCCTTCACTCACTTGTCATTTAAGGACTCTTAAAGCCTGTGATTTTTTTTTAAAGATTTTTATTGGGGAATTGGGGGGATGGGAACAGTGCTGGGGAGTTGGGGGAAGGGGAACAGACAAGTTGCTGTCGTTTTGTTCTTCAGTCTAGTTGTGGAGGACGTTGCTTCACTGGCCCAAGTTGTCACCATCATTGCGCTCTTCCCGGGCGAGGCAGATCAGTCACCGGCTTCTGGACGGCCGCTCACTGCGGCTGCTGGCCGCTCACGCTGGCTGCTGGCCGCTCACGCTGGCTGCTGGCCGCTCACGCTGGCTGCTGGCTACACACGGTAGCCCATGGCAACCCACTGCCACAGGGGCTGCAGCCCACGCTGTCGCCGGAGACCCACGGCAGCCCAGCTCCAGGTTGAGCTGTTGTTCAGCATCTTAGCTGCAGAGGGCAGTGTCACTGGCCCTCGTATGTGGGATCCGAACCGGGGCCCTCTTGCATCCCAAGCGTGTTCTTAACCATCGCGCCACTCGGTCGCCCTAAAGCCTGTGATTTATTGTAGATAACCAAGTCAGCTATGTATGCCTTTGAAGAAGAACAAAGGAAAGTTTGAAGACTGAATACACTTCTTAAGGAAAGTGCATGGCCTTGGCCCAGAGCTTTTGTAGTAACTACTTTGGTTGGTAAGACTTGCTGTATGGGCATTAGACCTGTCAATCACTTAGGGCCATGCTCAGAAGAGCCTCGTGATTGGTTTCATGCTCTGCTGTCACCATCTTGAAATTCTGAATACTTTTGGAGCTAGAGATCCTACATTTTCATTTTGCTCAGGGCCCCATACATTCTGTAGGCAATGCTGATAGTCGTTCAGATGTCTTTTGTGCTTCTGACTTTAGAAAGTTGAATTTCTTCGAAGTCTGGTGTCTAGATCGGTGGGATGTTTCTATATTAACCACAGATGGATGCTTGGTCAGATCATTGTGAATCCTGTGTACATAGTAAAATAAAATTGGTGTTTCTTGTCATTTATTGTATTTTGATTTTTCTAAGAGGGCGACCTCGAAAGTAAAAGGATATGCTATAATATTACCAATTTATTACAAGTTTGAGTGTTTAAGATTGATTTCAATCCTTCATTTTGCAAGTAAGTACTTTTTGATTCTCTTATTAATGCCTACTTTTAAAATAATTTTATTGATGTATTATTTAAATATCATAAAATTCACCTGGTTAAGTATACAACACAATGAATTTTAATAAATTTACATAGTTGTGCAGACATACCCATAGTCCAATTTTAGAATATTTCAATCACCCTAGTGAGAGCACTCCTTCCCATTTGCAGTCACTCCCCGTTCCCATCCCCAGCACCCGGCAACCACTAATCTATTTTCTAGCTCAAAAGATTTGCCTTTTATGGACATTTCATATAAATGGAATCAGACAATATGTGACATTTTGTGATTTGCTTCATTCACTCAGCATCATGTTTTTGAGGTTCATCCATGGTGTGGCATATAAATGCACACTTCGGGGCAAAGATTCATGGAATGTGTGAGGTTTGTGTAGTAGAAATAATACTCATCTATATATTTGATCCCCAGAACTTACTCATTTCATAAAACTAAATTATGATTAATAGCATTATTATTCACAATGACTTTCTTTAGGGGGTGGAACTATAGGGGATTTCCTCTTTGTTTACAGCAAATTTCTGGTGTTTTTTGTTTTTTGCTCTTGTTTCCTTACTTTTTAAAACAAGTATGTGTTACTTTTTTTAAATAGGAAAAAGTGAAGATTTAAAAAACTTAAATTGTTCTTTGATAGATTTGTAGTCATTATCATATAATCTCTCAGATTGATGTTATTCAACTTTTACAATCTTTGGAATAAATACAAATAAAAGCTTCCATTTCCTCTAAATAACAAATTAATGATTGCTTTATAAACCATGGGTATCACAAATGAGCTATTTCCTGAATTTGGCAGTGCCTTTTTCAGAAAATTCGGAGTGCTTTCCACCCAGGCAATGGACAGTCCCCATCAATAATCACAGGGAGAAGGAGAGTGAAGGGTTGAGACAAACATGCCAGTGGGACTGGGTTTGTGGCCCTTACTTTCGCATTTTAGAGGGTAGTGGGCCAAATTAGCTCTAAATATTTAGTTCAAATGTATGCACATTCTCAGAATTGGATCCTTGGTTTTTAAGAGCATGTTGGAAAAATAAAGAAGACAACTGGGTGAAATTAAGAGACCTAAGACTTAGAATCTAGATGTCTGCCTTCAATTCCTACTTTTGTGACTTTTGTGCTCTGTGGCATCTCAAAAACTTAGTTTTCTGTCTTGAGAATGGGGATAATTCCCACTCTACTTCATGAGATTTTCCGAGGCATGAAATGAGATCATCGGTGAGAGATTACTCTATAAATGTAAAGACTTCAAAAAAATTACAGACAGTTGGAGTTTTAAGATCATTTACTATTTTTTATCCGCTTAGGATTTCTCTCCCCTGATATCCCTATATTGAGCAATAGTCGGGATTCAGTCATGTTTCAGCTGGGCTTGGGATGGTTGTGGGTTTCTTTGAGTCCACTAATCATGTATTGTTATTAATTAATTAATTAGTGATAAATACCTGAAGAAAACTAGGATAAGGAAATGAGAGTGATGGGATGGGGTTGGGAATGGTACCTTGGGAGAAGGAGACCTGAATGATGAGAAGGAGCCAGCCAACACAGAGCTCTGCTGAAATTAGAGCATTCCAAAACAGAGAACAGCAAATGCTAAGACAGGGGCATGTTGCTTGCACTGATATAAGATCGACATGGAATGGGCTGCCCCTTCCATAGGAGTAAGTGGGATTATTTTGGTACACATCACATTGGAACTTGTTCCCTCTAGAAAAATCTGACCCCTTTCTTTTGCTTTTGAAAGTGAAGACAAAGATATATGGATTGTATGACAGTGAAAGCTCTGATTTAGGATAGAGCAATTCCTTATTTTAGGAATACCTCTTTATACTATTTGTTCCATTTCTATGGCCATATAGCACCCAACCCAAAGCTAGGAGCTCACCCATGACGGCTCTCAATGGCAGCTGCATATTAGAATCACCCAGGAAGCTTTTAACACTCACTATTCAAAGTGTGGCTCTTAGACCAGCACTGTGGGTATTAAGAAGTTCAGAATCTCAGGTACACCCAGACCCGCTCAATCAGAATCTGCATTTTTAGAAAGATCCCCAGGCAATCCACATATACATAACATTTGAGATGTGCTGTACAATATGATACCGAAGGCCAGGACATACCCCTGGCAATTCTGATTTGTTTAGTATGGGGAGGATCCTGGGCAGCATTAAGAAAAGCCCCCAGCCCCCAATTGGTAAGAATAGAATGTACAGCCAATTTTGACAATCATAAGTCCTTCCAATTTGAAGGCCCTCTGTAACTGCTAACTAGCAAGCCCTTGGAAACAGCTTTCATCAATTATTTAAAATGCCTGTTTTAGAGCTCCTGGTCATGTTTCAGCATTTTGACTTATAATGAATAATCTTAATAATTTGTAAATCTTTATCTAAAATAATCTTCTAGTTCCCATTTAACAGTACTGTTACCACAGATCAGGGACTAGAGATAGTGACTTTTCTGTGTCTTGAAGCCAGATAAGGCCATTTTCCCAGCTCTAACCACACCCACTTCCTCATATTTGGGGGTTATATTATATCTCACTGTCTACTTGCTTTGCAGTCCTGAAAAGCATCTTAATATCTCACTTTTTTATTGATTTCCATAGAATGAGTAACTTTACTGAGTGGTTTGGTATAAATGAATTTAATTGTACAGCTTAATAAACCCTTTGTTTTTTTCTACAAATATATGATTTGAGGAGTTTAAAAATGTACTACTCAACATGAATATTTTATTTTAGGTATCAATTATTAAATATTGATGCTAAAGCACGCTCTTTAGAAGTCTTCATTTAAAGGACTCTCAATTTGTCTGAATCTAAACTCATCTCCCGCAATCAAATCCAATTTGCAATCCAGTGTTCACTTCAGCATACTGGTTCTCCAGTCCTTGATCTCTCATTGTAGTCAACCCACAAAATAATTTTATTAGTGGTTTAATTTTCTGTGAGAGGCCTTTTATTTTTCTTTAATTTGGCATATAATTTGTACATGTTGAAACTTGTTTTATTTGCATTCAGATTGGAAGGCAGACAATATTAGTTATTATTTGTGGAAATGTTAACTGCATTGTTTTTAGAGCAGGCTTTCTCAGCTGAGGCACACGTTAACATTTTGGGCCAGTCATTCTTTGTTGT
>NW_017731505.1:1629229-1632627 GCF_001890085.2 Hipposideros armiger
ATAGGTGTTTTTTTCCAGCTGCCCAAGTGATTCTTGAGTGGAGCTGGTGCTGACACCCGCTGATGTAAGTAGAAAGAGCTTCACTGCCTTTATCCCTCATTAATCAATTTCCCACATTTACCTGCGGCCTGGTTTTTTCCGATCTACAAAGTGCTGGTCAAACTCTTCTGCTATCGTTTATTATTACATCTTTAACCAAATGATTTTTTTCAAGTGTTTTTCCTTTGCTCAGACCTGAACTTGCAAGGAAACTGCTGGCTCAATGTAGTCCACTTAATCCATGACCTTCTTTTGACTGCTGCCTTCGTTTCAACTGTTAACCTCACTCCACCCGAAAAGCCTTTATTGTTTTTAACTGGGTATTTCTTCTTCTGCCAGCAGATCATTATCCCCAATCCCCATTTATGTTTCCCATCATCATTTGCCTCTATTTTTTCTCCTTATCACTATTTATAGCTTAATTTTCTTTATTTTCTTTGTGCTCCCTTTCATTCATTTGTCCATTCTTAGATGACATGCTCCCCTTTTGCGAATTCTTTGGTGTGTTTCAAGGGGCCGGGAGAGTGTATTTCACCTAACGCTGATCCCTTTGCTTTTTGATCCTCACCTGCATGTTATTTTGAACTTGAGACCAGTGTGTTTTGATTGTGCATCGGTTAGTTATTTAAAATGTATGCTCTTACGTCTCTGTTTGCCCCACCTGAGCATTTAAATGTGCCACCTCATGTCTGCATAGCTCCCAGATTCCTATTATGGCTGGTGGCTCTGGGCCAGATCAGCCATCCCGGGCCTCAGGCATTTCGTCACGTCTAGATTCACCTCGCCCCTTCCCACAAGATGGCCTCATCTGCCTTATAACGGTGTAGCCTGCCTCTCCTTAAACCCTGTTGTCTCTGGCAGCCTTTGCACTTCTAAATAATATCTAAATGGTCTTTATCCTTGGCTCCCTTGAAAGTATTTCTGTTAAGACCCCCCCAGCGGTTTTCATTTTGTCCCTTCATAGAGCTCTTCCAAAATAAATCGTAAATTGCCTCATTGATAAAACTAATGTCACATGCTCTCAACTGGAGTATTTGTACCACTGTAAAAGGCCTCTTGGATTCAGGCCAGTGAGTTTATAGTGGAGGCCCTCAGTACACAGTGAATGTGAGGCCCCCTTTGGCCTTTGCTTTTGAACTTAAGGATGGATGCATTGTGCCTGTTCTGTCCTTATCCCTCTTCTCCTTTTCCAGGAATTGTGTTTACTTTCTTGTCCCCTCTGAGACCACCGCAGCACACCTGTTCCAGAAACATCACACCACTCATGTTTAAGAAAGCCTGAGCTTTTGTATGTGTGTGTGCACATGGACAAAGATATGACCATTGAGTCCTGCTCTGTGCAGCACTCAGTATCTCCATATCTAGTTAGACTTTTAGAAAGACGTTTGTAAGCAGTTAAGATCCACTTAAAATCCTGTATTCATAAATCTTAACATGTTTGCATTAATGTAACAGGAAAAAAACCTCTTTTCTGTTGATCATTTAAATACCGGCCAGTCAGATTTTCAAATCTAACCATTAAAATTTCACCAACCGTCTAAGTATTTCTTATGAGCTCGACATTTCCAGATTTAATACATCAGATTTCCTCAAATATTTCAGTAATGATTACAAACTTAAATCATTAAATCCCAAGTACTTTAAATAGAATCATAAGTTTACAATGTCAGATTCTCCCAAACATTTCAGACCTCAAAGAACAAATAAAACTTGTATATCTTGACATGTAGACTCCAGAAGTTATCATTACCCAGCTCAATAGTATTAATATGAAAGTTTTTACTCTTTACTAGCTCCATGTATTTTATTAATATTAGTACTACTGCCTATATTAATATTGGTACTAGTACCACCATTAGCAATAGCATTGGTATTAATATTAAAGTTAAAATTAATACTAGCACAAGTATTAGTACTAGTAAAAGTACTAGTACCAGCATTAGCATTAGCAGTATTGCTAGTAATGTTAATATTAGTGCTAGTATTAGTATTAACATGAATACTATTACTAACACTACCATTAATATTAGCATTAACACTATTCATACTAATGCTACTACATTGGTATTATTACTAGGATCAGCACTAGTATTAGTAGTTCTATTATTAGTAGCATTGCTGGTAGTATTAGTGCTTAGCATTAGTATTAATGTTAGTATTCATTTTAACAGCAATATTAGTTGCCTGCAATAGTGTTACTACTAGTACCAGCATTAGCATTAGTATTCATATTAATACTAATACTAACACTACCATTATTATTAGTACAGGTACCAGCACCAGAATTAACATGAGCCTTAGCCTCCATTTTAGAATTAGTGATAGTATACTTTTCAGAGTTGCAAGGATACTGACCCTAATGAAGAAAACAGAGATTGTGGATGCAGAGTTATTGGTTGAGAATGTGGCTTCAAAATTTTGAATTCAGGGTTTTCAGTCAGATATTTTGGACCAAGACCCCAAGAACTAGAGTATGCCAACCTGATGCTTCAACTTCAGTGTGTCTTTGTTGTACTACAGTCACTCATATAGTAGTAGTATTTTGAAAGCCTCAATTTTTTCCTGCAATCTGGTGAATCATGGCCATCTATATCCAGTATTTTTACAGTGTTTTGTTATCTGATTTTCACTGAAAATTTCTGTGACAACTTTTGATCGCCTGATTGAAGAGAGCAACAAATCATTGTTCTTTGCCCAGGACTGAGGATTTTCTGGAACATAGGACTTTCAGTGCTAAACTCAGGGAAGTCCTCAGGATAGCTAGCCACCCTAGATTCTAGACCAGTGGTTCCCAACCCTCTATAGAATGTTCGAGGAAACTTTTCAGACATACTAGGGTCCACATCCCATCTCCATAGATTCTGATTTGATTGACTGGTTTGGGGATAGTGCCCAGGCTTTGATATTTCAAAAAATCTGTCCAAGTCATTTTCATGTGTGACCAGGATTAAGAGCCACTGTTCTGCACTCTCTACCCAGTTGGAAACACCATGTGCAACATTTTACTGCTCACTTTGACCTGATGGAATTCAGCAAATCTTGGAATTTGACAAGCATGTATTTGGGTTCATCAGTGTGTAGCACTCCCAGTAAACATTCCTAGGGGGAAATAATGTACACCTATCTTGAGCACAGCATGTTATTTGTTGTTTTTGAGTATCATTGTATTCTTATGGCCTTTTGCAGAATTATTTTTTTCCTTTTTGATGTTCAAATTGTCGTACCTTTGTTAATGATAACTCCTTTTGGTTGGCCCATTTGTCCACTTAGTACCATCCTTGAAAGCATTCATGCTTCCTGGTGACAACTGAGTGTACCTGATCTGTCCTGATTTTTCCTGCTGCAATATATGGATTTGA
>NW_017731505.1:1633287-1634505 GCF_001890085.2 Hipposideros armiger
AGAACTCAAATGCTCCCTATTTTGTTACCATTTTAAGAGAGGTGGCATGTGTGAGCGGGACCACCCTCTCAGTTATCATATTGGCTGATATTTGTATCTGAGGTCGCAAGATTCAGGATATGGGTCAGAAATTTGGGACCAGAACAGCGCAGATACTAATGACAGGAACCACAGACCAAGGGTCAATAATAAATCCCACATAAATGTTATGTCGAATGCGTTTTATACTCACCCTGGGTTGTTTTTTAGAGAAGGTGAAGGAAGAGAGAGGTAACATATCCAGGAAGGCCCTTTAGCAGTCTTCTTGACTTGATCTTAGAATGTCTTCATTTTAGAATTGACTCTGAGAAGACAGTAAGCAAACTCTCACAATCCAAAGGATTTCCCTCATTTGAGATCCTGAGTTTTGTGAAGTCACTTTAGATCAGCAATAAAATCCCCTTGAGAGTATCCAGATTTTTCTTCACAAGGAACCATGAAACGGGCTGTTTATTTGTGGAACTCCCAGTTCTGGTTCTTCAGAACTCCTTCCTTTGCTGACCTAAAGATAGCCAGCAAAAAAAGGCTCTTAAAAATACATGCCTTATTGATTTTGGAATGTTCTGGTAAATGCTAATCTGACTGATTCCTTTTACTTAGGGGTAGCTTTGGCTCAAGCCCAAAGCGATTTTAGCCAAGAAGAAATAGAGCATCTAATAAATAATGTAGAGTTTATATATCCAGATACAGTAATAAAAAACTAATAATTATCATTGCTAATAATATGATTGCAGATGCCGTACCCACTTCTCTATTTAGGTACATTTCTAACATAAATCCAAGTGAAATTTGATGTAAGTATAAGCTTCTTTGGTCTTATTATTTTTTTTAAATAATAAACTTTTAATTTTAGAACAATTTTAGATTTACAGATTTATTGTGCAGAGATAGTACAGAGAATTCCTGAATGTCCAGTTCCCTTATTATTGACCTATTACATTAGTATGGTACATATGACACAATATTGTTACGTCAAGTCCATAGTTTATTCACGTTTCTTCATTTTTTACCTAATGCCCCTTTTTCATTTCAGGATCCCATCCAGGATACCATGTTATATTGGATTCTCATGCCTCCTTAGGCTCCTCTTGGCTGTGACAGTTTCTTAGACTTTCTTTGTTTTTGATGACCTCGATAATTTTGAGGAGTACTGGTCAGGAATTTTGCAGAATGTTTCTT
>NW_017731505.1:1640598-1693963 GCF_001890085.2 Hipposideros armiger
TTTCTTTGTTTCTTCATTCTGGCTGTCGCTCTGATTGCTTCAATGTATTAGATCACCTAGAAAGAAAAAAGGAAAAAGAAAAAAAAAGAGAAAGAGGAAAAAAAGAGGAGGGGCTCTCTGCCCGCTGTAATCTGCACTGCAGACCACTTGCTCAGCAATAGAGAGATTGAGCGACTCAGCACCAGCTGCTGGGGGGAAGGGCTCAGTGGTCATGCACCGACCTCCCTCTAGACTTGCAGTAAGCTTCCCACAATTAGTTGCTGTGTGCTTTGGAACTGTGCTCACCACCAGAAATCCTCACATGTTGTTGCGGGCTGTCTGGTGCTGCAAAAAACCCTCTGTGGCCTGCACAGGTAGGAGCTAGGGACCAGGGGCTCAGGGTGCCCCTGGCAACACAGCTCTAGGTGGGCGGGGCAGGCCCCCAAGGCACCACAGGTTGTGGTCAGTGGCCCCCACCAAGTCAGAGCAGCATGCACTGCTGCATCAGCAGCCAACCCACACAAACTCGCCCGGAAAGCCCCGGCTGAATCACACAGGTGCAGAGCTCGCGTCCCTACACTCCCAGGAAAACTCCCTGTCTCAGCCTGTCCCAATCAGCCACTCAAAGATCAGGCCGAACAGCCCGACAGCCAATTGCCACCAAGGCAACTCTGCATACGCAGTGCGGAAATCAGGGACCTAAGGTGAGTCGTGCACTTCCGGGTCTGTTGTAGTTGAAGCGCGCTTTCCTGTTGTTTCCCTGGCTACGCAGCACAAACAGTATGGAGGGTGGGGATCCAAGGCCGCATGCGCACGCACGCACGCACGCAGTCCTGCGCCAATTCCAGCAGACCAATGCAGTCCCAGACCCGAGCCTCTGTGGGAGGGCCCAGCGGGCCCAGCCCTGAAAAAATGGCAGCCCCTGTGCACCACCCGCGTGCAAGCTCCACGCCAGGGGAACAACTGGAAGACAAACCTCCAGCTCACGTGCCAAAGGCACTCAGTGCAGTCCTTCCCGCAGGCTCCTGGGCTCCGCTCACAAAGCCACTCCCTCCACCAGGAACCAGGTGAGTGCTCACCAGCAAGCGAGTTGGTTTGCCAGCTCCATTGTTTCTCCAGCCGCCCCCAGCCTCACCGAGCCGAGCAAAGAGAGTCCTCACTATTTTCTCCTTCCAGCTATCGTAGAACTCCTCTTCCCGGCAATGTAACTCTGGGCTGGTGAGCACATTGTGGGGCCGGAGGGTCTCGCCCCCAACCGGAGAAGCCTCCCCACTGCTGAGGTGTCCCTCACGGGGTTCACCCTCTCTCGTCTCTGCCCCTCCTACCGGACTCGATGTGGCCTCCTATTTAAGTCCTTCGTTTAGAGGTTCTGTTCATCTAGGGTCCAGGGAACTTCCAAGGTTGAATATCTTATAAATTATTTGTAATTTTGTTGTGATCCTGGGAGGTAGTCGGCACAGCGTCTGTCTATTCTGCCATCTTACCGGAAGTCGCCTGGTGTTATTATTTTTTACTTTTATTACAGGTGCATTTTCATTTTCATTTTTTTTGTTGGTTTCATTTGTACTTTGACTTGTTTGGGCAAAATCTTGATAACTTTTTGTGTTAGGAAACAGTTTAGTAAATGTGCACATCTATGTTTCAGATTCAGAAATGCAAGAGATTATTCTGATAATATCCTTGGAAGCTTCATCTTTTGTTTGTTCTAAGATGACAAAGCTGTATGGGTTTGGCTTGCACTTAGAACACATACTCATTGTAAAAATGTCACATCTGTAGAGAAAATTATAAAGAGTGCATTGTAGTAAGAGAACATTCTGTGTATATGGTAGAATCCATATAGTATGTGTATTCTCACCTTATTTTATATAAACATCAGTGAAAGTGGCCCAGTAACTTGTCATATGAAAAGCCAGACTTCACAAATATAGCTCTATGGAATTTTAGCTGAACATAAAAACATTCACTATATAATAGCCATTAATTTAGTATTTAGTTCACAGTAATCTTTATATCTTTTTACTTATTTATCTTTATGTTTGTAGGCATTGAAAGGTTTTTGAAAATCATCTGTGTAGCTTAACTTTAAAACAAATAAATGAAGAAATCCTTGTGCTTTCCTCCTAGGGTCGTGGAGGTTTTAATTAGCTACTAATATAAATTAGTATCTGTCCTCTGGTAGTAGACTTTCATGAAATTTAGCTAAAATCTCCATCACCTTCATTACTGTCATCATTGTTCTTCATCACCACCACAACCAACACCACCACCACCACCACCATCATCATCATCATCATCATCATCATCACCAGTCTTACTATTTTGCCTTTAGCAGGCAGACACATTCAAAGCCATTTCATGTTATTCTATGGACATAGGAACTATTTGAAAACCATTTTGTTTCCTCTACTGAAAGTTTGTTGTTGTATCTTGGAGGACTTTATTATTAATTTAAAAGGCATAATGATAATCAGGATATTAAAACATACTATAAAAATAAAGGTCTTAAGAATTTTGCTCACAGAATTACCAAGACAGCAATAACATGTGTCCACTACTTGCCGATGGAATAGATCAAAATGGAAGAAACTGGGTAGGAATGTGAATGGCATTGTCTTTTAATACTGGGTCTGGTAATGCTAAAGGTAGCCAGATGGCCATTTCTCTCTACATTCTTTCAACTCACCTCTTTCTACTCTCTTCCGCATAATAAACTATTGGTCATGGGCCATGCACTTTTCTTATCTCTAAATTGCGGAACATTCTCTTATGTAACATTAATTTTTACGTGTCTTATTCCTAATGCTTCCTCTTAAATGAAATGAAAGAAAGAGCACCGAGAGTCAGTTAACTTTGTCATCTCTTGCCTCCCAGGATCAAAAATAGCTGTTGCTGCAGTGTTTGGAATAGAAAAGTTTAAAAGAACCTTATATACAGAAGTAGTTTGTACAGCCTTCTCTGCTGAATACATGCCAGGAGCTATTTTTATCCTGTTAGGAAATAACTAAAAGCTTTATTCAACTCTGGTCTGCCAGCCTCTGTAATGCACATCTGACAAACGCTTGTGGCTGTGTGAGAAAGTTTGCTGCTCCTCCTGGTGGCGAGAGAGAAAAACTAACAACAGTGCTCTTTATGGTGGGAGAGTATTGATAGGATAAGAGATACATAAATGTCACCTTGCCCTTTGAGCCAGTTTCTCGTGAAATTTTATCTCAATCCCTTTGGTTGCTTTTGCTCTTTGGACAGCAACTGATTTTTATATTCTGAGGTCAGTGGGATGAAAGAGATTTTAACAAACTGGCATAACATTTTGGTTTAGAAACAAGTTAAGGAACATCTATGTCTTAAATCAGGATTATTTCAGAATCACAATGATATGTTGAGTGTATTAGTCATGGAACTAGGTTTTAAGCCTCATGACCATGACAATAGATATTGGGCTCATGCTTTTGTTATTGCCTCTGAACATTCTAATTTCTCTAACTTGGTAGACAGAAGAAAAATTCATCCTTCTGTGATAAACAGACTTTGGAGGATGTTGACTCACACAAAAACCATCTTAAGAAAAAACCTCACTACCCTCACCAAGCCCTGCATTTGGGGCCAGGCCCCACGCTACATGATCAAATACATCCTTGTCTAATCAGTCCTCATACAGCCCTATGGGGGAAGCACAAGCACCCTCTTGATTTAACGATTTGGACACCTCTACCCTGAATCTCATGGGGAGTAAAATAGTTCAGCCAGACTCCAACCCAGATCTTTTAAAATCAGAATCTATCCTCTAAGCCAGTGGTTCTCAATGGGGACAACTTGGCCTCCGAAGGACATTTGGCGATGTCTGGGAACATTTTTGGTTGTCACACCTGGGGAAGTGCTACTGGCATCTAGTATGTAGAGACCAGGGATGCTGCTAAACATCCTACCATGCACAGGACAGCTCCTACAGCAAAGAACGATCTGGCTTCAAATGCGCCAAAGCTGAGAAAATTTGCTCTAAGCCAGTGCTACTCAAAATGTTGTCTATGGACCAGCAGCAACTGCATCACTTGGAACCTTGTGAGAAATGCAGAATTATGGGCCTCATCCTAGACCTAGTGAACAGGAAACCTGGGGGATGGTTTAACAAGCCCCCTAGGTCCTTCTTGCACATTCAAGTGGGAGAAGCTCTGCTCAAAAGCACCAGGTCACTCTGTGTCTTGTTGAGCTGAACACAATTGTATGGTTTCCTCATCACTTTCCAGCATTCCACTGTCAATTAGAAGTTGCTCTACAGGCATCCAAGAGGGGAAAATCTGGCAGATACTAGGATTAAGTGTGACTCATGGGGAAATCAGCGCAATTGCAAATCCAGGAACCATGTCCAACCGAGAATCTAGGGGGCTCTTTTTCTCTTCTTTTCTCTGCCTAAGGAGGGAACTCTTAAGAGATTCAGTCCAGGTTTAAAAAAATGTCAACATGTACACTGGTTTGGTTTTGAGTTTGATGATCTAAAATTAAACTTACAGTTGAATTTACTAAAAAGCCTTTTTGAAGAGGGTAAGAGCCACAGAGTACTATATTGCAAATTACATCGAGCTTATGACTTACTGACAGCCCTCAAATAAACCTTCTAGTCTATGTGTGTGTTTTTTGAATCAGGAATTATCTTTTGGAGAACCAGCATAATAATTATTTTGATCCAGTTCTTTTCAAAAATTTCTTGTGACTTAGTTTTTATTAATATTTGATTTTTGTGGGGGAATGCATGATAAGCAAGGATGCATTGTAAAGAAAAAAATGCCAGACAAAAACGTATGTGTTCAGGTGGTTTGTGCTGTAATACCCCACCATTCCTTGCCTCATTCCTTAAACAACACAGCTGGAACCTAAAAAACAACATATTTTTAAAATTTGTAAACCACAAATATCCCCCAATTTAGAGTCATTAGACTGATTGACTTCTTTGACTTCAGAAGGTTAAACTTTATGTAAAACCTAAAGAAGGTTTTCTGTTGGTCTATTCTCTCCATCACCATCTATATTATGGTTAGGAAAAAATGAGTATTCCTCAAAAGTATTCTACACAGGGTTGGCTGCGTTAAAATCACCCAGGGCGGTAGACAGTTTCCCTGCTCTGCTTCCATTGGGATCAACCTTCAGTAGCTGGGATGCTCAGAAACCATATTTTTCAAAACAGCCATGTTCAGGAGGCAGCACTAGAGTGTGGGTCTCCGGCATCAATAATTTCCTAATATGAGGGACTCAAACTGATGCATCTTAGTTATGTGTCATTACTTTTTTTTTAAAGATTTTTATTGATGAATTGGGGGGATGGGAACAGTGCTGGGGGATTGGGGAAGGGGGACAGACAAGTTGCTGTCGTTTTGTTCTTCAGTCTAGTTGTGGAGGACGTTGCTTCACTGGCCCAAGTTGGCACCATCATTGCGCTCTTCCCGGGCGAGGCAGATCAGTCGCCGGCTTCTGGACGGCCGCTCATGCTCACACTGGCTGCTGGCTACACACGGTAGCCCATGGCAACCCACTGCCACAGGGACTGCAGCCCACGCTGTCGCAGGCGACTCACAGCAGCCCAGCTCCAGGTTGAGCTGTTGTTCAGCATCTTAGCTGTAGAGGGCAGTGTCACTGGCCCTCATATGTGGGATCCGAACCGGGGCCCTCTGGCATCCCAAGCGAGTTCTTAACCATCGCGCCACTCGGCCGGCCCCAATGTGTCATTACTTTGATGGCAGAATATTTACTGGCAATATTTTATCCTGTTGTTAAGTGGTCAGAAATATGAACTAGCGAACCCCATGTAGAAGTTCAGTAAGAATTTCAACAATTAATTCACTAAGCCATTTGTATCACCTCTGTGTAAGGTTGCTATGACTTTGCTAGGTGGGAAAAAAAGATTCAACCATATTGCAGGCTGAGGATTTGGGGATAGCAGCATCACTGATGAATGTAATCTAGAACGATCCTCGGATAATCAGACACAGCTAAGGAAGGCCGAGGGCTAGGTACAGGAGCTTTCCAGATACTTGAAGTTTTACCCTGTATCAACTTCCATTTTCCTCAAAATCCTTAGTATGAAAACCTAGAAGTATGTGAAGTCCATTTAAGTCCATTTAAGAAGTCCATGTAAGTAGTATGATCTGCACACCTGCCCTCCCCCCTGAGCTGGGGACAGCCGTGACTTAGCCACGCACTTCCAGCCTTTGAGAGGCCCATGTTCTGAGGAAGAGACTGGCCGGCGAGCCACTCACCACAGAGTATTGTGGGATAGAGTTGGCTCTGTGTGAGCAAAAAGGGCATGGAGCCGCAACAGGTGGCTTCGGAACACAGAAGATCCGCTCTCCTTTGTCCATGCATCTGATTTGAACTCGGCTGTATTGGGGAGGCCCTCAGGAAGCCCAGGTGTGTAGGAATGTTTGCCTCGTCCCAAATGGCTCCGGACAGTCCAGCCATTCTAACTGGTTTTCTTCTGTCCCCTTATTCATCACTGCCCTCCAACCCATCTCACAGATGCCTCTGCTTGTGTCTGAGGGCAGAATTGAAGGCTGCTACAGGAAACCAGATAACCATGCTCATGACGCAACCTTAGTTACCTAACATACACACCATCAAGCCTGTCGACTCTGGCCGGAGTGGGTCTCAGAGCTTTCCTCTATTGAAAAGAAAGTTCACTGCAAATCCTTGGATTTACTTCCGGAATTAAGATTATCTATCTTCCAGAGAATTCAAGCCCCTTAATGACAGACAAAAAAAAAAAAGTGGAGGGATTTCTGTCCAAAATCTCTTAGGGAAACCTTGAAAAACAAAATGTACATGGTCACTGATTACAAATACGTAAATATACATGCATGTTTAATAAGAAGGGTTAGAATAGAATTTGGGGTGCTCTAAATTATTTAGTATGGATTAAATTCGGTTTCCAGTGTAAATTTTGCTACCTTTACAACAACAATAAGAAACCCTTAAAATAGGAACATCCCATGTCATTGCTTTCTCAATTTGTGTTTGTCTATTTTGTATTATTCTAGCAAAGTGGGCAGTTTATCAGTTGTAGAATGTTCATCCATGGGCGTTGCTAATAATCATGTTACTGATAATGAAATAGCATTCCACATGCATAACGGAGGTAGGTTCTTAGCTTTTTCAGACCACAGGCCTAATCAATACAGAATAAGATCTAAATTATGTGTTTTCTCCCTAGAGAAAGGCTTGTGCACAAAAATTTTGTATCCATTTTCAGGAAGTTCCATTCATAAATTCATTCTACAAGTATATACTGAGCATATACAAAGTGGCAAAACAGAAATTCTAGGCATTATGAATACATCAGTGAATAAAATAGTTAAAATACTTTCTTTTAAAGAGGTTACAGTATAGAATAGGGGGATTGGCAACAGTCAATAAACATATAATATGCCAGGTTGTCCTAAGTATGATAAAGAGGACAGAATGATGGCATGGAGTTGGTAGGATGGTAGGGGAAGCTCTCTCAGAGGGTGGTATTTAATCACAGATATGACATAAGAGGGAGCTGATATTTAAAGGATGAGTCAACCATTCTAACAGCTTGCTATCACTTAGGTTCCTGTGTGGGAAGTCAATTTAGATAGTCAGACAAAGCCCTTTCTGTCTGTTAATGTGAAGAACAGGTTTTACTTTAAATTCTTACACATAGCCATGAGTAACTAGAAATGAGCACATTCCAGGGAAGATATCCTCTTTCAAATTTAGTTGGTTTTCCAATTTGAACAAGCAAACTTATGATTATCCATGGAAACTGGAGCTCCAAAAATGGTATTAGATTGCCCACTTCTGGGGAATTGAGAGAAGAAATTGTTACAAATAAATTTTGAAAAGGGAATTTAAAAAATCTGACACCTTAAGTTTTTACAGAATCTAGATATACAACATTGTCCAATAGAAATGTTTATGATGTTGGAAATATTTAATATCTGCTCTGTCCTGCTGAATAATTTACATTAGGGTCTTTCCTTTATAGCTACCAAGCCCCTATTGTTTGAAAAGCCCCAAGTGCCAAAAAGACCAAATCTGTACCCTAGAGAAGGGTGTCTGTAAGGTGTAAATGGTGACTCCCAAGTGCCTGGCCAACTAAGCTACAGCCCTCCTAGAGCCAGTTTTGAATTTTAAAGCTTGGGCTCACTCCATGCCTAGTAGCACGGAAGGGGTGTCTAGACTGAGGAGATTTTGTGAAGGGGGAAGGGCCCCTTGTGAAACCCCAGTCCAGTGACTCAGCAGGCTAAGCTCTAGAGATGTCTCCTTAGGCCTGTGCTTGTATCGGTGGATAACTTCTATGGATTATTGGTCTTGATTAGGATATTTTATGTTATATAGCTGAAAGGCAGGTAATTGCTTGGTCTCAATAACAAGAAATTGCTTCTACATTGGAATATTAATCAGAAGGGTGGGTGCTGCCATTTCTGTAGAATGCCAATCAACTTAATCCTAGCTACATTTCCCAGAAGAAAGAAAAGTTTGCTTAAAAACACTGTGTTTTATTTTTTATCATTCAGAATCACACTCCAGAAGAAATATGTCACAAATCACATTGGAGATCTAAAGGAATTTTTGAGATTTATGCGCTCAATGAGATTTGTCAGTGCTGGGTGCAACCCTGGCAGAAAAAATGTAAATTAATTCTATTTATTTTCTCAATAAGCAAGCCCTCTTTTCTAGGCATTCTTATGGTTGGACCCATCTTTGTTATGAACATATTTTCTATTGTAGATGCACTTTGAAAATGACCTCCCATCCAGGTGCCCAGGTAGTTATCTCAGGATGGAGCATGGTCAGCCTCTAGATCATGATAGGCCCCAGGAATCATGCCCTGGTCATTCTGTGAGCTCTCGGGAAGAACCATTTTCTTATATTCTTCATGCCATTGGTACTGTGGTCAAGTCAGGTGTTAAATAAATAAGTCAATGAATGAATTGGTGGAAAATTATAGTCTATAGTGAGCGTTGAATAATAGGCAGTGAAAATACAGCATGGCGTGACTTCAAACTCAACATCCAGTTTTACAGTGACTAAATACTCAGAGATTAACTTTTTGTTGAGGAAATTCTCCAAGTTTCTGATCTCACTTTTCCCCTTCCATTGTTGACTCTATCCAGAGAGAGAGCATTGGTTCTATATTAGGATTGACATCAGAGGAAAGAGAAATCTTTATAGCTGGAAGGGACCTTAAAGGTGAGGAAGAGCATAATGATTCTGATGACTACAACTATGAAGATTGTGATCCCATAGATTTAAATAGCAAGTTTTTGTTTACAAATGCTGTTTCAATCCTGTCACTTCATGATAGTGAAAACAAATGTTCCAGTTATGTGACTTTTGAAAAGCTAAAGGAAAGAAAGTGAAATTGAAATACTTGGAATTTTGCCTCCTGATACCCACTTAAGAAAATAGGAAACAAAGTTTAAAACAAGGCCTATTTTGAAGAGTTTGTTCGATCTCCCTATTTTTCTAATATTCACTCTGTCTCTTCTGCTGATAATACTGGGTTTTCGAACAGTCTATCCAGTTGAATTGCTGCTGGCCATCACTGTTGACACAAACACACTAGGGGAAGCAGTCACAGCTCAGAGAATGGAATCTGCCCAAGTGACAATTGAATATCTATGAATTGGGGTTAATGAACAGCTTCCAGCCAAATGTTTGTTCCTGCCTTTCTGGTGGGTCTGTCTAAACCCTGATGGTAACTCCTACATATACTGACAGTTTGATAAGCTAGCATAACCAAGTGTTCATTTTTAAGGCGCTGTTCAAAACATGGCTCTGCTCATTACCCTCTGATACTTAATGAAAAAAGTATCCTCTGATGTTAAGCTTTGAATAAAATGGGAGAAATTGCAGAGAAGTGCTGGATAGAGTGGAAGGGGAAGAATGCAAACTGCACTTTTATGGTTATGATAATGACAATCTAAACTACCACCAGTTGTGAACATTTGCAATGGGCAAGGACAGTATTGTTTTATATTTAATTCTCACATCATCCTTCTGAGACAGATGTTATTATTTCTACCTAATATATAAGAAAATTGGGCCTTAGAGAAATCAAATACTTTATTTAAGGTCATACAGGTAATAAGTGATAGAGGCAGGACTTGACCTCAATGTGGTGATTCCCAAAGTGGATGTTCATAACCCCTAATGATACTGTATCCTAATGGCTGGTCCCTATGTGGTGGCAAAGTGGGAACACTGGCAGACCCTAGCTACTCGAAATGGTCCTCAGACCAGCAGTTTCAGAATCACTTGGGAGCCACTTAGAAATACAAAATCTCCATCCCCATTCCAGATCTGCTGGCTAGAATCTGAATTTGCATGCCAGCCCCAGGTGATATATGCACATTAAAAGTTGAAGAAGAGGGAAATGGGGGTCAAGTTTATGGTGATGGAAGGAGAACTGACTCTGGGTGGTGAACACACAATGTGGTATATAGATGATGTATTACAGAATTGTACACCTGGAACCTATTTAACTTTACTAACCATTGTCACCCCCAACAAACTTGAATAAAAAGTTAAAAAAGAAGAAGCAAAAAGGAAAAGTGCTGGCCCCGACTTTGCCTAGACATCCCCTACCCAATAGTCTGCAGGCCTATCAAAACACTGGATCATCAGGAAAGGGACTGGGAAACAAATAGAAACTCCTGCAATGTACAAGAATGATTCTGACGCTCCTGAAATCTGTGTTAGAACATTATAGAGGGGCTCAAGGGAGCCAGGGAATAGTGGATACAGGCTCATTCAAATCAGGGTACCTTTGAAGGGGAAAAGGTCACTAATGATAATGACAGTGGAACATTAGATTAGACATACTCTGGAGCTGCCCTAAGCAAATTGGGACCTGTGGCCACCTCAATTCCAGCACCTAATTCTTGTTTGGTGTGAACCCATGAAAATATTGAGATTGTCTAGCCTGTAAAAAATAAAGGCAGAGAGACGGGAAGTATAAAGTCTACACATTAAAAAGGGTAACAATTACTTATTTTTTAAATTGTTTGATTGCACAAATATTTAGGAAGCCCTTTCCTTCTCAGTCAGGTATTTTATAGGCTATGGGGGTACAGAGATGGGCATAATACAATAGAACTTTACAGGACTAGGGAGTTCCCTGTAAGCTTGGCAACAGCAATATTAGAAAACATGCTTATAGAATAAGAGTTAACCTCATGGAAGTCATAAATTGAAAACATATTTGTTCTATTTTTAATCCTGTATCTTAAGAAGCGATATAGTCTAACATTTTAAAATTTAAACATTTGAAAACAATTTGAGATAAATTCACAGACGATGGACTCAAATGTGATAAGACAAGTTGGGAAGTTAGTATTGGCAGAGGGATAAGAATGCTATTTTAGACCATAACAAAATAAACTTTCCCTCTCTACTATGTTACCTGGATCTTCTGACAGATAATAGAACCCTGGGCCAAATGGGCCATGATAAACATTTGAACAGACATAACCTTTAGAGTTCATCATCTTTTGTGGGTTTTAGAATGGAGTATTTATCCTACGGGTTTGTTCACCCTGAGCTGTACCTCGTAAATGAAAAGTACAATATGTGCATCTTCCATGCTGGAAAATAAACAGCAACCTCATCTTTTGTAAACAGTAATGCAGTATGCTTAGTGAGATTTACAGATGCATCCGTTTCGATAAACAGTAAGAATCCCTGTTCAGACCTTGTGCAAGACCCATGGCCATGTACACTACATAGGAAAATGATTTCATGACCAGTGCTTTTTCCAAAGTGCCTAGAACAGAGAGAGTCTAGCACACAGCAGGAAATGAATTGAAACTTGTGGGATAAATAAATGGATACAGGATAAGATGGCATTTCAGAGATGCTCAGAGACAAGCAGTGTTAGTCATTCCTATTTTAGCTTTTCTCTCAGAAGGCAGAATTGCTCCAAGGGCAGCTCCCGTAGATAGCCCCAGGTCAGCGCAGGAAACCAGGAAAGAGAGGGCAAGGATTAACCTTGTGGCTTTGCCAACTGTCCCTTCTATTCTGGTTTTGTTTCCTTGATTTGGAAAAGCAGATGTGCCTGCCTGATAGGGCGGGGCGGAAGCCTGGAAGCCCCAGGATCTGGAGGTAATAACATCCTGGTCTCTCAGACTTCCTGGGTGATTCAGTGGCCAGCTACAACTACAAAATCCATCACTTCCAGAAACCCAGCTCCATCAGTTCTCTTGTGAAATGGGCTTATGATACAGAGCAAGGAACAGTAATGGGCAAATTATAGACAGCCATATTGTTTACGTGCAATACTCTGTGAGCTTAAAACACGCTCATTTAAAACTTGAAAGAGTCCTTTGTTACAGCCAGTTTCATACGAAAGTACTGGATCAATTGGTCCTGTGGTAAAAGGTCTATCACAAATGAAATTCAAATAAGCAGCACAGGCCCCATTTCCTCCTATCTCAAAGATAAAGACATGTGTCTTCCTATCCAAACCCCATGCCATCATGCTCCCTCAGGGTCTACTCCAGAACGTATCACCTCACTCTCCTGCAGCTTCAGCTTCTCTTCTACACACTCAGTTATCGCCTTGTTTCAAATCCCTGGCTTGAGCAAACCTTTCCTGAAAGCCATCTTTTCTATCTTTTACAGCTAAACGTCTTGTAAGAATAGTTTACCACTCAAAGCTACTGCACAGTCTCATCTCTATTTACCCCTAAAGCCTCTGCCAGCTGGCTTCCTACCCATCACTCTCTTGAATCTCCTTTTTCCAAGGTTTCAGAAGACCTCATCACCAAGTTCAGGAAGATGAGTCCTTTCTTATTGCATTTAAACTCTGTGCCTTTGAATCCAACTCTGCTTCTCCCTGGCAACCTCTTTCCCCCCATTTTCCATAAGTCCTTCATTTCTCCTCCTACCTCTCTACATAATATGTCATGATCGCCTTCGCAGGCATCTTTTCCTGCATCTTGTCCTTAAATACATTTCCGTCTTAGCCCTCTCCCCTTATCACTGGACACACATTCCTTTCACCCTGTTGTCAATTCGACAGCTTCAGCTGCCATTTACTTTGTTTTAGAACCTTTTGTGTGGCAGGGAACAGAGACATACTTGGTTATTTCAGGTGGTAGCACTTCATTGTAAAGTTACAAGGGAAAGAATGTAAGAGGAGAAAAATATCTTAGCCCTTGGGAAAACTGGAACACCACTATAGGAAAGACTCAGCAGCAGCCATCACTGTGTAAAATACAAGTCTTTAGCAATGTTAGATATTTACCAGGCTGCGGACTCGAGCTTTATTCTCTAACTAGCTATTTCAGTCTCTCGCCCTCACTCCCACGAACCTTCCCTCTTCTTTACCCATTCCTTCTCTCTAAAATACCTCCTCTTGACTTTCCTTCTCTTTCCTTCATTATTTCTGCTCACTGTGTCATCCGCTGCCTCCTGGTTTCTGCTCTTTGACTACCCATAGTTCCTTGATATATATACTTTATAACTTAAAACACTGCTGTAATTTTTATATTTACCTTCTGACTGCTTCAGTGCTTCTGGAACCAGGTGGAATATAGATTTATGTATGTATGTATGTATAAATGAATGAAGGAATGAAGGAAAGAAGAAAGGAATGAATGTAACTTTAAACAAGATCTATGTATTTTATCTTTGTGTTCTCAGTGGCTGCCCGTGATATAATAGTTGCCACTTATTGAGCACCCACTGTATATCTGATGTTATAACATTTACATATATTTCTGACCATCACACACTTGCTCAGAATGTTAGGGTGGCAGGTCTTTCTCCCTGCAGGCTGTGTTCTGCGCTGTGTGTTGGCTTTACTCTCAGGCTGCTAGCAGGACGGCTGCATCAGTTCCAGACATCGTATTGCGCTATAACAGTGACCGGGGGAGAAGTGGAAGCCATTACTTTCTTGCGCCTTCTTAGCAGGAGACTCTTTCCCAGCAGCTTCTTCGTATGTCATTGGCTGGAATTGAGTCACAGGCTTTGGCAATGACTCCTGGTTGTCACCCCTTCTGCCGGCCTTCCTCCTGCCTGCCTTCCACCGCCTCCCATACAGCTAATTGTGGCCATGTGACTAAGTCCCCACCAGTGAAGGCTTCCTATTGGCTGATGTACAGATACATTACCCAGAATTCCAGCAGCCATGTTGGCCATCACAGCCCACCAAATGGCAGACAACGAAGCTAATGGGAGCCTCATCCCTATGCCATCGCAGTACCCCAGATTGCCTAACACCTGAATTTTTTCCTCTAAGAAGGAATTATGCCTGCATCTTATTTAAAGCCACTGTTATTATTATTTTTATTTCTTGCTCTTTTTGTAATTGTTATGCAACTGAACTTAATCTGATATCTACTTCTCTTCTTAAAACAGTCCTGGCAAATGGGGTGGTATAACAACTGACTAAAAATAATAATCTGTTGTCAGAGCCAGGGATGGGTCAGTCCCCTCGTCACATGGGGGGTTGAATAGCCAAACAATATCAGACCTGTGTTTGGAAGGAGCAGGGAAGGGCAAATGACTGTTGGATAGACAACTAACAGAGCCTGCTAACTAAGTTAAGTGCCTTTCCCAGGATCACATGGCTAATTGTTGGTAGAAAAGAAATTCGAACCCAGGTTGTCTAAAAAGCAAGCACAGTGGACTTACCTTTACCAGCCAAGTTTAGTTGACACTTTTCATTATATTATAAAGGGTATTCACATGCCTAGGAGATAGACACCCCAACTGTTAAGCGTCTGTTGCTTCATTCATTCCCCCATACTAACATACACATGGTTGGCAGTTCCCTGTGCTTTGATGAGAATCATATGCATATAGGTAAAGATTACACTTGCATGGAAAAATGGCAGGCAGAGCAGAACATATCTGAATTATATACTTGCCCATGGGTAGTAATGTGAGAAAATTTAGCCTTCAAAATGTTGTTTGCCTGAGCTAAATCTTGAAATAGCATGTATTTCCTTAGCAGATGAACTGGGCAGGTTGGAGGGGCAGATGTAGGTGAACTGAGATTGTTTTGAGCGGTGAGAAGAAGGCAACACAAATGTGTGTTTGTGGGCTTTTTAAAGTCTGAAGCCAATTTACAAAACAACCCACACTGCACCATGCACACATGTTTCCTGGTGCTGACCCTAGAAGTTTCACTTCCCTTAACACTGTGGCTCCATTTGGAGATAAGGCATCGCACTTGGATTGCAAGGGCGGTGGCTTCTTTGTTGATTTGTGGAACTCAGTAGTCATCTCAAAAGAGCAAAACTAGTAAGAATGACACTGCTGGAAAATCCTGTACCCCACCTTTATTTTCTATGGTTTAAATTTTTTCTTCTTGTTAATGGAACGCCTACAATGTGAAGTATCAGAGGAAAACAGTACCTTTGTTATCATTTATATATGTCTTAGTCAACTGAAAAGGTAGAAAAACATTTTATGTTTGTGGACAGTTTTTGTATAAGATTCAAAGGCAAATTTTAACTATGTGACTGATTGATACATTGCTAATGGCCTTTAATATCCCAGTGGATTTTGTAAAATGATTTCACTGATGCTGAAGGAGGCAGGACAATGATTGCAAATGTGAAGCCTACAAGGTCTCTGGCATCATCTTAGAGAAGACAAGAGAAGGAATAGTTTGGACGTGTGAAGCAATGCAGTATAGAATTACAGTGTTTAATAATGTTACGCTAAGATGATTAGGAATTCTGAATGAACTGGAATATGGTGGTTGGTACTGATACACATTTCGAACAAGCCTTTTATTAGAGGTTAAATAAGATTTGGAGGTTGTATTGAGAATACTTATGAACAAGACTGGTTACCTTTAATCTTTCTTGAAGGGGCATTTACAGAAATAATTTGTTAATTATAAATAATTTCCTCTTATTGTCTAATGCAGTTTCTTCTTCTGTTATTCTGAGTAAATACGTGTTCCTGAATGTAAAAAAAAAAAGGCTGCATGTAAAAAGTTTGTTTTTTTCCTGCATCACTAATTCAGGTTGCTCTATTTGTCTCATGAAAGACGGATTTGACACTATCAGATTCTGGGGTGAGCAGATAATACGTCTCAATAGACAGCCATCAGCTGTCAGAAGACTTGACATTCATATAAGGAAGAAATGACTTATACTACTTAGTACCTGAAGTGTTTGCTGTTTTAAGGAAATGTTTTAGCAGATACTAATATAACAAAGTATTATTAATCAATGGTGAATTTACCCATTCTGTTATATACAGAATTCTCCTAAATTAAGATGAATTTATTTTTAAGAATATAAATACCTAAGATTTAATTTTGACTTTCTGCAGGAGTTTGCATTAAACTGTTCATAGACATGAATTGAGGACCTGTATGATGATAAAATAGAATGAAATATCCCTACTGATTTTTCTATTATAAAAATGCAATAGAATCAGTAATCCCAGGAGAATTTACAGAACTGAGATCACTCATGGCTACCTGAAGAAAACAATTAAAATATAGTTAGAAAATGCTGAAGGAATTAAGAAGTACAAATTGATAGTTACAAAATAGTCATGGAGGTGTGAAGTAAAGCATAGGGAATATAGTCAATGATATGGTAATAACTATGTGTGGTGTCAGGTGTAATTGGAAGAAGGATCATGTCATAAATTCTGTAAATGTCTAACCACTATGTTGTATACCTGAAACAGATATATGTCAACTGTAATTGAAAAATAAAAAACATGTATAGTTAGAATAGAGTTATCATGACCTAGAAATTCCATTCCTAGCTGTCTTCCTAAGAAAAATGCACACCTATGTCCACACAGAAACATATACATGAATGTTCATAGCACCATTATTTATAAGAGCCTCAAAGTGGAAACAGTCCAAATGCCCATCAACTATGAGCGGCTAAGCAGATGTGACATGTGCATACAATAGACTATTATTCAGCTATACGAAAGGAATGAGAAATGCTATCATGTGAATGAACCTTGAAAACCTTATGCTAAATAAAGAGCCCAGACACAAAAGGCCCATACTGTATGACTGCATTTATATGAAATGCCCGGAATAGGCAAATCCATAGAGACAGAATTCAAATTCATGGTTACCAGGGACTGGAGGAGAGTGCAATGGGGAGTAACTGTTATTTGGTATGGATTTCTTTTTGGGGTGATGAAAATGTTCTAAAATTGATTGTAGTGATGGTTGCATAGCTCTATGAATATACTAAAACCCACTGGATTGCACACTTTAAAATTGTGAATTTTATGCTACATGGATTATATCTCATTTAAAAAAAAGATATAGTTAAGGTCCCAGTTGGATGACAGGCAGACCTGGTTGGTATTTCCAGCTCCTCTATCCACATGGCAGATATGTATTAAGGGACGTGCTGTGCCCCTGGCACACTGCTGGTTATGACTTGCAGGCTACTCAGGATAATCCTCAGGCTTTAAATGACTTGTTAGCACCAGGGAAAGATTCTGTGTTTCACTCAGGCAGAATCTGTGCAGCCAGTGATGGGGGACCCCATCTCTGAAAAGTGCTGCAACTTTGGGGGACGAAACATGAAAAAATCCAACAGCTATTTGAATGCAATGGATAGAATTAGCAGTCTTATCAACTGACCAAAAAACAGCAGATTTGGAGACCAATAACCTCCTGAACCAAATCGTGAGCGCATAGATGCAGGTTCCTCTAACTCCATCCCTCATCTGACTCAAAAGAAGAAAGAATTTCCCATCAACTGAATGGGAGAAAAGCCAGGAATCCTGTGAATCAGAGCCCCTTTTATTTCATCCATCCCCATTGTTCTGGAAGTGATTGAGTCCAAAGATGAACCGGTGTCTGTAAAGAATGATGCATTGTGTATGCATCTGTCATTTTGATATCAACTATAAAAGGTAACTAAGAGAAAATGACTCCCCAATTCAATGCAATTTGGGGTTGGTTCAGCAGCACAGCGCCGTTATAATTAAAACCCACAATGAAATACTCAGAAACAGCGGGAGCAAAGGCTCTGGCATTCTCAGTTGACTTGAACTATCACCTACTCTCAGGTAATAGAGCTGTGATGTAACTCCCCAGCAAAAAGAGGTGAAAATGAATTAACGAGAGGCACAGGCTCTGCTAGGATTCTATGTGTAACCAACATAGCAACAAAGAGGTAAAAGGGATATTTGAAAAATGTACTCCCTCTAGCAGGTATGCCCTCCAACCTTGTTCTAACCCTGCTTTTTAGTCTCGTTCTCAACTTTTGATTGAGTTAAATTATTATATGGAAATGTAAACAATATTTTAAAACCCTAATTTCCTCTCTTATTATATTATCTATTCTTCCTCGCTTGCTGTCACCTGCACATTTGATAAGCATGATGTATACCTTTATGTAAGTTTTGGTGAAGATGTCAAGTAAGATGGGGCCAAGTGGCTGCCATTGTAGAGTCACCCTCTTTGTTAATTAGTCCCTGAGTGTCATAGTTCTTAAGCCCATCCGAGTGTATAATCATTTCTGTTACATTTTACTGTCTGGTCCACAAAGGTTCCAGAAAAATTTGTCCATTACTTCACTAAAATTGGTCATTTAGCTAAACCTTCCATGGTAATGGCAGACAAATGGGAATATGCTGTGCGGGGAAATTATATTGAACTGGTGAACTATCAAGGCATCCTTCTATATCGAAGAGCTATATGTTACTGTTTACCTTTGAGTTTACTCTATCCTGGGTCACATGCCCCTCCTAACTAAAATTCTATAATTATTAGTCCTCATGTTACAACAAATGATAATGATGATGATGGAGGTGGTCATGCTGAGGATGATGGTAGAGGTGGTGATAGTGATGGTCATGCTGAGGATGCTGATAGTAGTACTTATGTTTAGCTCTTGCCAGGTGCCAAGCTCTGTCTTAAGTGCTTTACAATTATTATCTCATTTAATTATCACAATACTGTGGGCCAGGTGTTGCACACCAACCCTGACCAGTTTGGACATTCACAACTGTTAGGTTGTCTTTGGTAGATACAGGAAACCAGTAAGGAAGTGTAGGGGAGTAAAGGGTAACAACTGCCCTACCATGTCACTATCAGGTTTTATGAAAAATCAAATTCTCCAACATGTATAGCCCTTTATTAGCAAGTAGGCATCAAAAATTCAACCTGTTTTGTTAGCTTGACAACAACAAAAGTCAGTTTCTCTGTTCTTTCAGGTATTCTAAGCATCTGTTTGCATGAAACATTTGCCTGATGCAGTCACAAAAGTTTGTTGGCTCATTAAAAATCCTAGGCAGTGACTTTTCTAGAATATGGCTGCACCCACTTTATGGGCACACCCTCTCCAATGATGAGGTCAGGGATAGTGACCAGAAAGTGCTGAGAGGAAGCAGAACAAGTAGGGAAGAGGGAATTGAAACAAGGAGTGAGGGGTGAGGCAAAAATTCATTTGGGCCACTTGTCCCGTATTCAGACTCCTTATCCGAAACTGGGTTTGCTCTACTACCAAGAAATAGGTGTGCCCCTTGGGATGCTTATCCCAGATTGATGTATCTGCCACCCATTAAAAAAAAACATTTCTTAGTATAGTGGAAGCATTACTGTTTCCTGGGATAGATTCCTTCTGGTCAAACAGGGATGCTGCAGCAAATCTATCAACACTGAAGACTTCTAAGCGCTCGTCAAGATTGTTCGATTTCCTGAGAAGAAAGAATTTAGTTCTCAGGGTGACTTGAAATTACAGCTTTTTAAAATTATTATTCTGCTGCTTTTATTTTAAAATACTTTTGTCTGGGAGAGAGTGATATGTGGAATTAATACCTTCTTCTATCTCCACAGCTCCGTGCAGGTTAACATAATTTGGATGGGGACCTTTTTTCTTGCCTTCTTTCCAAATGCCTATTAGAGAACACTTGCTTTCTGGGGCTTACCTCCGCGGGTTGCTCACACTGAACAGTCCAAGGAGCTGCAGCCTCCATGGAAGACAGATTTTGTTGAAACGTCTGTAATAGTGTAAAGATGGATGCTTGTCACAATGAGTGCACGTGTGCACAGTTGCGGCCTACCTTCTGTTTGGAAACGTGTTAGGCAGTCATTTCTCATTTGTTACCCACAAATGGATGTGGTATGAAGTATGCTTGATACTACACTTTGAAAGCATTTTTAAAGGTCAGTTAACATCCATATTGTGTATATATAAAAACATCTAAATGTTACATATACATCAATCTGGGTGAATGCGGTATATAGTATGTGTGTGTATGTATATATGTATATATATGTATATATGTATATATATATACATATATATATATACACAAAATGTCTACTGACATTTTATATGCCAACTAAAAGAGCACTCTCAGGCATTTATTTTGTGAAATAAATCCAAATCTGCTTTTAATTCATTTCAGATTCCCCATGGGTGCTGGGATATTTGATCCCTGGGGATGATTAAGTTAGAGAGATGTAACACCGAAGCTACAGTGTCATTAGTGGCTGGATCTATACTGGAGAGCTGAGGGAGATTTTTCAGGCACGCTGACATCTCTCTTCTGGTCCCCTCCGGGGAGGATAAGTCACTACACTGAGCTTGGCCCTCGCCTCTGCCCTCGCTCTTTGGTTAGACTGCGATCAACTGACTTAGGAAGACATGAGATTTGGGAGACGCTCTGCTCTTTCATGCTCTGGTCTCCGGTGGCTCCTGTGCCATCTTTAAGTAAATAACAAAGGTCTTGGCTTCCTTCAGCTGAATAAACTCAAGGTGTACCGGATGTACCTGCTTCAGTGTGACCATTGCTTTCTTTGCACTGGGTAACAGTGTGCATTTTTAAGGCTCCTAGGCAGGAATATCCTTCATCTCCTAGCAGAGGACAATCAGCTAATATAACTGTCTAACATCTCCTCTGTTGCATTGTCAGCTGTGTGTGTGTGTGTGTGTGTGTGTGTGTAAGTAAACTATTGGAATTTGTAATTCATCAACTTGTACCAAACTGTCTCTTTGCCATTAATAAGAACAGTATCTTTTGCACACATAAGTTCCACTAATTCACAAGGACTGTTATGTAATAGTCTTTTAGGTGATTCAAACATGGAATTACTGAGACTCCGAGTCTAATCTTGATTACAACTCTTTTGATTCCTGGCCCATGGCTGAACTGGCTGCTTGTCTTATAGTTGTCTTTTGGACCTGGGGAAGGCCAGTTGAAAATGTGGCTGAACAAGTACAAACAAATCCCTAGAACAAGAGAACAGAGCTCAAGCCTGGATCTTTCTTGATCTTTCCCCCAAGAAGAGACAGACATCTTTGTATATATGAAAACATTTTCAGTTGTCGGAAAAGTCATGATGCATTTTTGCATCATAAAACATAGAAAAAAATACGTCATGACTTTTCTGACAACCCAATATTTGCACATGACAGTGTATGATTGTGTGTGTGTGTGTGTAATGTGTCTATATATGTGTGTACACATGTGTTCATCAGAAAGGGGTAGATCTGTTGCCGATTAATGATGACAGCAAAATATATCCATTAGTTACCATGGCGCGGGCCGTGTGCTGAGTGTTGGACCTGCCGTGTGTTTATCTGTGCAAGGGTTTACTGTAATGATCACCCAGGCAATTCTACAAGGGAAAGGTGAGGACTGGGTCATCAATGCCTAGGGATCTCCCAACGTGTGGTCTCCACCCATGTTTGTCAGGGAGCTGTTTGGGCCTCGGCAGGAATTTTCCCACAGAAAGGATGTTCTAACTGGCAGGCTCCCAGGACCGCCCACAAATCCATTTAACCATAACAGAGCTGACGGGCACTGTCAGGCTGGAGTTGGCTTCCAAGTGGGAAGTCAGCCTAGTATTAATAGCACAGTTCCAGATGCACTGTGGGTCCAGCAGGCTTCTGATGGACCGGCCTGGGAACCGAGGCACTCTTTGTAACATTTATGGGAAATGGGTTCCTTGCTGAGCATGGTGGGAAAGGAATACTGCAGTGGCAGGAGAACCATGGCTTCCCATGTCCCTCTTCCACTCTAATCACTACCAACATTGGTGTCCAGCAGGAAGAACCCCAGGAGAACCCTCCTCCCACCTTCCAGCCTAGGTACAGCCTGCCTGGTCCTGGGTTGGCTCCCTTGGGTCAGCTGTTCCTATATACAGGATATTTGTAAGTTGAGTGTTTCTTGGTCACCTGTATTGAATTATGTGATTTAGATGTTTATTGTAACATAGTAGCTGTTTACCCAGGTAAAATTAGATTAGATTTAATGTTTACTTTTGTTTTTAAAACTTTTTTATTTATTTTGCCCAGTTTCAGCCCTGATTATGTTCTTGTGCTTCCTGAATGAGTTAAAGCCACTATTTTTATGCAAATGGAAGGGTGTGCATGGTTGCACTAAAATATTTTATTTTCTGGTTATAGGAAGAAATAGGGGAAGTGGGTGGTGCAGTGTGTATGTGTGTGTAATTTGAATATGACACATAGGTGTGTTGTTCAAACCCAGACATGCTTTAAAGAATCAAAATTGTGTTTGAACTCAGGGGAGCTCTTTTTCACTAGTGTATTTGGGCATATTTAAGACCTTTTTTTTTTTGGCTAGAAGTATTAGAATTAAAAGTCTTTTCTCCCCCAGGGGCTCTTTAAATATGTACATTTAAAAAAAAAGATTTTATTGGGGAATCGAGGGAGGGGAACAGCGTTGGGGAATAGGGGAAGAGGAACAGACAAGTTTCTGTCCTTTTGTTCTTCAGTCTAGTTGTGGAGGACATCACTTCACTGGCCCATGTTGGTATTGTGATCACTGCGCTCTTCCTGGTTCAGGCAGTTGCTCGCCGGCCATTGAACGGCAGCTCACAGTGGCTCACGGTGGCTCATGCCAGCTCACGCCAACTGCCGGCCAGCCTCACTGCAGCCTACATGGTCGCTGGTAGCTCACGGTAGCCCAGCTCCAGGTTGAGCTGTTGTTCACCATCTTAGCTATAGAGGGCAGTGTCATTGGCCCTCATGTGGGATCTGAACTGGGGCTCTGTTCTCAGAGCTGGTGTCCCAAGTCAAATCTTAACCAACGTGCCACTCAGCTGGCCCAAATATATACATTTTTAAAGGGTTGTTAAAAACTCGATTGTAGCCAGTAAATGATTTTCTGTTAATCCTAAGTAAATATCTGTGATGTAAGTGCTGCATCAATGTTATGGGGTGCTTATGATTCACAGGGAAGATAATTTGTGTAGTGACTTGATTTCTCCCTCTTTTTCATGACTCAAATTGTCATGAAACAATTTGTCAAATTTATCCTGTTTGAGGCAGTATAAATGTGGGAACTTGTAAATGAATAACAGATTTAAAGTGTAAATCAACTAAGATGTATATGAAACCCCACTGGATTCTTAGGAGGCCTTCCGATATTTCTGAACCACACTTCTCTTTTCTAGGATTCTATTCTGGCAACAGTCATATAGGCAAAGGAAGAATTTGTTCCCAAATTAAATCATCTTTAAATATTGGGCCCCTTCAACCCCTCCTAAACATTGAAAAACTCTCGGGAGTTTAATTGCTGAGATAAGGAAAACTTTTCTCTCAGAAGATTATTTAAAGAAAAATTATATTTTAGGGTTATGAGTATAGAATTATGATGCAGACAATTCACATCACTTAATAAGTCTCTCTCTGTAGATAAGTCTAGATTATCTCAAAAATATTTCATTATTTTGCTCACCCCATCATTACATATTTGGGGAAGTAAAACAGTGCACAGAATTTTCAGAGTAGCAGATCTATTTGGAATCATTCTAACCCAACTGTTCATTTTGTAGGAAAGGGAAGTAGAGACCAAAGGGGTCATGTGACTTGAGCACAGCTATTGCAAGTGAGCACAGAGCTGGGAGGGTGATGGTAAGCAAGAGTGTGAGCATCTGTCACCCATTGAAGGTCCTGTTTCTTGGGTTTACTTACATCTTTTCATTTCATTCCCTTCACCCCTTGTGAAAACCATTGTTATTCCTTTAGTATGAAAATGGGGATCAAATGAGTTGCCCATGAATTTAAGAGAGATTTGAATAGAGAACAAGACAAACAGTGCAAGGTCTGAGCTTCTCAAATGTCTGATTTATAGAGGATGAGACCAAATTTCAGGTGCAAGGCAACGGGTCATATTCGAGTTTTATAAGTGAAAAAAAAAGGAAACATGGAATGTTCTCTAACTGCTCAAAGTCAATAGGCATTAAGAGGTAGAGCAAGAATTCAAATGGACACCCACTGATTCTGAAGGTCTTGTGTCTCCATTGTACCAGGCTGGATCCCAGGACTCAGTATATCCTAAAATGCAAGCAGCATTTCTCCTTTATATGCGTTGATATGTAATATGTCAAGAGCATCTCCATCTAGACAACCACTGTGGTTACTGCATTTAATGGGTAGTAGTGGGTCTCCTTCACTTAGTTTTTCTCATAAAAATTATTGTCCCTCTCCTACTAGATTTAATAATATTCCAAACTTTGTCTTCAATTAATGCCTCCTTTTCTTCTTTGGAAAATATATGCTTTAAAGTGTTTAACTTCTTTATTTAGATTTGAAAAAGAATCCACTTCTTTCTGTCATTCTGTGATTCATTCATTCAATACATGTGTACTGAATGAGTACATTCAATAAGTATGTCCTATGATGAGCAGACACTGTTAGGCTTTGGTGATGCAATTCTGAACAAAACAGAGACACATCCCTGCCCTGGTGGTAGTTTCATTAGTGTGTCAGGGGATACCCAATAAATAGAGAGCAGAAAATAAAGTAAGTAAGATGGTGATAAGTGTCCTAGAAACAAAAAGTAGGAAATAAAGAAAAAAATTAAGGAAAGGAGACAGCAGAAAGATGGGGTGGGGGATATTCAAAGAGGACTTCACTGAGAGGCTGAATTTGAGGCACGTTGGTTATCACATTATTGATTCAGTGAGAAAGGCTGGTAGATGTTTTGTTTTCTTTTTCCAGCAAACCCCTTTCCAAAACTATAATGTTCCAGTCCCTACCAGTAGTAAAATGCTTATCCTAACACTGTCTCCATCCTTGTGATACAGGTTGCCCTCCACCCCTTGTGGAAACCAGTGTTATCCCTCTAGTACCAAAGCAGGGATAAAATGAGTTGCTCATGAATCTAAAGGAGATTTGAATAGAGAACAAGACAAGCATAGGGCCAGGTCTCCCCTGTAATTTACAGAGGGCAAGACCAGATTTCAGAACTGTTGAAATGACTAGCCCAGAATCACGTGGCGAGGTGCTCATTATTTCACTTACCCAGCAAATTAGGAGTTGAGTTCCTACAGTGGGCCAGGCTGCTGAGATGGATCCAGATGAATAACCCGGATTCACAGGTGGTGGCCCCTGGCCTAGAGACACATACCCCGTGCTGACCCCAACCCAGTGCTCACGCCCCTGTACCATAATGGAGAGCCAAGGCCTGAGAAGAATTAGCATGGCGTTCCCACTTATATTTATATTTCCCACTCTACACTTCAAGTATGTTACAGATTAAATGAGACCACATCAGCTGGCCTGGAAACCTAAACCACTGTGGAAATCATTGTTTCTATGGGAAAATGCATTCAGACTTTCAAACACCAACCATCTTCACAGGCTTTCAAACTGGAGAGTGTCTGAGTTGGAAAATATGAGCATCGATTATTTAGGATCTGCTGAGGCAACCTCTGGCTGCCCATCCTCCAAGATATCAACCATCTCCTGGAGTAAACAACATCCTCTTCAGTCCTGAAGATGGCATCAAATGAGATCCAAATGAGCAGTAATAGCTGTCTGAAAATTATATGGAAAAAGTTTCCTTCTCCTTACCGTGAAGACAAACTAATGGTCATAAATAGTCACCTTTGAGAAAAAGGTCCAGCAGTGTTCATCTGTGGCGTGTGCATACCAGCCATCCTGTAGTTTCTCATAGTTCTCTTGGGCCATGAGGATATACAAGGGGGTTGTAGCTCATGTAATTGTGTTTATTCCATTTTCTCTGAGTGGGTCTCATATTTCCATACGTGGCTGTAGCTAGCATAGTACCACAAATGCGTGTTGCGTGGGATGTAAGGAAATGTTCTCTTAGCCATTGCACATGGTAGCAAGTGTCGTTTTCCCATCTTTCTCCCATAATGGGAATGCCATGGGCATTTCAGTTCCTGTTCTACATCCCTGTCATCACTGGCTTGATTAGAATGATACTGCTGTAGATAATAAAGACTTTGAATTTATATACATTTCCTAAGGAAGCGTGAACTTGGATTGAACTGCGTTAGATGCTCCACCAAATTTCAAAGTAAATATGATTATGGTTGCCTTGGCTACGATAACTCTGCACTAACTTTGTTTTGTTACTTACTGTGTTTTTGTTTGGGGATTATTTTGAGGAGAAACAAAAGAATGGGTATCAGCAATGTCTCATTTTTAATGTATGAGGCTGCTGTGAATGGTGCAACTTTAATATTTGACTCATTGTAATTGGTTGATTGACTTTAAAAGAAAAAATATGGTATAAATGTACATTATTACATGATTACAATATAAAAAGTCATTGAAAAACAACTTATTTTGTCCAATTACTTGTTATTAAGTTTCTATGGGAAAATTTTATGTTAACACTCTAGTAAGGACTTAAGGGAGTTTTTTTTGTAAAGGGCCAATGGTCAATATTTTAAGCTTTTGGGGCCATGCAGATTTTGTCGCAACTACTCAGCTCTGATGTACCTGAAAGCATCCAGAGACAATATGTAAAGGACTAGGCCAGGCTGTGTTAAGTGAATACTGTTTTCACAGAAACAGTCAGCTGCCTGGATTGGGCCCAGGGGCTGCAGTTTGCAGACTCCTACTCCAGGAAGAAAGTCGTTCACTTATTTAGCTCATCACAGCCCACACGTGAGTGTCGTGCTTCAAGCAACTTGGTTCTTTTAAAAGATGTGCCTAAAAGGCTGTCGTTCCACTGCCTTTTGTGGCAAAGGTCATAGTTGCTACCATACTGGTTTCTTAGAGAGATGAGAGAGGAGTGTAGGAGGGCAGGAGCAGATATTTCATAATAGTTTGCTCAGTTTAAAATCTGATAGAGGGAGCTGGCCAAGTGGCTCAGTTGGTTAAGAGCTCGCTCAAGAGTGTGAGCCCTGGGCAACAGCGGTTTGAGTCCCAGCCCAAGCTGAGCTGCCACTGAGCTGCCAACAGGTGGCAGGATGGCTCAGCTAAAAAAAAATAAAATGAAATAAAAATAAATAAATAAAAGTTGGTAGGACATTTGACAAAAATAAACTAATAAGATTTCGTTACATGCTCATCCAGTTCAAAACTCATCTCATCTTGAATCCCAAAGGTCTAATGTCCCCTACCTGCATTTGCCAACAACGTCAACTGAACCAGGCACTGAGAGACGGGGCCCCTTAGCCTCCAGCTGGCCTCTCTATCCCTGTGAGACCCCTTTGGGGACTCCTTGGGCACCTGCCACCAATGAAAACCTGTTTTCTTCTTTATTTTCCTTAGAGTATTTTCTGGTGCTTTGTTCAAACTCATTTTAACATCCTCTTTTAGTTTTAATCAAAATTTCAAACGTAGAAAATTATAGAAAAAATTTTAAAAGAAACAATGTATTTGTCATTCAGATTCAATAACTGTTAACATTTGGTATTGTTTGCTTGAAATATTTTTTTTTATCTTTCTTTAAAAGAAAAGCCTATACCAGACTTTTTGTAGATGATTTTCCCACATTGTAACAATTTTTGAAGAAGCAATTTATTTTCAGGTGAATACGCATTCTTTCCTAATTATTAAAATAAGTCCTTGAGAGCCAAGAGCATAAAAAGTTTAGCGATTTGATTTCAAATATGCACATTATCATATGTGTACAGTCTGACCGGTTTGATCTGATTTGATAATGATTTTCTGTCCATCCAGGACTAAATTGCTATGAGATTATTCCCAAGTGAGATTTCACAAATTTCCCACATCTCTTCTGTATTGTAAATGAGGTGTGCATCTAAGAGACAGTGAATGTAAATCATTCTAATTCTTAATAAAGGGCTGAATACAGCTTTTCATTTCCATGGCAACTTTTTCAAATGAATTTTCTCTGCTGCCCTTAACATAATTAATGCTTTGTGGAGCAAGTGCTATTCTGTCATTAGATACTTGGGACATCTATGTGGTGGTTAGAACAGATAGTATTGCACTCATCTCCCAGGTAAGGTAATTAAGGCCCAATGACGTCAGTATGGCGCTTGTAATCATGGGTCTTGGCTGAACCTTAGCACCGCCTGGTGAGCTTTGGGTCCCTGGCCCCACCTACAGAGAGATTCGATACAACCTGCCTGATGGACCATGGGCATCAGTATTTTTAATTGAGTCTACTGTGCAGCCAAGATTAGAATCCTCAGTGGACCAGCTGGTCCAAACCTTTTAACCCTGTGGTTCTCGACTGGGGGTTATTTGCTACCCCTTGCAGGAGACAATTGACAATGGGATATTTTTGATTACCACAATTTGGGGTGGGGAGGTGCTCTTGGCATCTAGTTGATAGAGGCAGGGATGCTGCTGAAACATCCTACAGCCCCCCTCCCAACATAGAATGATCCAGTCCAAAATGTCAATAGTGCTGAGGTTGAAAACCCCCCATTGAACCTGTAAGTGCTGGACTGAAGTCCCTCTGTCCCTAAGCCATTGTTCTTCTGTCCCAAGTTGCTAGGTTATTCAAATTAGTCATCCTCTTAATAGTGATGCTTATAATGTATATCTTAAGTAGGTTGCTCTTCGAAGCTAAAAGGTTTACAGTGACTTTTTAGTTTATCAGGAGCTAGGTGATCTTGTCTCACAACCACATCAGGAGAGGCAGAAATCCTGCATTTGCTAGATAACCGAAAGTAACACAAAACAAGCAAACAGACAAAAAGCAACACAGCATCAAAAAGAAAAAAAGAGCTATTTCTCAACTTAAGTATATGTCTTATCCCAAATAAGAACCACGTATTATTATATAAAGCAGTGGCTCTCAAACTTGAGCGTGCCTGGAGATCCACTGGAGGGCTTGTTAATGACAGATGGCTGGGTCCCAGTCACAGAGGGTCTGGTTCTGTAGGTTTGGGCTGGGGTTCAAGCACTTGCATTCCTAACATGTTTCCATCTAAAACTGAAGCTTCTAGCCCTGGGACCACACTTGGAGAATGAGTGATGTAAAGAGTGCTTCTATACACTCTTTACAAATGAATATCAACCTCATGGCTATCTATTAAAAGTATAAGTTAATATTCCTAAAAATGCAAAACTTACCTCATCATTTAAGTTATACAAATAACTTAAAATATGATTTATGAAGGAGTACAAGGGCCCTCTAATTCTATAGTTAAAATCAGGGCAAAGCTATGGAACTGAACCTTTTGCTCGCACTTATAAGAGGAACCAGAGCTAGGTAGCTACTCTCCATCTACTCAGAAATGAAATGATGCCAGTTCACTGAGACATTTTAAAATGCATCTGGTCAATGAGAGAGTTTATTTTCTTAGGTACCTGATGTGCATTCTCCAAATCATAAGTGAATGCTTAACACAACAGGACATGAACCAATGATTGTAGAAGGGTGGATGGATATCTGAAATTTCAGTGAAATTTATTGCCTATCTACATGATAACCCATCTTGATTCCTTAACTAATTGGAACATTGGCACAGGTGGCTAAATAATCGTAGAGTTAAGTATGGAATCTGAAGCCTATTTTGGGTGTTTCAGGAACAAGTCATTTATTCTTCCATCAGCCAACGACACTTTGCAGACAGCAGTGATTTAGGTGGTGTGTTTTGTGATTTTTCCTAAACTAACCTAAAATTAGATAGTATAGCATATTTTGTCGGTGAAAAATCTAAACCCCAAAGTGGTAGAATTCAAGAGTACCCATCCCTATAATTATATATACATATAGTCACGGGACGTGGAGTAGAGTGTGGGAATGGAGTCAATGGAATTGTAATAGATAAGTATGATATCAGGGATGGGAGGGCAGTAGATGGGGGGAGGGGGTTTGTTTCTGTGCAAAGGGTGAAAAGGATAACTATTGCGTTGTTCTGTACACCTGAAACTGACAATAAGAAAAAAGAGTACCCATCCCTTATTTTCTACAGCAAGAGATAATAGAAACTAGAATATGCTCTTATCTCAGCCTCTTGGATGTTTCCTGAATCCCTTAATAGTGAAGATTTTGTTTTCTTTCTAGAACCTGGCACACTTCCTAGTACATACCAAATGATAATTACTCTTTCACTGAATGTACTTAAATAGGTATTTTAGAAGTCCATGTGTTTTTGTATTTCATGAAATTCAAATAATATGGTTCAGCTCCATTTAAATTTGGGATCCTCATTAAGAGATTCCTAAAGAAGATCCAGTCCATACTGTCCAAAGTGCAAACTTCTCATTGTGAGCAAGGGATTGAGAAGAATAAAGGGAAACGACAGGAGAATTTTCCAAGAAGTAAGCACTTCTGCTGAACTGGTATTGATGGCATATATGGCAGTCAGCACTGAGAGTCCCAGAGGATAACTAAATAACCCTGTGCTGTAAAATACAGTATAGAATGAAAACTGCTAAGAGAACAAATACAAATCTGCAGATCAAAAAAACTGTACCTGTTAACATCATCCTGCTGTCGTGTGTTTAAGAACAAACTAGAAGTTGCTATGGCGTTGCCTTATGCGCGCACAGCGACAGAGCGAGCTCAGTGATTCAGCTTGATAAAGAGGAAATTAGCTCACCATTTCCGTTTCCCCAAACCAGAGGCAGATATCCAAATATTTCATTTTGAGATGGTATATCCTCAACTTGTTCTAATGGATAAAAGTCAGTAGTGGGGGAGTGGGTAGGGGGGAGGTCATAAGATGAATTTCGTTTGTCATGAGCTTACTTTAGAGAATGCAACTCATGTTTAAAGAACCTATTAATATCTGCATCCTGCTATCCCCACTGAGAATGGCTTTCTCAGTGGCATATGGTGGGTGTTTTTCTACAATTTACATTTTACATTTATACAATGATGAGTAACAATTTGGCAAAAGACAACAATTTATCAGCCCATATAACTTTATTTCAGTGAAAGCCGATCGTGATATATTTTGAGAAAGAAACATTGTTCGGCTGTGAAACTCTAATTCCCTGTGTGTAATGGCCCTCCAGGGAGGGGATAGACTTTGCCAGCATAATATGTGAAGTTTAGTCATTATCAACAGTACAAAGCAGAGGTCAGCCGTGGGTGTATGTGTGGGAGGCACCATTATGAAATCAGCGCACAGCCACTGCACCGCTGGGGTGAGCCAATACAAACAGAGCAAAATGTCACAAAGAAATGCTGACATTTTATCACATGATTATTTTAAATATTATTTTACCACTGTGTCTTTTCTTGTATTGTTTATTGTCCACATCTTTATTTTGTTTCTGGTTTCCTTTCTTTAAACTGATAAATGAGAAATGGGGAAGTATGGTATGAGTCAGTACTTGATCATGAACATGGAAGTTAATTGACTTCCCTGCAAAAGAGCCCAAAACCTGTGAACCTTAGTTTTGGATTTGTTTTGGGTTGACTTGGGTTCTGGAAACATAATAATAACTTTATTAATTTAGTTTTAAATTTACATACAGCAAAATTCATCTTTGGGGGGTACAGTTCTATGCGTTTTGACAAATACATAAAGTTGCACAACCACCACCATAATCATGATACAGAGAGCTCTGTCAGCCCTGCCCCCTGCAAATTTCCTCACAGCTGCCCCTTTTGTAGTCAACCCCTGTCAGCACCCCGAGGCCCTGGCAACCACTAATCTGTTAGAGCCGTTCTATTTTGACTGTTTTCCTCCTCTCTATTCATTCATGCAACAGATAGTTATTGAGAGCACTATGTGCTGGGCTCTGTTTGAGGTGCTGGAGATGAAATGGTGAACAAGACTGGTGTGGAGCTTTCCATACAGAAACAGACAATAAACAATATATAGTAAATCAGTAATTCCAAGTTGTGGCAAATGCTGTCTAGAAAACAGATGCCTATGAGAACAGATATCAGAAAATAGAATCTAATTTTAGATGAAGTGTTAGAGAAGGTTGCTCTGAGAAGGTGGCATTGAATCTGAGGACCTCAGGACAACAGGGCAAGGCATGGGGGCATGTGGGGCAGTCATTCCAGGCAGAAGGAGCCACATGTGCAACATGGGGCCAGGAGTCTAGTGAGAAAAGAGAACAATGACGTGAGGTGCTGTGGACACATGGGCAGGGCCTAGCTAAGCTGTGTGTACTTCATTGCCACAGGAAGCCACTGAATTGGGGTGAGTCTTTAACTGAGGATAATTTGATTGATGTTTTGAGTTCTGTGTAGGAAATTGATTGTTGGAGAGCAAGAACGGACACAGGGTGGTTGTCGGGTCAAAGCAGTCATCCAGGTGACTGTTGATGGAGGATTGGACTTGGGCAGCATCTATTGAGATGGAGAAGGGAGGATTTCAAGTATATTTTAGAGGTAGAAGAAACAAGACTCAGTGTTGGATTGGATATGGGACAGGAGGCTGGTGAAGGAAAAGAAGAAATCAAATGAGACTCCCAAGTTTGCACTTGAGCAACTGGGTTCGTGATGCTATTTACCAACATGAAGAAAATACTGAGAGAAACAAGATTGTGGGAGAAAAAATAAGTTTGGTTTTCGGACAGTTTGAAATAGAGAAACGCATTAGATATCCACGTAGAGATGTGAAGCTGTTAGATGGATATATGCTTTTCAAATTCAGAGGAGAGCTTGAAGCTAGAAAGAGAAATTTATGTCATCATTTAGCTATCAATTACTTACTATATCTATATCTATAATTTATATACTAAATCTATAATTTATAACATACATATATAAAATATTTAACATATATATAAATATAATATATTTATCATTGATATACTTTTGATATATTAACATTAATATAATATTAATCTATATCATACTATTGAATGCACTATTTATTGAGTGCCCACTCTGAGTGAGGCTTAGATGGGGAAATGGGATATGATGGTAAAGATCTGAGGCAGGCTGGCAGGAGAGATAGGACTTCATTAAATAGTCTCACATGTTGGTGTAAAATTAGAGGGACAATAAGTTCCACAAAAGAGCGGGTACTGTGAGAGGGCACCATAGGGAGGTTTGACTTAGTCTGGGTAGAGGTGGGCTTTGGGAAAGGCTTCCCTGAGCACTGGAAGACAAGGAAGGGGGAGAGGGTATTGGGTCGAGGAAGAGCATGGTCCGAATGGTCATGTGACAGAAGACCAGAGATCTTGGTTCTCAGATGTTGGATGTACTGTGACTCCAATGTACAATAGAAGTCCAGGAGTGCATCCCAGGAGGAACATTTTCACAAGCACTTCAGGCATCTTGTTTATCCAGCAAGTATTATGAAGCACTGAGGTATGCCTGGGACTCTTCCAGGTGCTGGGAATTCAGCAATTCACGTGAAAAGTTTCCTTCCCTTGTAGAGCGTGTTTCCAGTGATTCTGATTCAGGAGGTTCACAGATCCTGGGCACCCCTTGGAGAGGGGTGACAAGAAATGATGACCTAGAATAGAGCCATGAGGGACAACCATCATTTAAAGCTGCAAGGAGGAGGAGCAGCAGCAGAGGAGCTAGGTCAGATGGCTAGTGAAGGCAGAAACGAGGAAAATGGTACACGTGGCAAAGGCTGGGAGAGGAGGGAATTCAAGATGGCTGGGTGAGTGATCAGCTAGGTCTCATACTGCTGAGGGGTCAAGTTGAATGAAGACAGGACAGTCCCCCTTTACAGCGTGGCATCATCAGTGGTCTTGACTAAACCGGGTTTATCTGAATACTGGAAGTAGAAAACAGGTTGAGTTGCAATAAAGAGTGACTGAGAAGTGAGAAATTGGAAAGTGAGGAGATACGACCAACTGGAAAGTGGAAAATTGCTGAGGACTCTGGAGGAATTTGCCTCAGCTTGAGAATTCATCATTGTCCTGCAGGAAAGAACCTTGTGGCAGTGGTGGGATTGACCAACTTCTTTTAGCCTTATTGGCCCCTCTAAAAGGAGGAACATAGTAATTCATTCTAAGATTGAGATTGCTGAGGATGACGTGAGGTAGTGTGTGCACGCAGGGAATACTCACTAAAAGGAATGGCTTGCGTTCGGAGAGTGCTTTAAGTTTACCAATCACACACTAGACATGGTATAAAATTCTCACTAAGTATCTTATTAAATATCAAGTGCAAGCAAAAGTAAGATCAGAATTATTATTATTATTATTAACTGATTGTGGGAAGGAAATCAGGGAGGTCAAGCAGCTTGCTCTGAATGTGCTGCTAGTAAGCCGTGGTCCCTAGAATTGGAATCCATGTCTTCTGGCTTGGTTTTATGCTGTGCTGGCTCCACTGGATCTTCTAATGTTATTCTTCTCCAGAGTTGTACTCTGCTTAAGTAGAGACCGGGTGTTCATAGACTTCGCGTCCCTACCACACTGCCGCATTTAGCCCACTGCCGGACACAGGCAAAGTTCTCTATCAGAGAACTTTGAAGTAAAATTACTGGACCTTTGGCTCAGCCTTCTTGGCTGCTCTTGTTTCTGACACTCTAGTTTGTATTCAGGAGAAATGCTTTTGACTTCAGAGCCCCAAGCTAATTTGGGTACACATCTCAGCAGTGGGGAAAATGGGATACACAGAGGTATGGCTGGAGAAAGCACTTGAAAATGAACATAGAAATGAGATAGTGTTAGCAGAAAAACAGCATGTGTATCTTATTTTATTGAAAAATAAACACACTAATAGGAAAACATAAGGAAGCAAATAAAACTTTAGATTTAATTAGGTTTTATAATATATATATATATACATATCTATCTATCTATCTATCTATCTATCTATCTATCTATCATCTGTCTGTCTATCTATCTCTCCATCCATCCATCCTGGTACATTTATTTTTACTCCAAGAAGAAATACTTGCAATCATCAGGTGGTACCAGTAGGAAGATTCCCCAGAGGGTTAGAGATCAAGAAGTGTTTCCAGAACCCATTAAGGAGCCTGGGGACAATGGGCTCCAGGAGTCCTGTGGAGAATGTGAAAGCTGTCTGTCACCTCTTGAAAGAAAGGACTGTAAAAGGTGAAGTAGACTTACTCTGTGCATGTCTCCTGCCACAGAGGACTTGCATAGGACAAGCATGTGGAGCATGTCCAGGGGTCAGACTTGGACCCAGTATTCCCCTGTAGTGACAAGGGTGGCCTGCAGAAGCTGTGCATTTCAGGTCATCGCAACAGTCTGGGTAAGTGTTGCCTGGGAACTGGAGAAGGGAAGCAGGACCAGACCACCCCCAGATTCCTTCCCAAATCTCTTGGGTTGAATAATTTGAAATAGCCATTCTATAGGTCCAAAATGGTCAAACCCTCGCCATTTCATACAGCTCAAACAAAAAGTGTGATCCTGATACTACATGTACAGAGAGGCATGGATGGTGGAAGACCTTGTTGGTTTAAACTTGATCCATTGGTAGAGGTCTGGGACCATGTATTAAAGCCTCTCAATGTTGTGAGCCAGAGCAAAGGCACTTTGGTTCATGACTGTATTTCAATAGTATCTTGGGTGAGAGAGTGCCAGCCTCATCTATTTATTACCTTTCATGCTCAGTGATTATGTGAAAAGAAAGGAAAAGACCTTTTAAGCTGGGGTGATTGTCTAGACAGTCCGAAAATAGCTGCTCCCAGGTGCAAAGGAAGCAGTAAAGTGCAGACAAAGCATTAGGGTCCTTTGCCAAAAGTACAGTGTATTTGAACTTTCATAAGCTCCCTGTAAATTCCGAAGGAGAAAATGGCCAGAATACTAAATCCTGATAATGATGATCATTAGTTACTTTAAGTTACCACCACTTACTTCACGTGGAGGCATTCTCTGCTTGCTAAATTAAACAACAAAAAAAATTGAGGTAATTATTTGGATAATTCAGAGCTAAAATAGTCCAGGCTGAAATATTTAGCTGACTGAAACACCTGTGCAAGCTTTAATTTAAAATATACTGAGAAATGACTTCATTTTTCACTTCACCGTGGAGGTCTTAGAAAAAAAAAACCAAGGTAGTTTATGTAATTCTCCATCAGGTCATGTTACATTCTGTAGCATTAGTGCAGTGAATCAAATTGCACTGAATCAAAAATGTATTTCTGGCCACACAAACCGTGATATGGTCATACCATAGACTACAATTCAACAATAAAATGGAATGAACTGGTGATACACTCAACCACTTTTCATGGATCTCGAGGGCAATATGCTGAGTGAATAAAGCCTGTCAAAAAGGCTCCATGCTGTATGATTCCGTTTATATAATATTCTTAAAAGGACAAAAAGAAATGGAAAACAGATTGGTGGTTGCCACATTTAAGAAGGTGGTGGGTTGAGAAGGAGGTGAGAGTAGCTCTAAAGAGGTAGCATAAGGGATCCTTGTGGTGCTGGAATGTTCTGTGCCTTGACTATTATGGTAGTCACATAAATGTGAAGAAGTTGCATAGAATGAAACACACACACATTCACATACACACACATGCAAATGAGTGCGCATGAAACTGGTGAAATCTGAATAAAGTTGTTGGATGGTATCAATATCAGTTTCCTGGCTGCGGTATTGTGCTACAGTTATTATGCAAGATAACGGGGTATTTTCTTGCACTCGGAGAGGCTAGGTGAAGGGTAATGGGAGAGCTCTCTGTATTATTTCTTACACGTGAGGGTGAATCTACAATTATCTCAAAATGGAAGGTTTAATTAAAAAAATTCATTTTCTCAAAACTGTTGAAAGTGGGTCAAACCCTGGGGATTTATATTGGCAGAGAGGCCCCTTCATGTTTTCACCCCACTAGATATTCGATGGAGGAGACCTCCGATCTGACCAGCAAACCAAACCACCCATGTATCGGTGTGTGGGCTTTCTGCACTGTGCAAAAGGGAATGCGTGTACCCTATAGAACATTTTAGTTTGTTTTGTGGTTGTTTGTATCATGAAAACTTGCAAATGAAGGTGAATATATATGTACATGCCTAAGATTCATCAGCACTGAAAATATAGAAGTAAACCAGATGTCATGGGGAGGCTCTGTAATGGGAAATACAAAAAACGAAAACAAAAACCCTGCAGAATTTGCGTTTATTCAGAGAAGGCCTATTCGAGGGGATGGAGCTAAGCAGAGGAGCTTGCTAATGAAAAGAGCGGTAGCAGAAAGAGGGCCACTGAGTGCGAGGAAGGGGTCTAGTTTTTGTGCGAGCCCTTTAGCTAAACATTTCAATTCTATTAAAGGAGCTGAAATGAATAGATTACAATGAGAAGTAAACATACCATTTGCAAATATTCATATACTTAGGTACTTCACTCTCATTGATTTGGCAATATGCTCAGTTTTCTTAGTTTATACATAACTTCACAATTAGTTTTAAAGTAAGCCACAGCCACATATGGCTGTGATTTCTTTGTAATCAGCTTCATTTGCCTTGGGGAAGTCCAATCAACAAATAGTTATCAGTTGTCTTACCTATGACAACATGGGGCGAGGTGGAATACCAGGATTAGACCAAAAGTACATCTCTGATGGCCTCAGACCTCCAAAACTAATAAAGTGGGAGAATAACACATAGTAAATCCATAACAGATACATAGCCTTTGAATTCACATTGAGACTTTGTTAGTGGGCCTGAGAAAATACCTTTGCTTTGCAGCTCACAGGGCCTGTGTTCATTCTGCCTGTCTTAATCAGTTTTACTCATTTAGAGTGTGAGCAGTCGGTTCATTTCTTTTACTTATTTAATGAACTCTTCTAAAATGCTGACCATTTTCTGGACACTATTCTAGGGGTTTCATACATACTAATGCATTTTAATACTGAAAGCAAACCTAGATTGTTTGCATTTTGAAGATGAAGTAACTGAGGCACAGAAAGGCTAAGTAACCAGTCACAAAGCTAGTCCCTTTGGGATTCACCTGTAGACACCAGTCTTTATGATCAAGCCATTAATACTCGTTTGGCTAGAGTCCTAAGGCAGGAATGATTGAAGAAGCTAATGAGAAAGCAAAGGAGATGCCTGTTATCTGATAGACTGAATCTATTCATTCTTTCATTTGGCTTCATTCCTTCATTCGGTCCTTTATCAAGAGTTTTTTAAATACCAACCATGTTCAAAGCAGAATGGGCAATGCAGACTCACGGAATTTACATGCTATGTAGGGGATGAGACTTGTACACAAATCTTTAGGATGAAAGGCCTTTGGGGACAAGTGTCCTGACAATAGCCCAGATAAATGTCTACTACGGGAGAGCAGATTGTCTTCAGCTGGGTAAAGGAAGGGAGGATCATCAAAGTCGGCCTGGAAGAGATGGCATCTGAGTGGACCTCCAGGGGAGGTAGAGCTTTGATACCTGGGAGGGAATGTCGGCAAGCTGGTCTGTTAAGGCCACATTCCCAAAAGACAGTGTATTTTCTAGGCTCAGAGGCCAGGGCAGTAACACGCAGGGGAGGAAGGAAGGGGAGGAAGGGGTTCTAAGGAAAGGGCATCCAGCATGTTGGGACCAGCCATGCAGGCTGTCCAAAGCTCCGAGGAGTTGCTCATTGTCCTTTTAGATGTTGGGGAACTATTGAAAGTTTATAAGCAATGGAATGGCATCAATAGACTTCCGCTTGCAGTAAACAGGGGAGATCAGAGAAGGGGTGGCTTCAGATACAGAGACAGTTCTAGCATGTGAGTCCATGCAAAAGCCTATGAGGGGTTCATCAAAAAGTTAAACACAGAATTACCACATGAGCCAGCAATTCTATGCTCAAAAGAAGCAATTCTGCTCCTAGGTATATACAGAAAACAGGTATTAAAGAAAATACTTATACGCGAATGTTCATTTCACCTCTGTTCACAATAGCCAGAAAGTGAAAACAACCCAAGTGACCATCAGCAGATGGATGGGTAACAAAATGTGGAATATTGCTTCACCATAGAAAAAAAAATGAAGCACTGATTCATGCCACAACATGGATGAACCCCGAGAACATTAGGTCACATATTGTATGGTTCCATTTATAGGAAGCATCCAGAATAGGCAAATCCATAGAGACAGAAAACATATTAGTGGCTGGAGGGAGGGAGGATGGGGAAGACTACCTAATGGGGACTGGCTTTCCTTTCGGGGATGGTAAAACTGGAAACGAGAGAGAGGTGGCAGTTACACAACATTGTGAATACTGCACTTTAAGGTGGTGAATTTTATATTATGTGAACTTCACTTCATTAAAAAACAAAACCAAAAAAGCCTCTGTGTGCCTGGGCCAAGGCGAGGATGTTGGAATGGAGAGGCATAAGGGAGAGGCCTGCGAAGGCCCTTGGGAGAATTGTCGGATTGTGCGGAGGTCACAAGGGAGAGCAGGAGGTGGGGATCCAGAAGTTTCCAGCTTGGGTGCCAGGATGAATGGTAACACCACTCACCAAGCGGCTCAAATGGTTAGCTAAATCCCTTCTCTCTATTTTACCCTGCCCCTTACTCGCTGTGGGTCTGTGGGCAAGTTTGCCCACCTTTCTCCCTGTAAAAGGAGAACAATGGTGTTGTGATGGTTAAATGAATGACTGTCTCTAGAGCATAGACCTGTGTGTCTGGCACCCAGGTGACCCTCTTAGGATTTGTGGACCACATGGAGGATCATGCTTATATACTTTTCAGCATAAGACCATCCTATTCAGAGATGCCAAGACGATAGTGGCTCTGCTTAATGGAATTCCAAAATCCACATGTAGCTTGTTAACCCTTGAGAAATTTGGTGGGCTCCCTTAGGAGTTTTACAGCATGGTGGAACACCCTGGGATGTGCAGAGAACAGTAGCTGGCCTGTAGTATGTGCTAAATAATGGTTAGCTTTTGTTGTTATGGTGGTGGTGGTTGTTACAGCCAGGATCTGCTTGTGCATATACTTGAACACAGGGGCGATTTTGGAACAACTTTTGGAAGGAGATGGGATAAATAACAGAAATAATCATTAGCTAGTTGGACTATTTAATTGCTAAATTAATCAATTTATTAAAACAGTTGTCAAATCCATTACTTAATTTCAGGTAGGTGAGGGGGAAAATGGCTTCCAATGTTTCAATTTGTCACTTTTCTGTGTTGCCCAGGCTAAACAAACAGCTGATATTGATAAGAATGTTAGATTATTGAGTACCCGGATGAGACTTGTGCAACATTGGAAAACGTCTACTCCAATATGGATCCATAAAATTTTTAGCATCGAGAGAACGAATGAATCACTCCCCTAGCATCAGCTTCAGGAAGGAGCTTCCCGTAATGATCTTATAACCCTGGTGTCAACATGGCCCAGTTTTGTCAGGCTTCCTGAAGTTTATTATCAAAGTTTGGAATCTGTTCTTATGTAGGTGTAATGGGATTAGTTCAATTACAGAGATGCTAGAGCTGACATTTAGAGGAAAAGGTCATTTTTAACACTTGCCTGTTTTAATGAGTCACCATAATACCTCTATGATTATCAAATTGATTGTCTTTCACAGAATTAGCTATTTTTCAGCCCCAGGAGAATCTGATTAGAACATTCAGTTATTTGGTCTGAAGCACAGTATAGTTGTGCATTAATGTCGAATGTGTTGAAAATTAAATTGAAATGAAAATTGTTTTACACTATAGCCTTGGGTGCCTTTTAGCAATCTCAGGACTCCAAAATAACTCTATACGTGAAGAGAAATGGTACTAAAAAGATTTCGTACTTTTCCCCACCTCATCCAGTCCTGTGCTGTTCCACTAAGTCATTGTGACACATTTTTCTGCACCCCGAATCTTACCCTAAGTCCCTGGTTAATCTACTCCAACAGAAACCTACATCTACCACAAAGAATAATAATACTCAGGTGTTTGGAAGTGAATGGGCAAAATTCAGAAAAGATGTCAGGAACCCTTTTATTCTTCTTTCACTAAAATGAGAACATTTTCACCAATCTAATTCCAAAACAACAGCATTTACAAAACAAAAGTGATTTTCTTGCAATGTGAGGGTTCCAATATAAACTGTCACTGAATGTTGTTTGAAAGGGTGCCACGTGAATGCGTGCTCAGAGAAGCAGGCCAGGTGCTGACTAAGTCAGCAGTGGCCGTGGCGATGCTTTGGGCCATTCCTATAAAAATGCTTTTGGTGGGAGTAGATTCAACAAAGATTTAGGGTAACTTCTGCGGACGCCAAGCCTGTTGTACATGAAGATCCAGTCTTTTTGTTTTGATAAACACAGTCTATATCCCTTTTTACCATAAGATTACACCCAAAAGCAGGTTGTGTTGACTCAAAATTCTTAAGAACCATTGTGAAGTTATGCTTAGACTCAGCCATCGGTATCTTTTTACCCCAGCACCTGAATTCCTGGCCCCTAGCAGAGGGCTTGCTAAGTAGTTACTAAATGAACTCATGAGATCTGTGTTTTGGGGGAGTGATGATTTCTGCTTATCTTTCGGTATTTCAACACCTCTGTGCTCACCAGCACCGCCCCTCTGGATTATGGCAGTCACTTGTGCTCGTCTCGAAGGCGTTTACCATTCCAAAATTAAGTGGTACTTTACAAAATATCTGGAAAATCAAATCCCTTTCTATCTTTAAAGGGCTGGACTTGCTTTGGCCTTAGAACAAAAGAATCTGATTAAAATAATTCTCACTAAAGGATAAATGACATATATTTTGTCCTGGACCATTTGAAATTCAATATGATTTTTTTTCCCCTTTCAAGTCTTTGCAGTAGAACATGTGAGGAAGATTTTGTTTTCTTTCTTAGCCGGAATGAAGTCCAGATACCCTTTGCTTACCTCAGATCCTTACTCCCAATCCATTCAGAAACTTGACACCTGTCTCCTGAAATGTTGATGACCCATAATCCAGAGAATGTTGTACACACTTAGGAAAAGTAAACACACAGGAAACATTTTTTTTCTTTCCTAGCATGAAGTTTTCTATTTTTCTTTCCTCTGGGTGGGGTAAAACATGAGTAATTTACACAGTGCTAGTCCCTCAAGCAAAATTATAAAGTAATTTATGTTTAGGAACAAAGGTTGTTTTTTTAACTTTATGTGCATTTATTGTGTAATCAATGGATTATTTGTGTCAAGGCTATCCCATGATTTAACTAAAGGGTCTACCATGGCATTATTTAATGAATTAGTAAAAGATGGTTTTATTTGGAAAAGATACTATAAGCCACTGAAGAGAAATTTTAGCCAAAGTTTAACAAGTGTTTAGTTCACCATGAGACATTTGCAGCTGTAAGCAATCATATTACTCTGCCATCACTTAGTTTTGTGGAAAATGAAGATGTTTACTTAAGACTGTTAAAAGTTTGATTTTCATAGTGACTCCTAAGCAATACTTATGGTTGACATCAGGGGGAAAAGGGTAGTTATTCAGACCCGTTGCTTAAGTTTAGCTGTATTGGTTTTCATGATGTGTTTTTCTTAGCATGGCAAGTAAGTCCTGTTTTACAGTGAAGGCATTGCTTTGATTCAGTAGCAAACTACGTGGTTGCTGTTCAAACAAGTTATATTCCATTAGGGAGCAGCAGGGCAAGGGTTGCTCATTTGGGGCTGCTTGTACTTTCCCTCCAGTCTTCCACTTTGTTTCCTGCTCCATAAGATGCCAACAATAGCAAGAAAGGATTGTTCAAGTTCCACCTTCCGTGGGAGAAGAAAAATCTCTTTGGTAAAATATGACGTGCTCTCCAAAAGGAGTTCTCTCTCATCACAACGTTTTCAATTGGGTGCTCCTTGCTTCATTACACAGGAGAAACCAGGAAATACTTTCATCTGGAGCAGGGTTTCCCAACCTCGGCACTCTTGATGTTTGGAACTGGGTCATTCTTTTTAATGAAGGGCTGTTCTGTGTATAGTTGGGTGTTTAGCAGCATCTGGGGACTCTACCCACTAGATGCTGGTTGTATCCTCTTCCCAGTTGTGACACCACGATTGTCTCTAGTTATTCTTAAATGTCCTGAGAGATACAGTCATCCCAATTGAGAACTGCTAATCTAGCAAAAGAAACATAACGTTTTTTATAGGAAAAGAACTTTGATCTAGGATACTTTCTGCTTTCAAATGAGGTAGGTATATTTCAGATCATTATCATTTCAATGACAAATGTCAAATAATTACCGAAGTACAAATGTAGATTTGAAATGTTTATCTGTCTGGGAATGTGAATAACATAGTGACAGTATTTTCTAAACCAATAATTTACATGTACAGACTCAACAAAGACTTTTTTTCTGATGTGCATTTCATTATATGAAATGTCTTTGGGTGATATGATAATATGACAACATTTAGTGATAAATTAATCATCTTCATGAAAAAATTATAAAAACAAATGAGAAAGAAATGAACAATTTAGGGGGAAAAATTCATAAAAACGATAGCTTTCATATTTTGTCCTTTATTACTGCAGGAAATGTGTTGTCCCCACTTGACTTGCTCAATAATTATTCTTAAAATTTTCCAACATTTCCTGTCAAATTTGAGTAATTTCTCTGCATTTTCAATGAATATATTATTTTAAGTTATCGATAAGCATTTTGATCTCCAGGCTTATTGTCATTAAACAATGCAGTCACATATTTAGCACTAAACTTAGCCAAGAAAATATGCTGTTTTCCTTACTTGGAATATTAATTTCTCAAGTTAAAAAACTGTAAGTAGAGTCAACTGCCTTTGACCTGTCTATATTTTTTCTTTGTTCAATTTACTAGCAAGTTCTACTGAGACCGATTTTAAGGGCAAAAATCTCACTTAAATGGTTATTATAAATGAGTATTTCTATAATAATCTCCTCAGGGAAGATTGTTTTCCCAGCTGATTCCTGAGTAATTGATACAAACTATCATTATTTAACTAAGATATATCTAATAACTAATATCACAATCTTTAGAATTTCAGGGATACCATCCTCAGCAATATTAATCAAGATTCTATTTAAACAGGGGAAGCCGATTGTTTTCCTTCATCTAAAGTATAACATGAGTAACATCATTCCTGTGCAATTTCCAATGCTAACACAATCTGTGCTTCCATTCTGCAGAGAAAATTATGCAAAACATTGATATCATTTTTGTTTATGCCCCAGATCGCAAATTCTGGATGGGAATCCTTGGAAATTTTCATAAGGTCATCAGAAGTATTTTAGTGGATTTTAAAAGTGTTTGTACCTAAGAAGCAGTCACTCCAGATTTGTCAATCTGTTGTGATTAAACATGAAAATGAGCATACAACACTTTGGCAAAATTCATGGAATGAGTTCTGTATGAATATAAAATTTTGAACAATTCTGTAATATTGACTACATCAATTGATCAAACCAGTTTATGGAAATGTGTGCTGGCAGTCCTTTTCACTGGGGGACTGTTGCACCCCAGGACACTTTTGCCAGTTTCTGGAGACATTTTTGATGTCGCAGTTGGGAGGGGGTGGTTTGCTACTGGCATCTAGTGGGTAGAGACCAGGGACACTGATAAACCTCCTACAGTGCACAGGACACTGCCACGATACAGAATGATCTGGCCCCAAGTGTCAAGAATACTAAGGGTGAGAAACTCTCTACTATAGATGATTCATTAAAATATTTTCTTTATTCCCCAACAATTTCTTAAGATGTTTCTCAGACCTGGGATATTTTTGCAACTCTAAAGTTGGCATCAGTGTTTTAGTGGGTGTGCCAACTGTCTTACTCATGTATATCCCATCACTGTATAAAGAAAAGATAATCTCCTAATTGGTTCCTTATCTCATTTTCCAGAATTCCTTCATAAAACTTTCTCACTAACATACAGGCAGCTTTAATATTTATGGTCGGTTTATATTCATAATGTAAGTAAAAAGTTTTACTCCAGTCCTGTGACAAATGTTTTTGAATTTCTGGTGCAAACTTGTTTTGAATAACTGCTTTGTGTCTGATCTGTGCTTTTAAAATCTGAATTTCAACAATATGGAAACTTCTATAAAGGCTGTAGCTAAACTGTGCATGTTTTTGGTGTGGTGGGCAATTATAACTTATTTTCGCACAAGTTTGGTTTTAGTAGGACTACATTTAATTTGAAAATGAGCATGTGTGTGTTGTATCTTTTGAAGTTCTCAAGCTAAGATCTGAGAACCGAGTTTTAAAATGAATTATTTTATTCATTCATTCATTCATTTTATTGAGTTATTTGTGAGTAGCATTTATCTCACCATTCCTTAGAAGTAAAATATTACATTTCTTTAGAAGAGAGTTATTTCAAAAAATGTTCACGTTTCCTGCCTTTTGTACTAATTTTTACTTCAAAATATCATTTTGCAACTAAATTTGTGCCTGATCGAAAAAATTTTTAAACAAATTGGAGCTACAGGTCATTTGTTGTGTTGAAAAGCTCTTAGAAACCTTTCGCAGTACTTCCAGGAAATTCTCTTCATAGCACAATGTGATAACTTATCTTTTTATGTTGGACATGTCTTGAACACAAAACAATACCACTTACACGAATATCCAGCCATACATGTTAAAATGCAGATTTTTGTACTCTGCAGTCTATGATTTCCCTTTTGTAACATATTTTTTTTTTTAGTGGCAGCTTTATTGGAATGTTTGCTGACTATATCATTTGTCCCATGCTATTTGCTGAAATATTTGCAGTTAGGGACATTTTGAATGCTTGATGGCAGCAAGGAGATCTTTAATATAAATTGGAATTATTCCATAAAGTCTGAGTGTGTGTGTACGCGTGCATGTGCACACACACACGCACATGCATGCACGCATGTGTACACACCTATCTATCTATAGATATATTAAAGGGGAAAGATGTTTTTCTCTGAAATTGTCAAACTGCACATCTTCCTTCTCTCCATTAGGGCTCAAGTTTTTTTCTTATTCTTCCATCTGTCCTGTTTGCCCACTATAAAAGACATTCACAACAGGTTGCAGGTGATCATAATTTATAATCATTTCATTCATGAAATTCATTATTCTTGGGATGATTTCTTCTCTTATCACACATTAACTCCTTGCTCCAGACAGTTTTTGCTGTGACCTCATCTCTAAAAATGTGCCTTCCTTTTCAGTGTCTGCATTTCGCATTCTAGACAAATAACATTTGTTTCTAATGGATTTGAACAATTGGAAAATGAAGTTCTTCCCAACTGCATCAGTGCAAAGTGACTTCTCTTTTTCTCAATTTTTCAACTGGTTATCCATTAAAATTACCGATTAGATTTCCTTGTGTACATGTCTTGTCTCCCACTAATTGGTACCCGCTGAGGTCCGAGACAGTGTAGCCTGTATTCTTTAACTTGACCCTGAGGAGATGCAGGCCTAGCTTTTATTTAGGTTAAGGCTGGCATCCGGGGAACTGTGTTCCTACTGCATGATGCGGACATGTGCCAACACAACCCTTAAATCAAGCGCTGTTGAACTGGCATGAGGAAGCAGTCTCTCTGAGAAGCTTTGTTCTTTGAACCACATGTTGACTATGGCGAACCTGGTTGACATCCAGCAAAGCCGAAATTGACTTGAATGAATGTGGTGGGCTCAATACTGTAGACAATGATTGTAGACCTGAAAAAAAAAAAGAAGTTAGGAGAATAACATCTGCTTTACTGTGTGATATTTTCCCCCAACTGTTTAGAGAATTATAAATTGCTCCGTCAAGAGCTTGTTTACAAAAGCCTGGCCAATTTAAAACTGAAGCTGCCTTTGAGTCGTCCCTGTTTCATCTCACTGTTTGGAAAATAAATCGGAATCATTAAGATGTAAATACACCAAGCTAAAAGTCAAAGGCATTGAAAACCCAGTAAAAGCAAAGAGTGTACCACAATGCACTATTCTCTTGAGAGGAAGAAGACACGTGGTAATAATTTTTATGTCTTGAAATTTTTATTATTAACTAAGCAAAGAAAATTTGAAAGCACCATAATATCTGTTTACATGGTATCTAGCACTGTGGCTTATAATAACAATTGCTGATGATAAAAGTTAAAGTATGAGGGAGTAACCATAGGTTCACTACAATATAGGTTGGTAAGAAGGTAGAGATAAAGCTAGAGGTAGATGTGTAGCGCTTCCCAAAGTGGAGTCTCCACATCAACAGCATGTGCATCACCTGGGAACTTACTAGAAATGCAAATTCATAGACTATGTCAGAGAAATGGTGAATCAGAAACTCTGGGAATGGGGTAGAGGAATTTGTGTTTTAACAAGCCTGCCAGGGAATTCAGATGCACATTCAAGTTTGAGAACCACTGATATATGGGTAGGTGGGTGGCTGGCTGGCTGGATATATAGGTATGGTTACAGTACATATATAGGTTCAGGCATAAATATTGGTGTAAACACAGATAAGATTCCAAATATGGATACGGATATGAATACATATATGTGGATATATATGTAAATATAGCTATTTGGCATTGCCGTCACAGAATTTTTGTAGAAAGCAAATTATTTCTGTGTACTGATTATATGATTGGATAACATCTGTTCTTTTTCTGGATAATGACTGTATGACTTGTAAACTGAGGTCATCTGCTTGGGGTTAATTTGTTGAATGTCTCCCCATCAGGTTCATTGAGTGTTGGTCCTATCATGTCTGTCGCCTGGGTAGTTTCCTTCGCTGCAGGACTGGTTTGCTTTTCCCTCCCCATGCCCTCCATCAGGCTGCTTTCTGTGATTGGTAACAGAATTCTGAAGCCAGTGATACCCTAAGCCTTGGTACATTTTTCAGAATTGTTTTGTGTTTGTGCTTTCTCCTTACATTTTTGTTTTTGAGCATGTATAACTTATTTTTAGGCGATTCATATAAAGCACTATTTACAATGGGAATAAATGAGAAACAATATAAATATCTGGTAAAAGGGACTTTTAAAATATGTTATAGTAGATTCCACATATAAGTGAGATCATATGGTATCTGTCTTTCTCTAGCTGACTTATTTCACTTAGCATAATACGCTCGAGGTCCATCCATGTTGTTGCAAATGGTAAGATCTCAATCTTGTTTATGGCCAAGTAATACTCCATTGTATAAATGTACCTCAATTTCTTTATTCAATCATCTATTTACGGGCATTTCGGTTGTTTGCTAGATGGTAGGGGGCTGAAGAAGGGGGAGAAGGTGAGGGATTAGAAAGTACAAATTGGTAGTCACAAAATTAAAAGGCATCTGTGCCAAATAAATAAATAAATAAACTAGAAAAAAATTTTAAAAATACATTATAGTAGATTTCAAAATAATATGTTATTTAGGAAGAAAAATCTCAATATACAAAAACATATTTGGGAGAATATTCATTAAGACATAATCAGTGATTAATTCTTGGATTATAGATTATTTTAGTTTTATTCATTTTGTTTATTTCAGTATTTCTGATTTTTAGTGATAAGCTTCATTGCTTTTATAATAAGCAAAGAAAATACAAACTGATACTATAAAAATGATAAAAATAATAAAAGGAATAGATTATAATTTTTATCTTCTTCCTTTTCCAGAGTGTCCTGAATTTAGTAATCCACCAATTATGCCAGCTCTATTTGTTCATCAGTTTTCACATTTAAAAATATATACTGCTGGATGTTAAAATTAAATGACAACTCTGCCTGCAGAAATGATAGGAAGTTCACTGTGAGTAGATCATTGATTTAGTCATTAAAACCACATAGCATTCCTGTTTAGTAAGAAGGGAGTATTTAAGTGTATGTGGCCATAAGAAAATGTGTCTCTTTGCTTTTCATGCAAGATGTACAGTGACTTGTCATGCTCAGGAAATGTTTTGAAGTGGATAATGGCTCTTTTCCTGATATGTGGAGGCTTATGGCTTAATCCTCTTTTGAAAGCCTTCCTTTGAAGATAAACACAGACATTGGTTTTAGCTTAATTCTCTTTCCCTAGAGTCCCTTCCTGCTCTAAAATTCTACGATTCCCTAAAATGTGTGGATAAGCAGCAATTAACAAATGGAAAATGAGCCATTTTACTTCTGTCCTACACATAAGACTAAACCCACAGAATCTTGCCTGATGGTGGGACCTAGGTCATCACTCCAAGCTGTAGGATGCCCTGGGATAAAGCAATGTGCTGTGACCTGTGATGGTGGACCCTGGATTTGCTTTGATGCCCCTGGCTGATAATAACAGCAAAACCCACTTAAACCAGCTTAAATAATGAGGAATTTTAGAGACTCCGATATGGTGGGTTCATCCAGTGTCTCTAGATCTTTTTTCCTGCAATATTCTTCACTTTATCTTCCTCTAAGCAACTCTAAGCTGGTATTGAGAGAAACTGTGGCAGTCTGGGGATAAATCTGACAATGTTTAGGCTTGTGGTCCCCAGCTTGGGGTGGTCCCCACCCCCCCTTGGGGACATCTGGCAGCGTCTGGAGACATTTTTTGGTTGTCACAGCTGAAGGCCAGAGTTGCTGCTAAACATCTGATAATGCACAGGACAGTCTCCACGACAGAGACATTCAACCCCAAGTGTCAGTAGTGCTGAGGTTGAGAAACCCTGACATACAGGAAGGAAAGGTTTCCTTTTCCTGTGTCTCTTGCTTGTGTTCAAGGAATTATTTTGAAAAAGCCTCCATCCGTCTTTCCCTCATGGCTGTAAGAAAGACTGATGGCTTTACATCTGGGTTCCAGGAACAATCACGGGCAGGAGGGGTGGCATTCCCCAAATCAGCTCACTCAGTCCCCAAATGCTTAGGAATGGCTACTCTATACACTGTCCACATGAGCAATAAATGCACACCATGTAAGGTTACTATTTTGTGATGAGCAAGAAAGGGTAATTTAGGCATCGTTAAGAATGGAAACTGCTAAAGAATAAACACTCTCCGTAGCAATTCCAGCCCTCACTGTGGTATTTGGAGAGGCTCTCCTGCACCTATTTTTTTTCTGTATTATCTGCATTAATACCTTTCTAGAACAGGATATGGCTGGAAATAACTCACTGACAAGCCAAAGATTTTCTCAAGAAAAATTGCCTTCAGTGAGAAGAAACGACTAGTTTGGGGAGGGTTTTGCAGAATCAGTCTCCATGCTGAATCGTTTAACAATTTTATTATTAATCGAGGTGAGAGATGATGTTAGCTTGGGCCAGGGTAGAACAGTGGACATGATGAGAAGAAGTCAGATTGGGGCACATTTTAAAGGTAGAACCAATGGGATTTAGTAATGGATTGGCTGTGGAGTACAGAGGGGAGTCAAAGGTGATAGGGAGTCAAGGTGTTGGCCTGTCACTGGAAGGATGAACTTGCCATTGACTTAGATGGAGGAGACCATACAGGAGCTGGTTGGGAGGAAGTTGAAGAACTCAGAATTCAGGAGAAAAAGTCCTGTTGGAGATATAAATTAGGGAATTATCAGTGTATAGATGTCATTTAAAGCTATAAAATTTTTGAGATCGCCAACGGAGTGATTGCTCATGAAAAAGAAAGGAGGGCTGAGGCTAGCCATGGAGAATTCCAATGTTATGTTACATTCAAGGAGCTGAGGAAGAAACAGCCGCAGACACTGAGAATCAGTGGCTAAGGGACTAGGTCACCAGGAGAGTGTGGCATCTGAAAAGCCAGATGAGGAAAGTGTTTTAAAGGGAGGCGGCAGTGGGCTGTGCCAAGTAGGTGTGATGTTTCTGATGAGTAGGTGACAGTGTTTGCAAGATACCATCCTAAGTAATGCATAGTTATCAGTTAGTACCCATATCAATAGCACCCTGCTGGTGGGCTGAGTAAGAAGAAGGCTGAGGATAAACCAGAGGATTGAGCTTCGTGGAGGTTATTGGTAACCTTCAGAAGAGCAGTGCTGATGGATGGTGGAGGCAAAAGCCTGTTTGAGGTGCATTCAAGGAAGACTGGGAGGGAAGGAAATGGAAGGTGGGACATATAAATGCTTCTCTGAAGGATTTTTTTTCTATAAAAAGGAGAGAAATAAGACGGTAGCTAAAAAGGGAAGTGTGATCAAGAATTTTTGTTTTGTGTGGTGGAAGTGATCACAGTATGCTTTAATTCTGATGGGACTCATCCAGTTGAGAAGAGAAAATGGATGGTGCATCAGAGGGTGGCTGGAGTGATGTCTGGAGTAGGCAGAAGGGGATGATGGAACCTAGTGTACAGTGACACAAGCAAAATGTAATAACAGGTGGGATATTTTACATGAAATAAGAGGATAAAGGGAACTCTGGGGAAGGAAAACACTGAAACCAAAGACAGGGAATCCAAAAAGTATGGGAGTGAATAGTTCTGTTAAGCTGGGGTGCTGGGTTTGCTGGGAAGGAGGGCAAGAGAAGGATTTGGGGGAACGGGTTGGAGTCAGGTCTCATGTTGAAAGATCTCGACTGACTGAAGAACAATGGAAGGGATCGAGCAGGAAAGGAGCATGTGAAGAAAGGGTGGTCCCAGCTGGCCAGGGAGGAAAGCATCTCCAGCAACTGCTGGTCACTAATGCCGAATGTCCTGGAGATGTCAAGGAGGACTGGGGGACACATGGGTGAGATGGAGACAAGGCCTTCCTCGAGACATCCTCAGCAAAGCTTCCCTTGGCCTTTTGGACAGGGGCAAGGCTTATTACCACATTTATTTACTTGATGTCAAAAACCATGCCCAGATAGATGTTTTATAGTTGCTTTGTTTTTCTTTTTAACTTAAGCTCTTCTGCTATGTTCTAGAACTTAGGTATCTTTCCCTAAAAGAGAAAAAACAGCTGCCTTTTTTGAGCAATCCAGGAAGGCTCTTCCTGCCTTCAGCTTTAGTTTTCTAAACATTATCCACTTATAGCCTAAAACCTAGTCAGGTTCTGGGCTAAGGCACTTACCTTGCTGCTCTTTCTATCTGGCTAAATAGTTCATCTTTCCACTCCAACATGAGAAATACCTGTCCCTCCTTCCCACGTGTCCATGCAAGCCAACAAAAGAAAGGTCTCAGAGATGGTTTATTTTACCATTATTGCTAATCTGATTTCTGGATGCTTAGTGAGCGTAACATCAATTGATAGTGTATATTTTCCTTTATCTGAAACAATATCTTGGCATTTTCAGAATTAAACCACACATTTAAAGAGTGGACACTGGGTATCTGTTGTATACTTTTTCTAGAACAATATGCATACGTGTAGACAAAAATAGCTTTCAATTTTTATTTACATAAGGATTTCCTGGAAAATTTCTTAAAATGCAGACTCCTGGGTCCCAGAAGTCCTATTGTGGTCGATACGGGACTGCACTCCAGCTAGGCCATTTTGTCCATTATACACATTACAGGGTCCAGGAACCACAAGCCTTCCAGGAGCCCACATGAATGTCTACAAGCTGAAAAGGAACTTATTGGCTCCCAAGGTAATTATGTAAATATTTACCCATATATCTGAAAACATAGTATATGTCAATTTCATTGTCAGTGAGTATTTTCAACAATCTTATAACATGTGAAAGTGATTTACTATGTGCGTTTTTCTTTCTTAGCAAGTATTTCTGAAAATACACAATGATTACGTAAAACGCACAGCCAAACAAGAGTTCTGTGAGTTACTCATTGCCAAATTATGTCAAAATCATAATTATAAAATTTTTTTTGAAAACTAGGTATTAGGTTTCAAAAGTGAGTGCTTAAATAACACAGTGCCCTGGGACTCCACTTTTGATTCACAGCATCCCCACGTGACCCTGATTCTGATCCTGCAGTCGCACTTGAAGAGCCTAAGGTCTAAGAGTGGATGTTTCATGTCACCAAAGTAGCGTTGCCTTCCCCCAATCATTTATCGAATTTTCTGAGCACCTACTATGTGCAAGGCATGATGCTTGATAGTAGAAATACAGTTGTACACAATATTTAGCATTGTGAAGCTTCCAGACAAGTGGGAGAGACGGGCAATAGACAGATGGACAAGCATATGAAAGTAATTACACATTGAGATAGGAGCTGAGAAGAAAATCAAAAGGGTGTTGAGATCAAGAAGTCAGGGAAGGCCGTGGAAGGCTTTTCTGAGGGAGTGAGATTCAAGGATCAAGAAGGAGGAGCCAGCCATGTGCAAATGCCCAGAAAGAGCAGTTTAGGCTCTGGGAACAGCACGGGAAGGAACCCGAATGCAGGACCAAGCTTGCCTTGTCCACGCATTTCAGGAGAAGAGGAGGACAGAGAGGCACGAGAGGGATGGCTGAGGAAGTGGGCCCAGACCCTTTGGCACAGGGAAAGTCCTGTGCAGGTGGATTTTACTCTAAGTGCAGTGGAAGCCAATTGAGAGTCTTCGCTTGCTTGCATGTTATTTATTTATTTATTTATTTTTTATTGTTAGTTTCAGGTGTACAGAACAATGCAATAGTTATCCTTTTCACCCTCACAAAGTAACAACCCCCCTCCCCCCATCCACTGCCC
>NW_017731505.1:1694643-1729302 GCF_001890085.2 Hipposideros armiger
TTTTTGAGTTGCCTCCATACTGATTTCCATAATGGCTGCACCAGCCTGCAGTCCCACCAGCAGTGCACCAGGGTTCCCTTTTCCCCACAGCCTCGACAGCATTTGTTGTTTGTTGATGTATTGATGATAGCCATTCTGACCGGGGTGAGGTGGTATCTCATTGTGGTTTTAATTTTGCATGTTATTTTTTAAAGCTTGGGTATGGCGTGGTATTTTGTGTAGTGGTTGAACACTCAATTCTGGAGCCCAACTGCTCGAGTATGAATTCTGGCTTTGCCTCTTAGAGACAGGGTGATTTCAGACACATTCCAACCCCTCTTTGCTCAATTCCTCACCTGTAAAATGGAAGTAATAGCAGTACCAACCTCATAAGGTTGTTTAGCATATTTAATAAGGACATGATAAGTACTATATACATCTTAGTAATCAAGACTGGTGTTTAAGAAGATCATTCTGGCTTCCCTCATGGACAGGTAATTGGGCAAGGGCAAGAACGGGCATGCTTAGATTGTTTGGAAGGCTGTTGAATTTGTTCAGGAGAAACATGATGGAGGCCAGAGGTGGGATGATGAAAGTAGAGTTGGAGAGGAGGGGTCGGATTCCTGATTTATTTTGCAGGCAGAGTTGACAAAACCTGGGAATGGATTACATGCGGGACATGGGGTGGAGAGAAGAATAAAGAAAAACCATTTGGTTTCTGGCTCAATTAATTGGGTGCATGAAAATCATTTTCTTCTTCATCATCAGTCATCATCAATATCATCATCAACATTTGTTGAGCAGGTCTGCATGCCAGGCACTCAGATAAAGGCTTTATAAACACCTCTAAAGATGTGGGAGGCTTAGGTACAGAGACATTTGCCAGGAGGGAAAGTCAAGAGCTCAGGATTGGATAAGTGAAGTGAGATGACCCTGAGATACCACATGGAAGGGTCAAGAAGGCAGTTGGATAGCCAACTCTATAAAACTCCAAGATGATTGGTTTGGAGATAATATTCACAAGTCATGAACTTTGCAGTGGAACTCACCACAGTGTTCTTTTATGTAATGATTTGGGCTGTTACAATGTTTTATTTTTTTTTGGCCTAATCCTTTCCTTTTTTTTTTTTTTGAGTTCAAGACCTGATTCCTAATAACCTTCATGTCAATTGAGTTTTCAGTCAATTCTTCGTTAGGTTAAAATAAAGTATTGGATTAACATTTCTGACTCTGAAACAGAACCCTGCTGAACTCAGCCTGCCTAATCTGAAGCTCTGGGATCGCCTCGTAACTTATATCAATGTCTAACCACTCTGCTGGACACCTGAAACTAATATAATATCGCATGCCAGCTGTAATTGAAAAAAATAAAAATAATAAATAGAAAAATTTTACAAAGAATTGTAAGATTTAAAAGACATTTACAGTCCTTGGAACACTGAAAAAAAAACTCAAAGAAAGAGAGTTTAGTTCAAGCTATGGTCTGAAATCAACAGAATTTTATTAATTCACATGGGTATAGAAAATCACTTATTTACAGTGTTTAAATTGACACTTTAATTGACATTCGAGCAGTTTTTCCAATCCCACACAGTTAGTGGCATAAGGTCTTGAGAAAGCATGAAGCATTTTTTATCAGCCTCATATTTGATCGAGCTTGCCAAACACTTCATTTTCCATAGAAATTCACAAACCTGAGCAGTGGCCAAATTTTCAGAGTCGCTGAATGTAAGCCAGTGAATAAAATTGTTAAACCCTTTGATTCCCCCCACTTTTTTCCCTTAAAAAGTAACATAGCGTGTGCCTCTGAGTTTTATTATCTGACATCTAGTACCCACAGCACTCAAGCGTGTTTGAGAAAACGCCTGTATGGACATTCCAGCGCAGAATGAATGCAGGCAGGCTCTTCTGGGAACATTCATTTGCCGCCTTGCTTATCTTCAGATGGGAAAGCGTTCAGAGTTTCCCCGACGACCTTTAGAGGGCAACGGTACCAACTTTAAAAATGAATCATTTTAGGGACTTTGAAAAGTTGAAACTTTTTAAGACAAATCCACGATAGACAAAAATTATATGTTGGTCCAAAATGTGACAGATTCCAGACACTGTACATTGCAGCTGATAGGGACCACTCGCAAACCTTTCTCTTAAGACTTTAGTCCTGATAGCGGAATACACTGATTCAAACCAACTCTTGAGCATGGGGCTGGATGGAACTACTTATCATCAAGAAAATAATGTTCATGGGCATTGGTCTATTGTGCCTAAGCATAGTTTGGAAAGATGAAGGATATGGAAGTGAACAAAAAATAGTCACAATGAATATTAATACTTCAAATGTGTCAGTAACTAATGCAGTTCTCTTAGTGGATGATACAATTATATTAGAAGATTGAATTTTTTTTTAAGCTGAGCCATCCTGCTACCTGTTGGCAGCTCAGCGGCTGCTCAGCTCAGGCTGGGCATCGAACCGCTGTTCCTCAGAGCTCAAACTCTTGAGCGAGCTCTTAACCAACTGAGCCACTCGGCCGGCCCAGAAGGTTGAATTTTTTAACCCAATGACCACCGTGGTATTCTTTTTATTGAACTGCTTCCTTTGTTGGCATCACCTGCTAATTTTATTGTTACTTATAATAGTGAAAATGCATAATAGCCCCTGGAGGCAAATACCCTTATTTTTAAAATACTCAACCAAAAATTGGTCCATTCCCTTCAAAAAAAAGGTGAAGGGTGACCATGAGCTGCTGAATTTCGGCCATGGGAGGAGCTGTGAGGGCCCGTTGTGCTGCAGACATGTGTAATCTGTTTGGAGACAGTGGCCACATGGGATACAACCACAAGTTTGCAATGGGAGCCACTCAGGAATGAAGGAGCCATGGAGGAGTGGGGCTTAGCCATGAAGCTGGAGCAGAATTCTGACCATCAGTAGCCTAGAGATGAAGCTGAGGAGAAGGGTCCCAGGGTGCCAGGGGCCAGCTCCATGCTCCATGGTAACCCTTTCTCACCATGGCCCCTGCCAAGCCACATAGGTGAATCTACAGGAGTAATGGCGACCTCAGAGGAGCCCAGTGTAATTGAGGAAGGGTTGTGACAAGGGAATAAGAGCCAGCATTTCGTTTTTAGTAGAATAGCTTCATTGAGATATAATTCATACACCATACAGTTCACTCATATAAAGTATACAATGTAATGGTATATTCACAGAGTTTTAGAACAGTTTCATCACCCCCAAAAAGAAACTCTGTACCCCTTATTCATTACTGTCCCCAATCCCCCCAGCCCCTGGCAACCACTAACCTACTTTCTGTCTCTTTATGGCTTTGCCTATCCTGAACATGTTGTATAAATGGAATCACACAATAGGTGGCCTTCTGTGTCTGGCTTCTTTCACTCAGCGTCATGTTTTCCAGGCTCGACCATGTTGTAGCTTGTCAGTGCTTCATTCCCTTTCATAGCTGGCTAATGCCCCATTGCGTGGAAAGCCTACATTTTGTTCAGCCGGTCATCGGTTGAATGATGCTGCTGTGAACAGCTTTGTGTACCCATTTTTGTGTGGACGTATATTTTCAGTTCTCTTGAGTTGTATGGGACATCTATGTTTAACATTTTCAGAAACTGCCAAACTGTTTTCCCAAAGTATTTTCCATTCTCCCCAGCAAAGTGTGAGAGCTCCAGTTTCTCCACATCCTAGACCACATTTCATTCTCCCCGTCCCGGTGGGTGTGACATAGTATCTCACCATGGATTTGATTTGCATCTCCCTGATAGCTACTGATGTCAAGCATCTTTCCATATACCTGTTGGCCATTCGAGTATTTTCTTCAGAGAAATGTCTAGTCAGAATCTTTGCCCATGTTTAAATTGGGTTATTTGCCTTCTTATTATTGACTTGTAGGAGTTCTTTATGTATTCTGGCTACAAGTCCCTCATCAGATATGTGAGTTGGCATTTCATTTGGATGATTTGTTCCCTCCAGCATTTAGAGTGCATCTCTCCATTTGCTGTGAACTGGCATATGTGACTGTGTAACCATTTACTGCGACTTTGTAACTCTCAGGTTGTCTGCCTAGTAAGTGCTGGTGCGGGTCTGCCCTGTGTGCCGAAGGAAGCCTTTTAGAGCTGAGCGCTCCCCAGGGTGTCTGACTCAGAGGCTCACAGTGACCCCAGGGCTTCTGCCTCCCAGGGCCTCTAGCAGCGCATTCCAGCCGGGGAGCCTGCCTGCCCTGCTCCGCTAGTTCTTTGAACGTATCCCCGTCTCCAGCCGCCTTCTGCGTTCCCACACTGGACAGGGGCTCTGCGAGGGGGGATTCATGGGGGGTCAGTTCTGCCTGGAGCTGCTGCTACTGCTGAGGTGTAAGGATCCCGGAGAGGTAAGAAGATGCGGTGTGTGCGTCCTGCTTGGGGCGAGGAGGGACCCAAGCCAGTAGGATGTGAAAGGCTTCATGGGGTAATAATCCTGAAGCAGCTTCTGGGGAAGGTGGGCAAGCAGGAAGATGGGAGAAGTAATGGCTTTGGAGGGATTACTCCGTTTGTTCCAGCACTTGAGTCTCTTTCAACTTCAAAGTTCTGATGGTTCAAACTATACTTAAGATGTCTCTGCCTGTTGCTTTAGGAGAGGGTTCAGAGCCATCCAGCCAGGCTGACTGGAATATTACATATCATTGCCAAGACATTCATTTTTGTCGAAAGCTTAGCGCAAATCTCGGAAAGGACCTGCCACTTGTTCTGTAGCTTTCCTTTGGGCTATTTTCTCAGTATTTTAAAATCAATGCACTTTGACTTGAACGATGCATATTGGCTTATAATGTTACTGTTGTGAGGCCTTAGTGGCTTTCTAGTGCAGTGTTTTTCTGTAACAAATAAGGAAACTGAGGGTGAGACTGGATCAGATTATAGCAGGGTCGCCTGGCTGGTCCGTGACAGAACTGAGAGTGAGCATTATTGCTTTTGAGCCTCTCTTTAGGTCTGGATCACTGGGGACTATTTAATGATGGACATTTGGGATAAGGGCAAACGTTGCCCTTCCCCTCAGTATGATGAAGGGTCAAGATTCTCTGACATCTCCAAGCAATATGGGCACTGATGTGAAACCACAAAATGCTTTGACACTTTTCCGTGGCTATGCTACGCAGCAAAGACACATGGCTGGTTCTGAAAACCAGAAAGCCTCAGTTTTGCTGCTTGCAGGCTCTGGTACAAACCTTATTCTTCTACAATTCTAATTTTTTTTTATGATTTCATAGAAAGAGCCTGAAAAATCCCATCTTTTCTTCTTATTAATTTAGAATATTACCAAAGTATTCACAGAGCTTAGATCCTTGCTGGTTTTATATAGCTACAAGTAAAAGTTTCTATGCATCCTTCCTAAAGGAACAGACAGTATCATAGTAAACATTAGTTTATTTGGTGATTTTTATTTTTAAAGCAAGAAGGTGGAATCGCAAGCTTTCCTATAGATTGGCAATCTATTACCGTAAACTGTGTGACCAGGACACTTCAGTTTATTTGCACACCTTTTCCTCTATCATGTGCATATGCTGCTCCAGTATAAAGTAATTTTATATATATATATATATATATATATATATATACACACACACACATACATAGATATAGATATACATATACATATACATATATAAATTTGATTTGTTAAAAACCAAGTTGCTTTTGGAGCAAATTTACTGCTCTTAAATCATCATCATCTACAATCTGTTGAATGATTCCATTTGGAAGGAGGGAAATGATTTAACACTGTGATTCTGATGACTTACAGCAGAGGTCGGCAAACTGCGGCTCGCGAGCCACATGTGGCTCTTTGGGTACGTTCCATCTCAAAAATCTGCCGACCCCTGGAAGAGCCAATCCTGTCCTTCACAACAATTGAAAAATTATTTGAGAGCCATAAATATATTTTTACATAATCACCATTACGTGAATAATGCCCTGTAAAAATTTTATAAATGAAACTCTGATAGTTTTATTTTCATTTTCAATTTTACTTCAGAGCCACACACTTGCGAGCTGCAGTTTGCTGACCCCTGGCGACTCTTCCATCCCAAAAGTTTGCTGACCCCTGACTTACAGCAATAGGGGCTATAAAATAAATCAGCTCAGGTTTTCGTGACAGCAGGTTCCTGGATACCTATTACTGGACACTTGGATACCTTTGGTCATCACGAACATTTTTTTCTATCTGTTTAAAAATGAGCCACAAATGCAGTATATCCCTCTTTATTTCCCAACTGCTAGTAGGAATTGCAAATTTTAGCAAGGCTCAATCAGTACTTTAGAAATCTACAATTGTCATTAAAAAGAAATATTTTTATAAAAAAATTAAATTAAATAAAAAAAAGAAATATTTTTGAACTTTTGAAGTTGCTGTATTGTGCCTAGTTTTAAATTCAGAAAAAATCATTGAGGAACCCAGGTTGAGCCCAAGTTCACCATCATCAGAGCAAAAATGGGATTTTGTAAACCTTCTGAGCCTGAATTTGTTATTGCACGCAGCTGTGCAAATTCACAAACATTTCCTTTCCTAGTCGGGACCTGTGCAAGCAGCCAGTTTGCACATCCGCCTTGAGAGCTAACATTTGTAGACGCTACAATGCAGGAAGCTATTGAGAAATTTGAACCTTTTCATGTGTTTTAATCTGGACATCAAATGCCAGGTAGAGAGAGTATGGCAGCGCATTAGTTGTGATTCAGCCTCATACTAGGAATGTATCAGCAGCCTTCTCTTCTGGACGTTCTAGTGAACTTCAGAATGGCACTTGCGATGGCCTTTCCAAATGGGTTTAATATGCCTTCAATGGGCTTCTTGGGAAGGAAGATGACAGAGGGCCAAGGTATGGAGTTTCTAACAAGACATCCTTACTTCCCACTGTGGCTTTCTCTGAATCAGTGAGAGAAAGACAGCACCTTGCAGTTCTTATGAGGACTGGACTTGCATTTCTTTGTTTTCAATCCACCTTTTGAAACCAAGGAAGGAGTGAGGCAGGTCATGCTGAGGTTCACACCCAGGACTGGGCTGCATGCCCTACTCCTGGTTGCCATGGCAATGCTGCCCTGGTGTGGTGATACTTGCCCTTATTTGCAGAGGTTTCCTCCCCATCTGTGGTGGTTTATCACAACTGCAAAGGCGTTATTGGGCTGGGGGTTGTTGAGCTTTTTTTTTACAGTTAGCTCCTTAGCACATCCTTGGGTGGTCAAATGGGCAGGAACAAGCAAGTGAGAAAAGGAGACAAGCTTCATGACCCTGATTGAGTTGAATTCATATTTGCTATTAGAAGTAGATATAAGTGGTTTTAGTTAGGGCCCTAGAGGCAGATGACAAATTAGTTTACCTTTCAAATGACACTCATAATAAACAAGACGGGGCATGTGTGTTTTACGACGTGCCTCATTTCTTTTTAAAGTTTAAAGTATAGACAACTCCTCATCTGTAAATTGGGGATAGAGACAACTTTATAAGGTTGTGAGAGTTAAATGAGGTCATATCTGCCATGTGCTTAGAACATGCCTAGAATATAATAAGAGCTCAGTAAATGTGTGATATTATTTTTATCATTACTTTTATATTATAGCATGGTGGCTTTCTAATGCTAATGATGGTTCCATGAGCAGATATTATGCACACCGACTAGTTCCCAGGTATTTTTCTAAATCCACCTCGAGGAGCTTGCTAGCTAGTGGGGAGACCAAATAAGAAACAAGTAGTTGCTTGAAATGGAGGCCTGCCCAACATATCTTGGGAAACCTCAAGGCCCGAGCACTCCAGCCCGGGAAGACCAGTAAGAGACGGTCCCTAGACATGGAGGCATTGAGCTGATGCTCATTTACAGCTGTTTCCCAGATGTGTGGCAAATGAAGGCAAAAGGGAGGAGGTTAATCTCTCTTGGAGGAGGAGGGTCTTGAGTTTGATATTTGGATGGATAGTATGTTTCATGTCCTGGGTCCGTCAAATGTTGTAGGTTACCCAAAGTCTGCGCTCAAAGTGGATCTCCTGTCTATAGCACACTGCTTTATAGTCTCCATGGCTGAGGTATTTGGTAATAATTTTGTAACTGAAACCTTATGATATTCATCAAATAATACTTCTGGAGAGTGATGGTTCTGAAAATAGAAAGAATGAAGGCATCTTAAATCCATGCCCATTCTATGGACAAGACTACAGCACTTATTTCTCATTATCCCACCAAATTCAAACAAATCCCAAAATAGGACATTTCCCAGCTGAACTAAATGAGCTCTAATTCAGTAGTTACACTAATGGCTAATGGTCTGGGTATTTTACCCCTCTTATTACTCAGGTAACACCACTTTTAAGTAGCCTCCCAAAAAACAACACTCTCATGTTTAAGTAACTCCTGCAGACACAAATAGCTATTTTTTTTAGCTGAGCCATTCTGCTACCTGTTGGCAGCTCAGTGGCTGCTCAGCTCAGGCTGGACTCGAACCGCTGTTGCTCAGAGCTCAAACTCTTGAGCGAGCTCTTAACCAACTGCCCCTACAAATAGCTATTTTAATTTCTGCAGAATAGTTTTGATTTGGAGACATCAGCTGACTTATTCCTGGGGCAGCCACTTCTTCACCTTGCAAATTTTCTTTAACATCCTGGCCACTCCCCAAACTGTTTAGATTCTGCTGATGCATTAGGTACAGGAGGTGAAAAGTCTGTTGTATGGGGTCCTATATCAAGTTTACCAACTTTAAGAGTTGAGCTCTTGATTTTTCTGTCTCAATTATGTTTTAAAAACACGCACAGACTTCCACATTTGTGCAGAATGTCATTATTTCTGTATGTTCAATTCTGAACATACAGCATGATTCAGTGCTGGCGTCGTTTTCTAGGGGAGCATCTCAACTTCAGCAGTGTTGACATTCAAGGCTGGACCATTCTTTGTTGTGGGGTCTGTCTTGTGCATTGTAGGATGATTAGCAGCATCCTTGTTCTCTCCCCACTAGGTGCCAATAATACCACTCCACCCCCCAGTCCCATCCCTACATTGTGACTCCAGTCATTGCCACATGTCCCCTAGGAGGCACAGCTGCCCCAGTTGAGAACCACTGCTCTAGAGAAAAGAAGTTTGATAAAGAAATCCCTAATGTGGAATCAGATGAGCTGTGACTGATGCCAGAGCAACAAGGGAAGGATCAGAGTTGGAAGTCATTATAAGTGGGGACCAAGCCTCAGAAAGAAGGTGAAAGAAAGACATTTGGGGGAGAAGGTCTAACTCTGGTCTGCAATGGGCCTTGTGCAGCCCATGACACCCTCCCCATGGATTTACTCTCATATTATCCTTAGGTTGACCTTGGTGATGGCAAAGAACAGCCTCTGGGATGTCAGACAGAAGAAGGCAGGGATAAAGCAAGGGAGCAGTCAGTAAGGAAGGTGTTCAGGTGGCTATGGGTCAGGGATAGTACATTGATAAATGACAGATATGTTCGACTTCAAGGCCTTTGTCATAGAACACACTCATGTTATGTCCAAATTCTGACATGTCATCCTTGTTCCAACTATGGAGGGTTCCCTTTGGGGTCTACAGTGCCAGAAGAAGCCTCATTTTTTAAATATAAAAACTGTAGCCAATGTTTATTGAGCTTGGGGCTCGTTGACAGGAAAGGACTCAGAGTTGGATGTTAGTGCATTTTATAGATGAGGAAACTGAGGCACAGAGAGGCTAAGAAACTTGTCCAAATTTCCAAAGCAGATAAGCAAAGGTCATGATTATGAACCCAGAGAGTCTGGTTGCAGAGCCTGCACACCTCGCCACCACACTGGGATGCCATCATTGCCCATCTGTGGACACTCAACTGACCCCAGAGCCCCACATTCCACAGACAAATTGGAAGCATGGAAAAGTCTGGTGAGGAAAAGGTTTGGCTGTTCCGAGGAAGATATTTAACATTGTTAACAATCTTTTTTTTTTATTACTAAAAGAAAATGCTGGACCCTGGGCTATGTTCGGTTACATAGGGCAATGTTATTTGTAAGGGGCTTTAACGATCTTTGATTTATTTATATTTACTAGATGATTCAGGCGTGATTTATCAAGGCAAATGTTTTGGGATCCAACTGATCATTCCTTTCTTCTCTCCTCAACCACTTCATTCCTCACCACTCCCAGCCCGATCTTATTCATCAAGTATTATTTATCATCTAGAAGAATCATGTGTTTCAGCTGAGGCCAGGATGAATTCTTCCTGGAAGGGAAGTATTTTCGAATAACTAAATGCCAGCCAATGACCCCTGCTGATAAGGCTCTCAACCAAATGGGGGCAAAGGAATTATAAGTCATCACAAAACAAAAAGTAAAAGCTCCAATTAACAAGAATTTCACACCAAACAGGCTATTGACTGCTTTATTAAATCAATATGGAACACAACTATTGTAGAAGCCACTATGTTCTGGAAGTGGGGGAAATTGGTTGAAATCGTTTTTCTCTTGTGATTCCCATGTTAAGTTGTTCACAGTTAGATGTCTTTGGTGTTTTGTGTTTTTAATACAATTGTTTGCTATTTTATAGTCTTTCTTTTTAATTTTATATTCTTTTTAAAGTCCTGGCCTTAAACTCAATATTGGTATTTTCAGCAATTGTTTCCTACTAAGGGGCAAACTTCAGGTTTATGGGAAAAGTCAGTGTTTACATTTTGTTTGGAGTTGGGAGAGGAAGTGGTCAACTGGACATTGCTTATAAATAAAATGAGCAACTGCACCTTATTTCTTGATAGAATTTTGTATTGGAAGACGTGGAATGTGCCATGGTGATGATAACTGATATAGCCATATAAGTTTCATTTAAAATTTCAAGTTTCTCAAATTATATATGTCTCCATGTGTGTCCTTTAACTACAGGTAAATTCAATGAGCATGTGTGCACATGCACGCGCCCTCACACACACACCCATTTGTCCTATGTTGCACTATTGGTTTGAACCACAAAATAGAAAATAATATTTTCTAATGTTTACAGGCAGCCAACCACTCTCAGGGATGGACAAAAGTTCAAGTTTTTTTCTTACTTTAATCTTTCTGTCAGCTTAGACTTTGGCCGAGGTCAAAAGCAGCCACAACCTTTTACCTCCAGGGTGGATGTGGCTGGTAGAGGTCTGAAAAGAAATAGCCATTCCTTTGGAACTGAAATAATTTCTCTTACAAGCAGAAAAATTAATTTAGTTGAACTCTGGATTCATCTGTTTTTAAAGAAAACTAGACGGAAAACCATTTTGGTGCTCGTAATTCAACCTGAGGAAAAGAAGGGCACTTGTATAGTTCTCAGAAAATTCCCATACGAGGTCATGATTCCTGGAATGCTTGGGAAATGGCTTGTCAGGGAGAGTTGAGATGTTCAATTTTTTTTGTTTTGTTTTTTTAAAGATTTTTATTGGGGAATTGGAGAAGGGGAACAGACAAGTTCCTGTCCTTTTGTTCTTCAGTCTAGTTGTGGAGGACGTCGCTTCACTGGCCCATGTTGGTATTATCATTGCGCTCTTCCCCGGTGAGGCAGTCGCTCACCAGCCATTGGACAGCTGCTCATGTCAGCTCATGAAAGCTCATGCCTGCTGCCGGCCAGCCCCACTGCAGCCTATGCCGTCGCTGGCGACTCCCGGCAGCCCAGCTCCAGGTGGAGCTGTTGTTCAGCATCTTAGCTGTAGAGGGTGCAGCATCACTGGCCCTCATGTGGGATCCGAACCGGGGTTCTGCTGCCCAGAGCTGGCGTCCCAAGCCAACTCTTAACCAACATGCCACTCGGCCGGCCCGAGATGTTCAATTTTAACCAGCAGACGTGTTTTTGTTTCATCTTTTGTTGAAAACCTTTGAATTAGTGGGAATTGTTCTTCCACTTCAGAAAGTAGTGTATAGAGCAGCACTGTGACATACAGCTCTTGGTGGAAATGTCCTGTATCTGTGCTTTCCAATATGGTAGCCACTAGCCCTGTGAGGCCTTTTAGCACTTAAAATGTGTTTAGTGTGACTGAGGAACTTAATTTTAAATTTTATTTTATTTTAATTCTTTTAAGTTTGAATAGCCACATGGGAATACCTACTGAACAGTGCAAGCAGAGTATAATTACTAGTTAGTACATGTCTCTAATTTCAAATATTCCATTGTATTATCACCCTACATATCTGAATTTTGATGTGCAAAATGTGGAAACTATTACCGTGTCTGACAAAGTAAAGGTTACTTCTAGGTAATCCTTTGAACCGCCATCCTCAGTGCACGCTATCAAGTGAGGTGGTGATGGGAATACAGCCTGGAAATTAGTTTGTTAGACTGTGTTTTCCTTTGCCCTTTTTAATAAGTAAATTGTGAGCATTTTCTGGTTAATTGGACTTGTTGCTGCTTGAGGTCAAGCTCTTCAGATGATTCAGACCTGGTGTAATTAAGTGTAGGAGAGAAAAACGTACATTACAGCCGGTTGCAGCCCCAAAGTAAAATCAGACAATTGATAAGTCTTAAGTCATAATAGTTCAGGCATTATTGAAATCAACAGAACCCATTTAATGTGAAAAGTCACTGCAAGCCCCCAGCTCTTTAAGGGTTTGGCCTTAGACATTGTTTTACCTTTGACCTGCCTGCTCTTTGAACCCAGTTAACCTTCCACAGAATTTCAGCTGGAGCTGCCTTGATGGTCATTTATTTTATTTGTGTTGTTTCTAATTCATCTTCCTTCACTTTATAATGTTCATCTCTTCTTTGTTGTTTGATTGTATTGTTCACTTTTTTTTTTAAAGATTTTTATTGGGGGAATTGGGGGAATGGGAACAGTGCTGGGGAATTGGGGGAAGGGGAACAGACAAGTTGCTGTCGTCTTGTTCTTCAATCTAGTTGTGGAGGATGTTGCTTCACTGGCCCAAGTTGGCACCATCATTGCGCTCTTCTCTGGTGAGGCAGATCAGTCGCCGGCTTCTGGACGGTCGCTCACTGCGGCTGCTGGCCGCTCACGCTGGCTGCTGGCTACACACGGTAGCCCATGGCAACCCACTGCCACAGAGGCTGCAGCCTATGCCGTCGCCAGCGACTCACGGCAGCCCAGCTCCAGGTTGAGCTGTTATTCAGCATCTTAGCTGTGGAGGGCAGTGTCACTGGCCCTCATATGTGGGATCCGAACCGGGGCCCTCTGGCATCCCAAGTCAGTTCTTAACCATTGCGCCACTCGGCCGGCCCGTATTGTTCACTTTTTGGTCAAAATATTTCTCTGAAAAGTGAAGTACCTCTGAACCGATTTCTACTTGGAATTGATCTGAAGGGGACCCGCTAAGATCCAAAGCACACATCAAAGGGAATTGAAGAAAGGAAGGGTGCCTGGATTGAAGCGGAAGACAGGGAGAGCAAACTTTTAAAAATCAAATTGGTTTCTAAATTACAGAAGCAATTTATGTTTATTGTTGAAAAACTGGATTTTCATACAAACAGCTACATCTTCTGTGTACATTTATGTATATGTGTTTCGATCACTTACATGTCATGGTCATGGGTAATAGTCACGAATGATATACAGTCTTCATCTTAAACTTTAGTTTATCACACTTTCTCCACTAATAGATTTTCTTCTGAAGCATACTTTTTATCACAGTATTTTTGAGCTACATATAGGAGAATTTAAGTGAGGCTCAATTTCTCACTGGTATAGATAATGCTGTGATTAATATCTGTGCATGTATCTTTCCATGCATTTTGATGACTCTCTGAGGGCAATTCCGAGACATGTATTTGCACCCCAGAAAAATTATGCATATGAAGCCCTCACTAACAAAGAGTTAATGAGAGCAGAGATGATTTCAAATTTATTAGTCACATGGGAGGTTCCTTCAGGTGGTTTACTTGAACTTCGTCTGTCTCTTTAGCTTAATTTCAAAGACATGGCATAGCTCTTTTAGCACAAATCTACTTTTGCTTTGTTACTGATTTAAGAATTCTTTAGGTATAAGTTTGGGTTTATTGATGCATTTATTATCAGTACTGCTATTTATTTCAGCCTGGACTTTGAGTCTTGATCATTACTATCTAGTGATTTTCTTCCATATTTGATTCAAATATATGCAACATTGGACAGCTGACTAAGCCTGAGTTTTAGTGAACTAGAAACACTGTTTTATTCGATTTTCATCAACTATATTATACTATGTGTTGGCATCTACATGTCAGAATTTTGTCAGTTGCAGCTATTGCCACAATTGGAGAGTCAGGAAATAAAATAGTCTCAAAGTGACTGTAGAACTTCCAGAATAAAAATCTTAAGGCCAAAATACTTTATTTTGTTAGAATATGTACACAAAGCAAGTTATATATTAGAAGATGTTAATATACATTAATGAAAGAAAGAAAGAAGGAAAAAGAAAGAAAGAAAGAAAGAAAGAAAGAAAGAAAGAAAGAAAGAAAGAAAGAAAGAAAGAAAAGAAAGAAAGAAAGAAAGGGAGAGAGAAAGAGACAGCTGAGAACAAAAAGGAGCAGTTAGAACAAGAGAGTAGTGCGGGGCAATTTAAAACGAGCATAGGGGCCTTGTTACCTCTGAATTCCCAAGGCGACACACCTCACTGATGGGTGTTCATAAGCCTCATTTTGGACCAGCAAGAAGATGCTATGTTCTGGTTAATATACATTGTTTAATGTGGTAGAACAATGATGATGATAGAAGCCCACCGTGAGAATGATGATACTAAAACACATGTTTGGACACTTCATACACAAGTTTTAGCTTCTTTTTAAAATTATCTTGTGCAGTACATCTCATTCCATAATGAATAATAGTTTTCAGAGTCCAAATTCTGACTTTTTCCCCCTGTAATTCAAAATGTGATTTGAATATATATGTGTGTGAAAAAATATATATATTATTTGAATTATTATAAAAGATAATTATTTTATCAATGATTTTCCCAAATAGAGAATCCTGTTATATCAGAAAAATTTAAAAGCAACTCCAGTCTGACTCCAAAGTTTGTGTTCTTTCTAATATCACACACAGTCTCCAAGTAACATCATCGCCTACACAACTTAAAATGTTTCTCAGTAGGAACAAATGTAATGGCAATATTTTCATGAGCTGTGGGAGGCAAAGTGCATGTGGGGGGCATATATTTTTGAGAATACACCAAGATATATATTTCTGTCTCCATTTATGAGATTGTTTTTTTCAAGAAGTCATTAACAAAATAATTCTCATTAGTTCTGTCCATATATAAGCTTTACATCATTGGAAGAGACAGTTTGCTGGCATGACAGCAATGATGGGTCCTGATGTTAATGTCATGACCCACTAATCAGTTATGACCCACAATTGAAAAACACTAGCATAAAAATAGTGTGTGGCATCCATCTAGAGGCAGATGCTAACAGAGTTGGTTAATTCAGGGGCACAACGATGCCACCAAGAACCTAGGGGCTTTCCATCTTTCCACTTACCCCTCCTGGTTACATGATGGCAGACACCAACTCCAGGTATCACATCCTCAAACAAATAGACCGAAAGACAGAACAGCACTCTTTCCTAGTGTGTGTGTGTGTGTGTGTGTGTGTGTGTGTGTGTGTATTATATATATAAAATTTAAAGGGTAATTTTTTTCCTCAGAAGCTCCTCCTCTCCTAGCAGACTTCCCTTTGGGCTTCATTCATCATTCAGGTTCCACCACAACCCATCCCTACATCAATCACTGGCAAGGGGAATAGATGCCGTGTTTGGTGTGGATATGGCATGTTATGGTAATTGAGGCCATGATTGTCATGGAAGAGTGAGCATTCATTCCCTGAAATGGAGGAGGGGGCTCATTTCTTCTGAGCTCTCTGGAGACCAGGGGCTGAGATTCATTCCAGCTCTGCCAATAAGCAATGAGTCGTGAGGAAAGCTATTGGACCGCTAGCTAATGATATCTGCCATATTTGCCAGATCATTTTGACTATACTTCTGTCACAGTGTTACCACTGTTAGGACTTCTCTTAGTATTTGTGAGCTTATTTTATTTCTTTGATAGATTCTAGATTCCTTAAGGATGGAGGACTTACTGTTTTTACCAGGGCATGGAATAGTGCCTTACCCTAGAGGATGATTAATAAATATTTATTAAGTTGATTAGAATTGGCCCCTGCCAATTGATAAATACTTTTTTATCGAATCTAAATTCTTTAAAATCAAGCTATGTGTTTGAATATTGACACCCGCCCAGTAAAGTTATGTTTATTCATTCCAGAAAATGATTAAGGGGCCTTAATCATAAAAGTATGGGAATAAAGTTACTGTGGGTGCTGTATAATATAAACCCTAAAAAGACTGTTTACAGTTCTGTGTGGGTGTAGGAGGAAAAAAAGGATTCAAATATAAATATGAGTGGGAAAGAAAACTTGCATTGAGTCCATTTATGCATCTGTTAACATTTTGAAGACTATACAGTAGAATTTATCTTCTTAAAGATGATGAAGTAAAAGAAATGGCATATATAAAATCACTGTGATTCTCTATTTGAAGCTCCATTTAATAAAAGTTTTTTTAGGAAAACTAATTACCTCAACAATTTAAAATTCAGTGCATTATTATACATGTCACATCATTTCATTTAAACAATCTTTTTCAGTAGAATAAGATCAAAAGACCAGGTTTTGTTCATTAATGTGGTGTGAAGTGTAAAGCCAGTGTTCCAAGTCTTAATTTGTTTTGTAATATAAACATTTCTCAAAGCTTATCTTTTTCAATGTAAAGAATTCTTCATATAAACTTCTCTTCATTTGGTTCAGCGACTGTACATGTTTATAATTTTTCACTTTATCAACTATTATAACTAATTATAAATTTCCACATTTTAAAAGATTTGAGAGAGTATATTTAAATTTTTCTCTAAGAAGAAATATAGTACTCATTTGCCTGAAGAATGGTTAACTTGTAGGTATAAATGAGCAGTTCCTACCTTATTCAAGAATAGCTATTTGTAATACATTCTCTCAAGAGATGTGAGATTTTAAATTTAATTCAACACAAAGACGTGAATGATTTTTAAAACATTTTATTGTTTGCTAATGTAGTTATTTTAGTTACAGAATTGACTAAGTAAAGTGATGGTGGGCACAAATCATTGTGTCATTCTGAAAGCAACTGAAGTATCTATTTCAGTTCTCTTTTCATTTCCTGATCTTTTAATCCTGAAAAAGATAGCAAAAGGAACAATTAAAATAATTTACAAATATTGTTAGTGAGTGCCATTTACCATAACATGCATGGCTTCAATTTTGCCAAAACAATGTACAACAATTTAAGTTTTATTCTACAATTTTTAAAGTTTCTTTGTTATCTCATTGTCATTAGTGATGAGGTATCCAGGATGAAAGACACTCCAAACTATTACTTAATAATAAAATAACAATTGCTACCTTTTATTGAGTACTTCCTACCTCCTGGGCTCTGAGCTTATCACTTTATTTTATTTTACCTAAAACAACTCTAAGTCGCTATCAATATTTATATCCTAATTTTACACTGGAGTTTCAAAAAGTTCAAACTACCTGTTCAGAGTCATCTTTTTATAAATATTTCTGGCAAGGTGTGAACACATTATGAAGTTCATGGTCTTAATTATTAACAAAGAGATAAATATATTTTCTGTAGATAGAGGGAACATGTACCTTAGCCTAGAATAATCCACTAAAGGCACCAGATTATTTGAGATACAATCAGTTTTCCAAAATTCTGCCCCATATTCCCTATAACTGTGAAGCCATGTGTGGCATATATTATCATTTTTTTATTGGGAAACTATGGTATTTGTACTTGGACAGAAGCTTGAAAATTATCTGATGTAGTCATTGTCTCTCATTTTGAAGAAGGGAAAACACACACAGATTTGAAGTAACTTGTACAATACCGTCTCCTCTTGGGGAGCAAAGCCGGAACTAGACCTCAGGTATCCTGGCTCCCCATCCAAGTCTTTTCCACTTCACCCCTCACTGCTTCTCAGCAGAAAATCCTCACTAGCACATATAACTTGAAATTACATTTGGATATGTACATACAGTAGAATTACAAAGTCTCATATACACAGAAGTAAGGGTTTATGGATATGAGTAAGGGTCGTTTATTTTATTGGCTATTTCCCACTCATTTGGAAGAGGTTTCTGTAACAGAAAAAGATTTTGTGCTTAATTGTGAACAATTCTTGCTAAAAGCTTCATCTGTAGAATCCCAACACTGAAAGGGAATCTAACCGTCTAGTTTAGCTCCTCCAAGTTAGATTCCAAACCATTTTAGACAGGTAATTTCCCCTTAGGTCTTTAAAGAGATTTCTCACCTACCTTTTGTAGCCTGTTCAAATATATGCATCCCCCCACTCTCGAAAATCATCTTTTTTTTTAAATCCTCAGTGCAATTCTAGCCTATTCTTGCTGGTCAAACACTCGAAAGATAAGGAGAACAGATATTCTTTTATACTGTTATCCTGAAAATTAATGGGTTTCAATAATACATATTCTGGTAGGGATTAAAAATGATTTTACAATTGCAATGCACTGTAAAAGCTATGGTCTTAATTACTAAGCCATGTAGATAAAGTCATTTATAATATAAAGTTACAGCACATGCTTGGACTAATAGAGTCAGTGACCTGTAGCTACCCAAACTGCAGACCCCAGATTGTTTGATAACTTAGAACTCCAGGAGGCGGGGGGCAATTTTGTTTTACCATTTTCCTAGGTGGTGTAGTGGCTTCAACATATACTCACCACTTCCTCCCGCTTGGTCTTGTCTGTTGCTGGCCAAGCTTCCAGAGGCAGGTCAGGAAGCATGGGGGGCAGGGGCTGCATGGGGAACAGCGGAGGCAGAGGTGGCTGTGGCGGCAGGGGCTGGATGGGGTGCACGGGTGGCTGGGGCTGGATGGGCTGGTGAGGCTGAGGCTGGACGGGCTGGGGCTGGAAGGGCTGCTGGGCGGGCGGAAGGAGGTTTGTCTGGTGGTGTTGGGTTGGAGTCATGGAGTGTTGGCCAGGAACTGGCATCATTGGTTGCTGGGGGACCACGGGCTGCTGAGCTGGCACCATGGGGATGTGGTGATGAGGCTGTAGGGCGTGATTCGGGGGGTTCTGCTGGGACAGCACGGGAATGATTTGGTGGTGCAGCCATCCACCCATGGGTTCGTAACCATAGGAAGGGTACTGGTGAGAAACAGAGAGTCAGGTTTACCATCGGCTCTTTTGACTTCCATCTGGAGAAGTAGCAATGTTTTCTTTGTCATTATGACAATATGGATAGTTATTCATTTTTTTCCTGGGTAAGAATTTCGAACTGTGTACACAGATAGGACCTTTTACAGACTAGATTTCCCATTAGTGTCTGTATGTGGCATAGATATGTTATCTCACTTAAAAGGGACTTGAAATGCATGCTTAGCATTTTACGGGAGTAAAGAACAAAATTGCTACATACCGGCTGCCTGATCATGCTCTGGTACCACTTCAGAGGGGTAAGCACCTTAAGAGAAAGAGATATTAGAATACATTTGTTTGAATGTAGGTAGATGAGATATAGATTCAATAATGCAGTCCTGTCAATATTGATAGCCTGAAAATATGAGTTGTATGGAAAAAAGAATGAGGAGAGTTCTATGTGTTAAATGCTACGTTACATCCATCACGCATATTGTCCATGTTTTCTCACATCCTCTGAGGCAAGTACCATCACCATCACTTTTACAGACAAGGTCATGGAGAGTTAAAGAGGTTCACGAGCTTGGCTGGGGTACAAAAGTAGTGATTCTGTTTAATTCCACAGCTCCTGCTCCTCTTTGCAAGAGTAAAACAAAACACAAAAATTAATGTGACCTAACAATCATGTTCTGTTTTGATTTGATGTCACAGTGAAAAATAAAGGAGGCACAAACACTGTCCCTCATTCCAGAAAGACAGGTTTTCTGGTCAAATATGTCAACCTTTTAAGGTTTAACAGAAAGTCTTGCTCAAATTCTTACTAACATTTTTCCTCAGGTTGTATGAGTAAACAGACTCACAGATTGTCGCCTGAACCTATAAGAGGTGTAAGAGTTTCATTCCCTTCTAAACAGTCTACCTTGGGTGACCTCAGGTGCAGGGACTCGGTCATATATAGTAGGACAGCATTTGGTATCAGTACAACAAACAATTATTAACCTTGGTCAAGTTATACTTGACAAAACACCTTTTACATTGCTTAACTACTTGTCTCCCCAAACAGTGTTTTGAGGTGTGGGTGTTGTGATTATTTCCCTTCCCCAGATAAGGAAACCAAAGTTCCAGTGACAAAATGATTTGCCCAAGGTGACATAGTGTAGGGTTGAGGAGAGCTTCAAACTTGATTTCCAGAAATGTCATGCTTTCCATGGCTCTGCAGAATGTCTCGTAGACCACATGGTCACTAATCTGTCAGTGCATACAAATGAGGGAGACACACAGAGTATGACCATCTTAGAATCAGGGGCTTTCTAGCTGGAAAGGATCTTAAATCACATCTCACCCAATTCCCCACATTTTACAGGCTAGAATAGAATACACCTGTTCAGCCAGAGTTCATTTTCTTCCCTACCGTGCAGCGCCCACCCCCCGCCCCCAGTGGCAGTTCATGATGGGTAACTTTATAGCCATGTAAGGAGGAGACACTGAGTCAGAGAGGCCAGGCAGGTGTGTGCTGGGGCAATGCAGGCTTGAGGCAACCCATCAGGGCTTAAACCAGGAAGCCGGTAATGGGAACTCAAGAAGTGGGACTGCAAAACACCTCGAATAAAGAAGAATCAACACTATTCTTTACAGAGCTTGGGGCATTGTTAACTCAAACAATGGTCAAAATGAGTAAAGAGAAAAATTACCTCATAGCTGAAGTTGATATAACCAGGGTGCCCAGGATGAGGTGGTAGCTTTTATAGGGAGGGGGAAAGGAGAAGAAAAAGAAAGAGGGAGAGGGAGAGAGGAGGAAGAGGAAGAGATTAAGTCAATATGCAATTGTTCACATTAAGGGAGACTGAAGCTACTTTTAAAAAATCTATATAGTGCAGAATATATTTGAGGTCTACATTAGTCTGAACATGTACGCTGTGTGGGAGAGGAGCCCTCTTATTTGGAAAAGGTCCAGAACAACAGAAGGATTTCCCTGGGGGTTGTAGTCTTATGGTGGGAGACCCGGAAGCAGGAACCAGTGCACATTTATCCTCCAGTGATCTTCGGACACCCCTCCATCCATGTTTTCAATTAATCCTATTCTACCCCACCCACCATTTTCCTTCTTAATGAAACTCACTCCGTGTTGGGAAGAGAATTGTCTCACAAACCTTCCCTGATAGATCAGGAGGTGGAGAAGTGCTTAAGTAGCAAAGAGATGCCTCATAATTGGTGTGCAAAGTCAATAACACATCATCAACGGCAAAAGAAACAACTGTGTGAATTATGGATGAATATGAGAACCAGATGGTTGCAGTGAAACGGAAACATTATATATCCTTGTGGAACATGAAAGTGTTGATTTACGATGTTTAGGCCAGTTCTTTGTATTGCTCTGTCAATGTTTTATGGCAGAAACATTTAAAAGTTTAACATAAAAAAAACCATTCTGAATAATGATCTTAAGCAAGATTGTCTGTCCTGTCAAAAGTGGAGGCCAAGTGACTGTTGCCTGCGCGGTGGAGTTCTGTTTGGCCCTGGAGTGGGGGAGAGGAGAGTGGATCATTCACAACGTCTCCCTCGGACGTCGAGCTCTTTAAGGCTCTCTTCTTTTAAAATGCTCTGATTTCCTAAGAGGGTTCATTTTCTCTCGTCTGAGTGTGAATTGCTTTAATCAAATAACTGTCTTTTCTCTACATTCTGGATGGACATAAGCCCTCAGCGAGTACGGGTGTTGAATTGAGGAGTGGGAAAAGGGCTGAATTTGTAATGCAGAGGCTCCTTGGGGAACTAGGAACGGCCCCAGTGCAGGATTTCAGGAAAGCAGAGCACAGACTCTTGGTCTCGTGGGTGAGAGAGGAAGAGAGGAGGCAGATATGCAAGCTTTGCTGGCTTCTGGTTGTATCAACTGCTCTTCAGGCCACTGAAAAGCAAATGGGTCCTGATTTGCCTGCATGTGATCTGAGCTCTCTGACCTTGTGTACCGTGTTCAGAGAGCAGGGGTCCGATTTCCTGGTCCTTGGTACATTTGAATATAAAATGTATCCACAGGTAGTGGGCCTAGGTAGGATTTCAGACAACCACACGGAAGTCATGTGCTTAGCAGGTACACCCAAAGGTATGAGGCCTCTGAGAACAGGAAAATGGTTCAAGAAGGGAATTCCTAACACAGAAACCTTACTCTCTGAAGGATAGCAGCAGTGGAGTCTGGAGAGCATGAAGCGATTTGGAGGCTTGTGAGAAATTGAGTTTTAGAGAAAACTGGCATTTTTGTAGTATTTGCCTAGGGCTGATTAAGCACTTTCTCTGGAGGCCGTTCAAGGGTCCCATCCAAAACTTTCCTCCATCTAGAGATGGGCAATGACATTTGAGGACATCTGATCTTATACTATTTTAAACCCTAAAGTTTACCAACTGCGGGGCAGATGTTTATTTCCAAGCTTGTAAAATGGGACATTGTCTTATACAGGAGGTGCTTTACTCACGGGCATGGCGAAGGCTGCTCCCAGGAGGCAGGCAAACAAAATCCAGGTCCCCATTTCTTGATGGCCCTGAAATATGTCAACACACACTTTTCTTATTTGTTCTCAAAATTGGGTATAATTAATGCTCTGCAAAACCCAGATAACCCATATTTGTTGTTAGTAGGAAGGATTAGGCCATTCTTTGCGAGGTTACTTTATTCATATGTGATTTCCGGTTCTCCACCCATTTCATTGTTTCTGGAGTCACAATAGTGACAGCGACTCTTCATTTAGATTGAGAGCTGAACAGGTTGTAAGGACATGGATCATCTCTCATTGTGTAATCTGGCATGCCATTTTCCTTACACCTGTACAGCTTGGAGAGTCACAGAAGCTGAGTGTAGTTTATAATTAATGATTCAAAGAATAGAGTTGGCTCTAAAAGTTGAGGTAGTTAAGGTGCACAGTATTTGCTACCTTCAGGACCAGGAGACACAGAAATTTGTTTTCTTGTACAGTCTATCTGAGCATTGCTACTGTTGAAAACAAAGACTGTTCATCTGAGGACAGACATTAACTAATTGGTCCAAAGATAGTAAGGAAGGGGTGGAGTTTCATTCCAGGTGTGCCCACCAGGAGGACTGCAGACAAGCCCTTCAGGTAACAACATCTCTGAGCTCCAGATATAGAGCAAAGGATGTGGTTGAATGGAAGGGAAAGGATGGCGCTAAGATTCCATGCTTATTCCATGAATTTTCAATGACATCTCCTTAAAAGAAACCATACTTAGTCTATGGCATCTTCCTTTTGTTTGACACCACACTGTAATTATTCTACAAATAAGACCCTTGGGACTCGAAGCAAACCAGACCATTGTAAAATACTCACATTGGTTTGTGGTGCAAGTTATTGACTAACTTTGAAAGCTGTTGGAAGAAAGACCTTAAATTTTGCAGAGGAAGTGAACATCATGTGTAATGATGCTGGCTATGGAAAGTACACCAACATTTTCTACCTCCTAAATCTGTTTGGTTCTTTTTTAAGTTTGAATGAATGAGAAAAACATTTCATTGATAGTGCTAGTTGATGTCATTAAATAAAATGTTTTCAAAGTAGTGGATCACATACTTATAATGTTTTATCTTAATTAATAAATGATTAAAATAAATATTTTGCTGTGAAATTTGGTCCCCCAAAGTGCCTTGGGATTTTTAAACTAAAATTTAAAGAAATATAGACACTTTGCTGCACTAGAAAGTAAAATAATTCATTTAATAATCAGTCTAATTTAATTACAGTCCAATTGAAGAAGTAACTGAATATTAATGGCATAAAATATTAGAAATGCAGAATACATTTGCATCTTTAGAACATGAACTATAAAAAAAGAAATAAGCACAATGGAAAAGATACCAAATTATGAATAAAAATCCACATACCTTTGAATATGCGTATTCAGAGAAGTTTCTGTCTGAAACTCAGGGATGCTTGATCCGTTAGATTTCTTCCAGCCGAGGGCTCAATTTATATCATCCACGGCACGTAGAACAACCAATCCGGTTTCTGAAAGAAAAATGTGTTGAGTATAACTAAAAATCCCTGTATCATGAATTTTTAGAAGCTATGATCAAACATAAGACTGTATGTTGTGATTATTGCATATAGTCTTTCATTATGGGCAATAATAGGTTTAACAGGCAAAAAATTTCCTCATGCTGTTTTTAAGTCAGCAATAAGTTGACTGCACATGCTGATATATACCAGTTTACTTTTAAGAAGCGACTATGTCATTGTCTGTTCCCTGATTCTAGCAAACATAACATTATTCTTTACAAAAAAAACATTTAGATGGATGAGTTTCTATAGTGTAATCAACATGTACCCTAGGGCTCCCCAGCCCTTTCAGGTCAAGATAGATTGATTTAAACCCCCATTCTGGTAAACCCCCAAAGCTCTCACCAATATTTCTTGGAGGAATTATAATTTTGGGATCATCACTGCCCTATTTTCTACTCTCATTGAGGGTATTTTCTCTGTTCCCTGTGGCCATTCCTTTATCACCTTTCTGGTGTCCATCAAAAGAGGGGACAGGGCTTGCCGAATGGCGTGTTGGTTAAGAGCTGGCTTGGGATGCCAGAGGGCCCCGGTTCGGATCCCACATATGAGGGCCAGTGACATTGCCCTCTCCAGCTAAGATGCTGAACAGCAGCTCAACCTGGAGCTGGGCTGCTGTGAGTTGTTGCCTACGGTGTAGGCTGCAGCCCCTGTGGCAGTGGGTTGCCATGGGTTACCGTGTATAGCCAGCAGTCACTGTGAGTGGCCGTCCAGAAGCCGGCGACTGATCTGCGTCGTCCGGGAAGAGTGCAATGATGGTGCCAACATGGGCCAGTGAAGCAACGTCCTCCACAACTAGACTGAAGAACAAAAGGACAGCAACTTGTCTGTTCCCCTTCCCCAATTCCCCAGTGCTGTTCCCATCCCCCCAATTTCCCAATAAAAATCTTTTTAAAAAAGCAAATGTGTAACTAGTGATCAGAGGCAGCTGATGAGTTGTCTATCGATAGTCAATCAATAAAGAAAGCACTGATTAAACTCGCAGGTACTATTGGTGGTATAGCCAGCTCTCTTTGATTACTTCACTAATATTTATAAAGTTTGTACATGTATGTATATTTTTATATAGGTACTCTGCACTGGCTGAATTAAACTCAAGAAGGAAATATCCATGACAGGCAAGGTAGCATTATTAAGCACTAGTAGAGCTTAGGCTTCCATGGGTCCCGACCCCAGCTTCTCCAAGGGTTGAGGGACCACTGACAAGATACTTAGCCTATCTGAGCCTCGGTCTGCTCATCAGTAAAATGATGATAATTATAGAATCTACCTAAGAGGATTAGTGTGAAAATGAAATGAGAGACATCTCTGGGAGAAATGGCAAGTTATCACCCTCCCCAATGCCATCCCTTGGCATACAGTAAACGTTTTCAAAAGGCTAATCAATAAGATTCTAAGATGATCTTTGGGAATGAATTAGTAGGAAATGAATAACCTTCAATCAGAGAGAAATTACAAAGAAGAAAGTGGAAGATTATAACAAGCAAAATATATGAATGAAAGCGAACATACAATATGGTCCTAAGAACCAATTGTGTCCGGGTTTGCATGCACATATGAATATATGTGTTGGTGAATGTGTATCAGCGGCAAGAAGGATTCCCTTTGAAGGAAGCTGCAAAATAAATTTTAGGAGAATTGGCATCAGGTTACTTGGAGGAGGGGAGATGGGGGTGGGCAGTAAGGTGCTAAAAGAGAGTAGGAGGGAGAGGAAGGAGAATATAGATCACATTATATTCCTTTCCTATCTTTCCCCCATTTTATTAATGGAGTGCCTGAAAAAGATTCAGGATATCTTTTTCCTACAAAATTGTGGTTAATCTCTACTAATTCAGTCACTGGTGAACTACTAGTGGTCTTACAATTTTACAAAATTTATCCCATTACTTTGTCTCATCTTTTAAGAATGAGAGTATCATAGAGATCAACAGAATGATCGCTTATTGTATCATTAGTTTCTCTGGTCAACCAGATATTGAGTTATTGCCAATTCACCATGGACCGTTGTTCAGGCTTTGATAGCAAATACAATAGAAATACAATAGAAATGATTTGGTCCTTTCTATTTATTTCTCCCCCACTACATATCCTGAGTCATAGGGTATTAAAAAAAGGATCTGTCTGCTTGAAATCTCTTTTACTAATCTAGGCCCCACATATGCAGTTTACTGTTGGAAGCTCAGCAGCAACTCAGCTCGTGCTGGGAATTATACCGGCGAGCCTGTTGCTCAGAGCTTACACACTTGAGTGAGCTCTTAACCAACCAAGCCACTCTGTTGGCCCTCCACAGATGTAGTTTAAAAGTTGCTCAATATTTTGGGAAGAAAATACAAAATTTCAATTGAAAAAATGTCCTATAAGCAATTATTTCACTTATGAATAAGATGGCCTTCTAAAAGAAAACAGGATTTACTAGGTTGACTACTTATTTTGTTTTATAGAGGCTATACCACTTCCAAAATATTTGTGTTCTTATTTTTCTGGTTCTTTGACGTCAAATGTTTTCGTCTCTTTCTCTCTTTTTTATAAAAGTCACTATTTTTAAAATGGATCATAAGCATATAATATTTTCCTCTATGGCAATGTCTCTGGAATAACTGACACTATGACCCTAGAATGTGCCTTCATTCACTTAGGCATTTGTTCCAAATATATATGTTTAATACTTATGAACCTGAGACAATTTGTGTTAATATAGGGGACAAATACATGCATGAATTTATTAGTTTCTGAAAGCTTTTCTCAACAATGATGAGTGAATCAATGCCCCTATAAATTATAGGTTCCCATTCTTGCTAAGTGGGAAGGAGGAGGGTCCAAGAAAGGGTTATAAAAATATCACATTCGAGGCACCTTTTGGCCAAGAAACAGCTGCCCTAAGTCCCTTGTGAGGACTTGTGGGATCAAGCAAGGCTGCAAAACGTGTGATTCACGTGGAAGGACCTGAGGCTGAGAAGCCTTCCACTCTTTTTGGCACAAATCAAGAACCAGATGGTTCCTGCCTGCCAGTGCTTAGAGAAGGAAAGACCGGATTAATCCCAGGCAGCAAGAATCTGACCCAGTGCAATATATCTTCTCACTTTGGCCCAATCAAATACTTTCAATAAAGAGACACCATCATCGTCAAGAGCGGAAGCAGTCTTGAGTTCTGAGAGGAAACAAGTCTTAAATGTCTTCACCTCCTATAATGCCTGATCTCAGACAAATAGTAGGCACTCAAAAAAACCAACAAATCATATATATTGTTTTTAATATATATGTTAAATATATATATATATATATATATATATATATATCTTTGTGTGTGCGTGTGTGTGGTTTATAATTTTTTTTAAAGTTCTTTTGCCCATTTTTATAGTAGCTATTCTTTTTCTTGATTTACAGCTCATTGCATTTTGCTGTTCCCATGTTGCTGATGCTAGCAACTTCCCCCCTTGTAATTTGCTGCTTAATTTACAGTGTGCTGGAGAATCATAGGCCCAAACTTGTTAGCAGTACGTAGGGACTGCAAGTAAAGGGATGCCCTGAGTGGTGTTGGCCCTGGAGGCTCACTTGTGAGAAAAGCTCAGAAATTTCAGTCTTGTAGCATTGATTTTTGACTGCTGGGAGGATGTTTTGTTTTGGGGTTTTCCCGCTTTGCACTTCCTGGGTTTTAGCAGTAGTGGAGGTATATGGGAGATCTTTGGATGAGTTAAGTGTTAAGCGTTCCACAAGCCTTTCTTATCATAGGGGCTCAATTCTTGAATCTTCTTTTAAAGCCATTCCAGGATTATCCAATATTCTGGAATAATTTCAAGAGTGAGTATTCTTAAGTAACTGGAGCTAAAGTCAGCTTTTTTCCCCCTTTTGTTGAACCCTATTTTATATCCTTCCTAAGTGCTAAAGTCAGCTTTTAAAGATTTCTTCTGTAGACATTTATAAGAAAATATCAGTCTCTAGGCTAGCTTTTTGCTGGAGTGGAGTTGTACCCTCTTCAGAACTCAGGTACCATTACCACTAATTGATTTTTCTAAACATACTGACTCCCTTTGCAACCCTTGGAAGTCAGATATTGTGTCTTTTACTTCCTTGGAGGTGCTTTGGTACCTGGAAAAGGTCCTTTACAAAGTAGGTGCTAGATAAATGTGTTGATTCGTTGATGAAAATGTAGAGAAGACTCCCATTAGATGATGTATTATAGAATTGCACACTTGAAACCTGCATAATTTTATTAACCAATGTCACCCCAATTAATTTAATTTTAAAAATAAAAAAAAGAAAATGTGGAGAAGTTATCCATGACATTATGAAAATATGAAAACTGCCCTTTATTTCTGTGGAGTCTCCACAGACAAAGAAATCTTGCAGTGATTTAGATGGGCCTTTCAAACAGCTAAGACAGAAAACTGCATTGCTGTCAACTGCTCCTATGGACTGTCATGCAAATGGCCTCTGATTAGTACCTAAAATGGGAGGTGCTGTAAGAAGTTTAGAATCCATTATCCTAACATCCTTGTTATATTTGGCTTTGACCTATTAGTTCAAATTGTAGTATGCTACAAGCAAATATACTATGATATACACACTTGATGTGTTCTTATTTATGACTGAGTTTATTTGCATAATATAGGAAAGGTTTATTATTATTATTATTATTATTATTATTATTATTATTATTATTATTAGATTCTTAGGCTTCTAGAATCTCTTTAGCCCAAGGAGTAATTTGAAAGGAATAACAACAACAAAAAATCTTCTTTCACCCACATTCACATACTTTATTCATTGCAAACCATCAGTACCTATCCTGGAATATGTTGTAATTAAGTATGCTTTATGGCTGTTAGTTTGAAGCTATGAAAACAAAGAGGGACCCTCTACTGGCTAATGACATTTAATAAGTGATTAAACTTGGGACAAGAAGCATAAGAAAAGCAGGGACAGATGTGAGGGACCAGAAAAAAAGAAAGGCACACTTAAGAAGAGGGAGGGCCGGCCGAGTGGCGCGATGGTTAAGAACTGGCTTGGGATGCCAGAGGGCCCCTGTTCGGATCCCACATATGAGGGCCAGTGACACTGCCCTCCACAGCTAAGATGCTGAACAACAGCTCAACCTGGAGCTGGGCTGCCGTGAGTCGCTGGCGATGGCGTAGGCTGCAGCCCCTGTGGCAGTGGGTTGCCATGGGTACCATATGTAGCCAGCAGCCAGCATGAGCGGCCGTCCAGAAGCCGGCGACTGATCTGCCTCGCCAGGGAAGAGCGCAATGATGGTGCCAACTTGGGCCAGTGAAGCGACATCCTCCATAACTAGACTGAAGAACAAAAGGACAGCAACTTGTCTGTTCCCCTTCTCCCAATTCCCCAGCACTGTTCCCATCCCCCCAATTCCCCAGTAAAAATCTTTAAAAAAAAAAAAGAAGAGGGAAATGCATTGTGAAGGATTTCAAGGTGGTGACAGGCTCAGCAAGCCCCAAGTGTCCTGAAAAGAAAAGAGGAAACTTATTAATGAAGCAATAGGGAATAGAACAGCCATGTTGGAAAGGGGGATAGTCGTAGGGTCAAGGCCAAAATGGTGATATAACATCAAGCACTTAGCATATGCCTAACACAGTCCTTATCGAGCCCTTGGTATATGCCTAACACAATCCTTGGCCTTGGAGTACAAAGATAAATCGCACAGTAGTCCAGTTCTCAAATTCCTCACGGCCTCCGGCCTCCAGAAGAACTATCCACTCTGAGATGAGGCGGAGAATGCTGGGAGTGTGGGTGTTGGAGCAAATCATTCTTCTCACCTTCAGGAAGCTAACACACTCTGTGCTCTGTGCTCTGTCTGTGTTTGTGGATGAGAAAGGGGTAAAGAGGTAGGCGAGGGACAGTAGTGATAGCAAACGACATCGGGGGCAATGCTAAAGGCTGGCCATCTAGTATTGGCCAATAGTCCTTTGGCTGGATTGGGAAGGGGGATCTTAATTGTCTCTAGGACCACTTCAGCCTTTCTGGCTGCAGTCTATACTTTCTGCTTCTGCAGTGACTGTGCCTTCAGTGATATGCACACACTGAGTCATTAGAGAAAGATTAAATGATAGCCAGTGCCTGCCCTTTCCGAGGACAATATAAAGTAGATAGAGGTATTTACGGACTAACATGAAAAACAAAATGTCTACCAATACGGGGCTGGTTCAAATCAACTATGGCACATATCACATTCAAAACGAGGTGTCAATCTGTATTTGATGACATAGATATTTGTGACACATAGTTAAGTGGAAAAAATAGATTTTTAATGTCTTCTTTCTCTAAAATGATCCTCCTCTTCTTCCTCCTTCCTCCTCCTCTTCCCTCCCTCCCTCCCTTTGTTCCTCCCTCCCTCCCTTCCTTCTTCCCTTCCTCCTTACCTTTCTCCTTCCCTCCCTCCATCCCTCCCTTCTTCTCTATTTCTTTCTCTTCATTGGGGAGATATTCACCAAAATATTAATGGTTGTTATCTAAGGGGCTCATTCCTAAAAGTCTCTGGAAAGTAAAGATTTTATTGTATTTCCTTTAATCTGTGAATGGCACAAATGCAAAGGAGATACAATAAGTTTGGGGTATAACATTTCTCATTCATGTTCAGCAAGAGGGATGAGTAAGTGGTAATACTAGATCTCTCATAGCCCTGCATTCATTTAATGTTCATTCTCAGGGGATGAAAAAGCTGAACATAAAGGCAAAGACATTTTATATATATATATATATATACATATATATATATACATATATATATATGTATGAAAGGGATAGGGTCCCTTTTAGATGACTATAGAATATATCTGAGTAAATAAGCATTCACAGAAAAAGTTTGTAAAGCTTGTAATTTGGAAGATCTGTAAGCATTTGCTAAATATCTGGTGGAGCAATTTTCAATAAGGGCAATTATATGCAGATGGATAGCATGTTGTTTGGGTTATAATTAACTGGTAACTGTTGGGAGTGAAAACGTTACATCTGTGTTAACAGAGGTAACACAGTCATGTAAAAACCAGCTCTTTTATTTTGCTTATTAGGCAAAATACACAAAAGTAAGTTGTACTTTCCTACTGGGGTTCCATGGACACACACACGGGTGGGTAGTTTCTGAACACAAGCAATGTGCTGTGGTAGAAAGAACTTGTCTTTGTCAGCACAGCCAAGGTCAGAATTGTGGTTTGGCCATTGACCTATGAGGCTGGATCTTTGCCCATGTTCTTGACGCTTGTACTCTTACCTTACTACCTGGAAAATGGGCAAATATCCATAAGGGGAAGCTAGTCATGTCACTCAGAATACATTTGACTCTTAAACATGATTTCTAATATTAAGAGTGACAATTTCAGTAATGACTCAAGGAGGAAATATACAAATTTAAAGAAACATAAGACAATAGTTTGCCACCTGAAATGTTAGAAACTATTATTCTCACATATTTGACGTGCAGAGGTTTTTTTTCTATTGTTCTTGGACAGAAAATTCTTATGTTGTTACACTTTAGTGGCAGACCTTGCATCTTCATCTCTCACCTAACTGCCCACAGCATAGAAATATTTTCATGTTATCTGCTAATTCTACAGGGAACAAGAAATATGTGGTGGGACCTATGTACCAGCAATGTCAGTAGTTCTGGCTGTGTTGTCGTTCCTGGTATCCATTCCAGTTATCGTTTTAGTTAATGGCCCCTGGAACGTGGACAGAGCCCTGAGCAGCTTTTCAGTTAGCATCTCCTTCATCACATCCCTAAATTACATAAAATTCAGTGAGAGCAGTTGAGAATTATTTTTTTTAAATTACATCATGAATGGTATGTCTGCTTAGAGTGTTAACTAGATCTGAAGCTGATATAATTCTGAGGCATGAAATAAATCGGAAAAAAGGCCAGATGGTAATTTAATTCAATTCACATACATTTCATTCTAGGGACTTATTTGAAATGAGATTAACCAGATTCAATAGGCTGTCACAGAATATTGTGGAGTGCACGTTGGTTCTAATCATAGATGACATTTCCCCCTGTAGAATGCTAGCATAGCTTTAGAATCACACAATCTCCATTTCTTAAACTCTGATCTAGTGCATCATCACTGTGCTCTTAGGAGAACCATAGTTGTGTGCTGTGGTTTTTCTCAGTAGCATTCCTTACACCTTGAGAATCTGTAAATCATTAGGATCAAATATTTATTGAGAATCTGTAATATCCAAGGCACAGGACACATATAAACATACAGCATGATATTCATATGCAGTGCAATATTATTCAGCCAAAAAAAGGAACTGACACATGCTACAACATGGCTGAACTTTGAAAACATTATGCAGAGTGAAGGAAGCCGGATATAAAAGACCACATACTATATGATTCCATTTCTAGGAAATGCCCAGAATAGGCAAACCCATAGAGACAGAAAATAGATTCATGGTTGCCATGGGCTGGGGAGGGGAGAGGAATAGCAACTGACCGCTAATGGGTTCAGGTTTTTAAGAAGGGTGATGGAAATGTGGTTGGAAAATGGATCTCTGAGAATCTCTACAGCAGGGTTTCTCAATGTTAGTACTCTTGACATTCTGGGCAAGGTCATTCTTTGTTGCGGGTACATCCCGGGCACTGTAGGATGTTGAGCAGCATCCCTGGCCTCTACCCTCTAGATGTCAGTAGCACCTCCCACCCCTAGTTGTGACAACCAAAAATGTCTCCGGACTTGGCCACATGCTCCCTGGAGGATACAGCCACTCCCTGTTGAAAAGCACAGATCTCCGGTTACCTAAGAATTGAGCTAGGTGTAGAGGTGTAGGAGGAAGTGGGTGGGTGCCTGGAGCCAGCAGGCACTTGTGGAAAGACCACTGTTTCAGGGTCCTTGAAGGTCCAAACACTGAAGCCTGAGTTCTCAAATTTGTGATTTGTTTTGAAAAATAGTGAAGAGATGAATAGGGGAAAGAAGATTTCGATGGCATTATTGCTCAAAAATTATCTGATGGGGAAAATCCTCCATTTTTCAGGTTATTAAAAAAAGCTTGAAATTGTTATTAAAAAAATAAAATGGTGTATGCCAGTGGTCTTTACTTTGATTATAAAGGATTGGAGCGATGATACCAATCATTCGGAGAGTATATACATTTGGATTTGGCATGCTGTATGCTATAACCGTAAAAGTGTATTAATTGTTCTTAACGAGTTTTGCTTAACTCAGTTTTAAAATTATTCTGCAGCACATAAACAGCCCTTGAGCAGCAGAAAGAAGCATGAGATTTGATTTGTACCGTGGCTAACAAAAACAAGTGGGCAATCACAGTTTAATCATATCCTACTAATCTAACTTAGTCCAAGGAATGGAAGAAAGAGAGAAAGCGTGTGGGCTTTAGAAATGCGTCACTTTCAGAGTCAGTTTTTGAGCGTGACCTCTTTTTTGTTCAGAAATGTGTGAGTGGAGGAGGCCCTCATCCTCCATGGTAACCCATTTATAAGTAAATGGGTTGAAGGAAATTGTGCCTCTGGTCTGTTCTAGTTCTCAAGATCTGCCTTGCTCAGAGTGGGAATCTTAAAATCATTGAGGAGATAACTGGCATGTTTCCTGCTCTCAGTTTTAAGGAAGTGTTTTCTCCAACTGCCTTAGTCTTTGTAGCCTCGACCACCTAGGACTTGATACCGTGTGTATGGCAGCGCTATCAGGCTAACATTAGTAAACTCGAAATGTGTTTATAAGGAGGCTGCCATTACACAGTGGCTTCTTTGTAAATACAGAATGTGAATTTTCTTATTTCTCATGGACTTTAGCAATTACAGAATGTTGCTTTTAGTTCTTGTTTATATCGGGGATATTACTGAGTGCCTTAAGCTCCTGCTGACTTAAAGTTATTAAAAAGGACATGTTCCAAGGATGTTTTCAAGATTTTCAGTGTGTGTGTTTATAAGACATTTCCCTTAACCTCTTCTCCCACCCTGTCAGTTAGGATGGAAAATGGATAGAACATCTGAAAGAGGCTGGGTCTCGTAGATCAGCGTAATGCTGGATGAGAATAATACTTCTGGAAAAAACCTGTCTGTGTGATGGCTCACTGGAAGGACCTGTTCCCACTCAGTTCTTTACAGCATTGTTGTGGGGAGCAAATGAAATGGTCTAAAGTGAGCGCGCGGAGCAGAATTTAACCACAGGAAGCACTTAACAAACTTGGAGCTTATCATTGCGATCATTTTCTAGCAAAACTGCACAAGCTGAGGCCAAGTAATACTGGGTCTCTTTACAAAATGCTTCTTTTTTAAAATTTTTATTGGGGAATTGGGGGAAGGGGAACAAACAAGTTGCGTTGCTGTCCTTTTGTTCTTCAGTCTAGTTGTGGAGGACGTTGCTTCACTGGCCCAGGTTGGCACCATCATTGTACTCTTCCCGGGCGAGGCAGATCAGTCGTCGGCTTCTGGACAGCCGCTCACTGCGGCTGCTGGCCACTCACGCTGGCTGCTGGCTACACACGGTAGCCCATGGCAACCCACTGCCACAGGGGCTGCAGCCTA
>NW_017731505.1:1729308-1765487 GCF_001890085.2 Hipposideros armiger
GAGCTGTTGTTCAGCATCTTAGCTGTGGAGGGCAGTGTCACTGGCCCTCATATGTGGGATCCGAACCGGGCCCTCTGGTGTCCCACGCCAGCTCTTAACCAACATGCCACTCGGCCGGCTCTACAAAATGCTTCTTGAAAGACCACCTCAGACTTTTTTTATAATATAAATTTACAAGAAATTGCTCTCAATTCAGACTACACTTTAGAACTACTTGTGTGGCTTTTAAATAATATGTTTGGGTTCCATTCCACCTACCTCCTGATTTAATTGGTCTGAGCAATGATTCCAACTCTTACTGTACTTTGGAATCACCTGGGGAGCTTTGAAAAATATTGATGGCTAGGTGCCACTTTCAGAAATTCTGTTTCAGTTGAATGCAGTAATGTGCAGTCATGGTTGCAATCCATGGGACACAATCCATTCCACCTTAGGAATGAATTATTACACATGTCTGTTAGACCTTTACTGTATATGAAAAGTTGTCATTTTATCAACTTTACCCAAATCAGTGGATTTTTTCCTTCTAAGTGAATTTTCATTCAGTGCCCTGGGTGGAATTAGGAGCACTCAACACAATGACATTTGCAATTGATTATAAAAACGTAGTTTCGGACCCACAGAGTTTTAGCATGATGGCAGACCCATGGTGAGCACTCAAAAAACGTTTGCTGATGATGAACAGAAACATGTTTTTCATGGTCTCTTGGTTTTATCCACGAATATTTCATTTCAAGCTATCTCACAGGGTCCACGTGAGACTGCTAAAATGTTGATTTAATGAATGGGTGCGTTTCATGAACCACCCATCTGAGTGGGTTACCTTGGGCGTAGCTGTTTTGATTTGTCCTTCCTCTGAATATATGGTTTTGTTCATTTAATCAAACAAATCCAGTTGTTTTGCTGCTCTGTAGACACATTCTTTGTGTGGCCAAGAATCTTGTTTGCGGTGGCCACACCACAACTAGATCTGAATGTGGGGCGGCCCAGCAAACAAGTGCTAATTTGAATCCATTGTTAAGATTGCCAACAACAGACCAATGTGACCTCCATCACTGGGTTCAATTAGCAGCCCTGCAGGCAAGGCACTAGATTTCTTCCATTATCATTCCCTTCATCCATCAGAAACCTCGTCTTCCTGATGGAAGAAATAATAACAATGTCAAACTTAAGGCATATTTTGTTCATCTTAATTTTCTATGTGTCCTTTTTTCTGACTACACACATAATGTATGTTTATAAATAAATTTTAAAAACATAGAAATGCATTAGGCAGAATGTCAGAGTCCCTGAGAAGCCCATCCTCAAGTGATGACAAAAAAACCTGGAGGTCCCCTTGGACTCCCTTTCAATCACTTCTCTCCAAAAGTAACTCCTAATCTGTCTTTTCATAACACAGTCTGGCTTTGCCTATTTGTATGATTTGCATTAGTGGTTTCATAAAGTATGTTCTCTTTAGTGTCAGACTTCTTTTGCTCAATATGATGTCTGTGGGAGTCCTCTTTATTGTTGTATGTGGTTGGAGTTTATTTATTCTCATTGCTACATAGTATTCCATTCTGTGGATATACCGCAATTTATCCATTCTACTTGGATAGACATTTGGGTAGTTCACAGTGTTTTGTTTATTGCAAATAATGCTGCTATGTACATTCTAGCACACATTTTTTTTGGTGAACATCTGCATGCATTTCTATTGTTTTTATTGTTGGCTTTCCTTTTTTGCTATCATAGATGGCGCTGAAGTGAATATCTTTGTGAATGTATCTTGCACCTTTTGTAATATTTCTATAAAACCCATTTTTAGAACTGGAATTGCTGGGTCAGATGGTATGCACACTTACGTTTTGAGTAGACATGGCAGAACTGCTTGGTCTCCACCCTAGGCAATCCATCGTGCCCACATCCCTCTGTTACTGCCACTATCTGTGACACAGATGCTGCTCTTGTGACTTCTGGACTACAAAGCAAAGCTAATGAAAACCAGAAGCTTCTTTCTGGACCTTTTCAGATGCTCGCCAGTGGGCTAGTGCCTCTCTCATGTGTCCACTGAAGGACACAATTTAAAATGACCTAGTGTCCTAGGATGTCAGGGCATAGTGTGCAACTCCCAGCTGAAACTGAATAAATTGATGCTATGAGAAGGGGCAGCAAACAGATCCCATGTCTCTAAGTGCCCTCCACCCCTGGCTGAGGTAACCTCATTTCCCAGGTGGAGACAGAGGTTTCTAACCTAGAAATGAGAATCACGTCTCTTGCCACCAAGTGGCCCATTTAGAATACCTGTCATTGTGAGGCATTAGGCTAGGGCAGTGTTTCCTAACCTTGGAACTCTTGACATTTAGGGTAGGGTCATTCTTTGATGGGGGAGGGTAGGTCCTGTGCACTGTGGAATGTTTAGCAACATCCCTGACCTCTACCCACTGGATGCCAGTAGCACCCCACTTCTCAATTATGATAAACAAAAAATGCCTTCAGGCATTGCCAAATGTCCCCTGCAAGGTAGAATTACCCCCAATTGAAGACCACTGAGCTACTGCTTAGAGAGGACCCTGGCTCAAAATCAGATTATGTTCAGAGTCTGGCTTCACCAGTTCTTATCATGTGACCTGGGGCAAAGTACCTAAACTCTCTGCCTCAGTTGGCTCATCTGTAAAATACAGATGTTAATAGGAATGCTTAGGGCTGGCCGGGTGGCTCAGTTGGTTAAGAGCTCGCTCAACAGTTTGAGTTCTGAGCAACAGCGGTTCAATTCCTGGCCCAAGCTGAGCAGCCGCTGAGCTGCCAACAGGTGGCAGGATGGCTCAGCTTAAAAAAATAAATAAATAAATAAATAAATGTTATCTGGAAAGTTAAAAAAAATAGTAATGCTTAGTTTAATTGGTTGTAGTAAAGATGAAATGAGATTCCTCGTGTGAAGCAGGTAGCAGCAGTCTTTGGCACAAAATAAGTATTCAAAGTCATTAGCTTTATTGGTCATAATCTTTATTATTATTGTTATTATTACTACTATTTAAAAGCTGAGGTGGTAGGAAAAAGTGAATACTGGAAAAGGATGTGGATAATGTGTATCTGAAAAACATCAAAGGACAGTGGGTTCACAGCTCTTGGAATAGGCAGTGGGAAATGTGGAGAAAGCATTATTGAAGCTACCAAGGAAAATAATGGCATTTGCTCGTACCTCTGTTCCTTCTCAAATTAGCATTTATGGAAACCAGAATTTGTGGAAAATGGGTTTTGGCAGCAGAATTAGGTGTTTTTAGGAACATGCTAAGTCACTATGGGGAAATATTTTATTGTGTTCCTCTAGTTAATATGAAATTAGCTAATTTCCAATTGTTTGTTGAACACTTTTAAATAACAAAATATGTTCAGTGCTAAAGCAGCCATATAGTTTCTGATGTTATTTTTTTTAAAGATTTTATTGGGGAATTGGGGGATGGGAACAGCATTGGGGAATCAGGGAAGGGGAACAGACAAGTTGCTGTCATTTTGTTCTTCAGTCTAGTTGTGGAGGACGTCGCTTCACTAGCCCATGTTGGTATTATCATTGCGCTCTTCCTGGCTGAGGCAGTCACTCACTAGCCATTGGACAGCTGCTCACAGTGGCTGCCTGCCACTCACAGTAGCTCACGGCAGCCCACTGCAGCCCCACTGCAGCCTAGGCCATTGCCAGCGACTCACAGCAGCCCAGCCCCAGGTCGAGCTGTTGTTCACCATCTTAGCTGTAGAGGGCGCAGCATCACTGGCCCTCATGTGGGATCCGAACCGGGGCCCTGCTGCTTGGAGCTGGTGTCCCAAGCCAACTCTTGATCAATGCACCACTCAGCTGGCCCTAGTTTCTGATGTTATTGAGTAGAGAGCTTTATCTGCATTGAGCTTTGTTGTGATGATTCTCCCCTGAGGCCCTCTTCTCCCACCACAAGTCTAACTGAGATGAACTCAGATGCCAGGAAGGAGTGCCTTCTTCTTGTCAGTGGGACAGAGTGGCATCGTGGACAGGGTGGTGTCTTTGCATTGCTGAAGTGTCATCTTGCCAAGTCACTTCTTTTTGGGTTTCAGGTTCTCCACTGAGCAGGTGGGGTTAGTTCCGCATTTGCCAGCTGTGTTTTGAGGAATCTGAGGGATGTGAAGAGATGTTCTATTAATAAAAAGGAAACAAGCAAAAGAGGAGAGATGACGGCCAGTGTATTTAGACGATACCCTGGGTTATAATTTTCCCTCTGCAGGATTTCTCCGTTTTCTCTTAGCTATTGTTATGACTCTTTTTTAAAAAAAATATGGAACACTTCACGAATTTGTGTGTCATCCTCGCGCAGGGGCCATGCTAATCTTCTCTGTATCATTCCAATTTTTTCGTATATGTGCTGCCAAAGCGAGCACTGTTATGACTCTTTAAGGTGGGACTAACATGAACAACTCTCTCACACTTATTTGATCATGGAACATTTTGGGAGACCCTGCATCAAATCAAGTTATGAGTTCCTTGTACATGTAAGAATTTCCTGATTCCTTCTGTACTTGTTTTCTATCAATGCTGCAACAATTTACCACAAACTTAGTGGCTTAAAACAATACACCCTTATTATCTACAGCTCTGTAGGGTAGAAATCTGACACAGGCCTCCTGGGACTAAAAATCAAGGTGTCACCGGGGCTGCGTTCCATCTGGAGGCTCTAGGGGAGAATCTGTTTCTTTGCCTCTTTCAGCTTCTAGAAGCTGCCCACATTCCTTGGCTCATGGCACCCTATCTCCATCTTCAAAGCCAGAAATGTTGCTTCTCTCTGACCTCTTTTCCGTGGTCACATCTCCGTCTCACTCTGAACTCTGCTGGAAAAGATTCTCTGGTTTTAAAGGCCATGTGTTTACATTGGACCCACCCAGATAATACAGGAGACTTCCCATCTCTGAGTCATTAATTTAATTACATCAGCAAAGTCGCCTTTGTCATCTAAAACAAAATATTTCCAGGTTCCAAGGATTAGGGTGGAAACATATTTTGGGGGGGCCATTATTCTGCCAACCACACTGTCCCAGTGGCTTTCTGTTTTCCAACACTGGAGGGCATGGAGTGATATTCTGTAGAGCCAGAAAGAAGCTCGTATGCTGATGTTTCTTACTTAATTGGCTCTGGTCAATTCCCCCAATATTGAGTGACTCACTTGCAACCTCATCCGAAGAGCAATAAAATCAAAGAACACAAAAGTAATTAAAACAGGGCTACTGAGCTGTTCTGGGCAGCATTTTATTTTTAGCTTCTCTCCTGATACAGACAAGAATATCTTCTCAAAAGAAACTAGGCTCTGAGCTTTACTTTCTTTTAACATGTAAAATTGCCAGGCCCAGTATCAACTGTTAGTCTTTGGAATGAAAATATGAACATAAAGGGATTAAGAGAGTCTATTTGCTCTGTTTTTTTTTTATTAGTTTCAGGTGTATAAAACAACATAATGATTGGACATTTACACCCCTCACAAAGTGATAACACCCCCTCCCCCGTCTACTATCCCTCTGACATCATACATAGCTATTCCAATACCATTGACTATATTCCCTCATTTGCTCTTTTTGGTATAGCCATTACCTGACTCAATTTCTAAAAAAAAAAAAAGCAAACATGACAAACATTTCAGCTTTTCAGACCACTCATCGTCATCAGTTTGTGAAAAGAAAGCCTGAAGGATGATGCTCCCTCTATGGCTTGCTGAAAGCTCCACCGGCCTGTCTGTATGAAGTGGAGACATTGTAGGGTCTTGCTCGTAGTTGATATTTTATCTTACATGAGAGGAATGAGGTGGAAAATGAGTTTTGCGCTAAAAATATTTTTTTAAATCTTGATGTTTGGCTTCATGTTAAGTTTTTGTTGTTGTTTTTATTTGGCTATTTATAGAGTTATATGATCCAGCAATTTCACTCCTAGGCATATACTTAAGAGAATTGAAGACACATTTACATGAAAACGTAGAAGTGAATATTGAGAGCCATGTTATTCATAATGGCCCCGAAGTGGAGACAACTCAGATGTCCATCAACTGAGAAATGGTTAAATAAAATTTAGTATGTCTGTACAATAAATATTATTTGGCCATAAAAAGGAATGAAGTACTGATGCATGGTATAACATGGTGAACCCTGAAAACATGATAACAGAAAGAAACCAGAAGCAAAAGGCCACAAATTGTGTAACTCCACTTATATTAAAAGTCAAAAATAGGCAAATCCATAGAGACATAGAGTAGATTAGTAACGGCTAGGGCCAGGGGTGAGTGGGGAATGGAGAGTGATTGCTAATGAGTGTAGGATTCCTTTTAGGGGTGGTGAACTTATTCTGGAATTAGATAATGGTGGTGCTTGCATATATCTGTGAATATACTAAGAAACCCTAAATCATATACTTTAAAATGATAAAGTTTAGGGTACGTAAATTTTATCTAAAAAAAATTGTATCAGAACTTTGGCTACTGTCTGGCATGTAGGCAGCTTGGAAGTTACCACTCCACCTAAGAAGTACAAGGCTGAACAAACTGAAAAATCAACAACTCTTCTTAGATCCATAAGGGAAGTGAGGTCAAAGGACAACTGCTGCCTCCAAAAATTGAAGAGACTGGCAGGCGAATACAGGCAAATCCAGAGAACCACAATTTAGTGGAGCAGCAATCACCAAGCGAACCAGGGCCTGGGTGGGGAAACCTGAACTGTAATTGATGAAATGCTGGAAGCTCAGTGTGGACAACTTTGGGAGTTAAAAACTCCAGGAGGACCCAGGCATCAGGAGGCCCCCCCACTTTTGTGAGTTTTACCACCTGGACCTCTACCAGGTTTACAGATGATGTGATTATCTATGTAGAAAATCTGAAATAATCAAGAAACAACAACAAAAACAAACAAAAAAACCTCCTGGAGTTAATAATAAACAATTATAGCAAGGTTGTAGGGCACAAGGTTAATATACAAAAGTCAAAGGCTTTCTTATGTATCAGCAATGAACAAGTAGAATTTGAAATTAAGACCACAATACCATTTACATTAACAACACCCCCAAATAAAATGCTCAGGTATAAATGTAACAAAATATGTACAACAGCTATATGAGGAAAACTACAAAACTCTGATGAATAAAAACCAAGAAGAACTAAATAAATGGAGAGTCAGCCTGTGTTCATGAATAGAAAGACTCAATATTGTCAAGATGTCAGTTCTTCTCTTTGATCTACAGATTCAAGGCAATCCCTATCAAAATCCCAGCAAGTTATTTTCTGGATATTAGCAACCTTATTCTAAAGTTTATATGAGGAAGCAAAAGAGCCAGAATAGCCAACACAATATTGAAGGAGAAGAATAAATTTGGAGGACTGACACTACCTGACTTCAAGACTTAGTATAAAACGACAGTCATTAAGAAGTGTCATATCAGCAAGAGAATAGACAGATAGACCAATGAAACAGACTAGAGATCCCAGAAATAGACCCACATAAATATAATTAACTTATCTGTGATAAAGGAGCAAAAGCAATACAATGGAGCAAATATGGTGCTGGAACAACTGGTCATCCACATAAAAAAGTTAATCTAGACATAGACCTTACACCTTTCATGAAAATTAACTCAAAACGAGTCACAGACCTAAAGGTAAAATGCAAAACTATAAAACTCCTAGAAGATAACAAGAGGAAATCCAGGTGACCTTGGGTATGGTGATGACTTTCTAGATACAACACCAAAGGCACGATCCATGAAAGAAATCATTGATAAGCTGGACTTCATTAAAATTAAAAACTTCTGCTCAGTGAAAGATGATGTCAAGTGAATGAGAAGGTAAGTCACAGACTGGGAAAAAATATTTGCAAAAGACATATCTGAAAGAGGACTGTTGTCCAAAATATACAAAGAACTCTTAAAACTCAACAATAAGAAAACAAATAACCTGATAAAATATGGGCCAAAGACTCTAACAGATATGTCACCAAAGAAGATATACAGATGGCAAATAAGCACATGAAGAGATGATCCACATCATGTGTCATCAGGAAAATACAAATTAAAACAACAATGAGCTACCACTACACACCTACTAGAATGGCCCAAATCCAGAAAACTGACAACATCAAGTGCTCGTGAGGATGAGGAGCAACAGGAACTCTCATACACTGCTGGGGAGAAGACAAAATGGTGCAGCCACTTTGGAGGACAGTTTGGCAGTTTCTACAAAACTATATATACTCTTACAATAAGATCCAGGAATCACACTCCGTGGCTTTACCCAAAGGAGTTGAAAACTTATGTCCACATAAAAATCTGCACGTGAATATTTATTCATAACTGCCAAAACTTGGAAGCAACCAAGAATATCCTTCAGTAGGTGAAGGGATAAATAAACTGTGGTCCACCAAGGCAATGGAATATTATTCAGTGCTATCAAAAGAAATGAGCTATCAAGCCATGAAAAGACATGTAGAAATCTTAAATGCATATTACTAAGTGAGAGAAGAGGAAGCTGGTCTGAAAAGGCTACAGGCTGTATAGTTTCAACTCCATGACATTCTGGAAAAGGCAGACCTATGGAGACAGTGAAAAGATCAGGGTTGCCAGGAGTTAGGAGGAAGGAGGGATGAGCAGGCCGAGCACAGAGGATGTTTGGGGCAGTGGCACGACTCTGGGTGACACTGTAATGGTGGACACATGTCATCATACATTTGTCCAAACCCATAGAACATACATCACCAAGAGTGAGCCCTAATGTCAACTACGGGCTCTGGGTGACTATGACGTGTCAATGGAGGTTTAGCAGCTACAAGAGATTCACCCCTCAGGTGGAGATGTTGGCGGGGGAAGCTGTGCATGTGTACGGGCAGGGGGTACATGGGAAATCTCTGTACCTTCTACTCAAGTTTTCTGTGAACCTGAAACTGCTCTAAAAATTAAAGTCTATTAAAAATGCACTCATTAGTTATAACTCTCCAAGCTCCTGTAATATTTTACTATAATTTATTTTTTAAACTTCAGTTTCTGTGTGTTTCCTTGCTCAGAGGAAGCATTATTTTCCTTATATCAAAGCCAAAGTATTTGGCCAAGTCTCTGAAACACTTTTTAATTTATCATTTTAAAAGTAGTCTATTGAAGAGAAAACATTTCTGGAAAAAAGCCCGAAAAGTGGCAACTAAAAAAATCAGATTTCTACCAGTAAGTGCAAATGGTTTATTTTTATGTCATACCTGGCATTTTGTGTCATTCCACAAATTCATTTCTCTCTGTTCAGTTGTCCCTTTTTACATGTTTTGACACTTAACAGTAAAAGCTGGGAAGAGAGATTTTTTTTTCCATTTTTACTGGAAGTGATTTTAGCTTCTTTAGAACATATGTCCTAACTATAAATATTATCCGCTGGTCTTGTTTCCATGCTAATATACACAAATGGTTTTCTGTATAGACACAGAGTGAACTTTCCCCAAAGCTTTTCTTTCAACCAAAAAATATGCAAAAGTACAAAATGCAAGTGCTATTTCTTCTAAGGGCTGTGTCTCTCCTTCCAGAATGTACAGTCTAGCCAGGGAGAAAAGGCACAGATGTAGAGAATCAAATAGACTTCTAGTGTGTAAATAGGAGTGAAGAAAATGGCTGAAATGTGAGGCGTGGGGAGGTGAGTAGTGATGGTTACATAGGAGGGAGATAGGCTATGAAATTAGAGTTTTCTGGGAAAAGAGTTGACGTTTAAGCATTCCCAGTCCACCCCTTCCTCCCCTCAATGAGACATCGCGAGTGATTTCCTACATACCTCAAGAGTCCAGATCATTGGGGCATTCAAAGAAGCATAAAGGCAAAATAATCTATCGAGAGATCTCTAGAGACCCATCTGCTCATACATGCATAAATGTTGTCATGGTCGTCGTAAAAAGATGTGGTTCCTTTGCTGTTTGAAATAGCGAAACGCTCCATGAAACTGTCATTTCCTGTGCTCCATGTCTGGTGATTTCTTTGCAGTGGGTCCACAACAGACTGAGCAAGCTTTTTCTGTGAAGGGCCAGATCGTAAATATTGTAGGTGTTGGGAGTCATACATCTTTAGCGTGATCACTCAACACCGCCATTGTATCAGGATGCAGCCCTAGACGAGACAGAATGAGCCTGGCTGGGCTCCAGTTTCCAAAAGCAAGCAGGGGGCTGGATATGGCTGGGGCTGTAGTTTGTCCACCCCTGCTCTGGACCAACAGCTGTCACCTCAAGGTCAAGTCGTGCCCAGAGGATGTGTTGGACATCCTTTATTCCTGATAATACATCATTGAGAAACCAGAATTTTATTTTGTAAGAAAACTAAATGAGAGAGGATTTGGGGTGAGCCTAGAGCTCCCGCACACTTCCAGTCATTCTGATGTACTTTCTTTAGTCATACTTTGCCACACCTTGAGAGAAAGTTATGCCCCCCACAGGGAGGTAGCACCGGGTAGTGGCTAAGACCCCAAACTCTAGGGTTACGTTCCATGAGTTTCAATCCCAGCTCTGTCACTTGCAGTGTGTTTCCTTAAACAAGTTACTTAACCTCCCAGTCCTTGATTTCTTCATGTGTGAAATGGGTCCATGCTACTTCATAAAATTGTTTAGTGACTAAAGCAGGGAGTACACAATTAGAGCTAGGAATAATAATGGGTACATATTTACACCCACAAGAGATGTGAGTTATCCCTCGCATATCTAAATTCCCTGGGGATGGAGCATAGCTCCCAGCTTATCTTATCTGTGCTGTTGAGTCACTGATGAACAATCCTACCATTAATAGTCCTGTTGACCACAAACTCTCACGAATGAGTCGTGTTACATTTTCTTACATTAATATTTTTTTCTACCCACAGACAGATATTTAACAAGATAGAACCTCAGTGCAGAAAATGTGAATGCAAATCATTAGTGCCTGTGAGTGAAAACAACACTGAAGCATGTTGTTAGGCACAGCAGATGGGATAACCAGAAGGTCGAGAAGGTGATTTTGTGCCTGAAAATTGTACAGGATGCTCTTTATGTTGATGTCCTTGAACTCTGGGATTCTGAGTCTTACCATTTTTATGAATATTTATCTCTGTTTATTAGCACACAATTCCTTGCCCCGTTCATATTAGCTGGTTGGTATGGAAGTCAGTAAAAATGAAGATTCATTAAAATAAATAAGTTTAGTATTTTTTTACATCACATTAGCATATTATTTTGTTTTCCTTGTAATCATTTGTCAATGGTCTTCATAGTGCCACATTAATTAAGCATGCGCTTGGAACACGCTTTTATGAATTCCTTGACTTCCTCCTGAAAAGTTTGCCCTACTTTTTGCTTGACTCATGACAAAACTGTGCAAGGGGTGGGGGTGGGGGTGGGAGTGGGAGTTTCAAAATCTGGGTCCAGGAGAGTATTTCTGTGTAGCACGTCTCACTCATAGCGCATTGCTCCATCCTCCCGACAGAACTATTGGTGTCTCCACTTTCCGGAGCAGGTAATTGAGGCTTAGAATGCTTAGCTACTCACATGGCCAGTTGCAGGCTGAGCTGGAATTCTGAGCGAGGCGGCAAGACCACACAGCCCTCCCAAAGCACTGTGCTGTGACACTGTGTCCCATTTTAAGAGAACAGCCACCAATGAGCGATGAGACCTGCTTATGACACTGTCCCAAAGATCGTAGCTGCTTAACTGTGCTTCCATTAGAAATAGCCCCATCCAGCCTATGGTGGAAATCATAGAAAGTGGCTTCTGGATCAAGTTTGTGAAGATGAAAAAGAACTTTAAGTGATGGGTGCACAAGTTTGGGGTTGTAAGTCTTAATCTTGGTAGCATTATTATTAGGTTTTATCTCTGCTGCCAGTGAAAGAGAAAAGCATACTGTCTGCCCTTGGTATGGGAGAAATCTGGCAGGGCGAGTGAATGAAGGAATGTATATAATAGATAGTGCACCTATCCCATGGGAGTGTTGAGGGGGGTTGCGAGAAGCGACGAGTGGAGAGAGGATGGAGACAGGCAAAGGCTCAAGGAATTGGCCACCCTGACGGTTTCCTTAATCCCACGCCATGACAGTGGCCCTCGTCCTGGACCGCACATTTGAATCCCCCAGAGAGCTTTGTAAATCGATCAGTGCCTGAGCCCCAAACTTAAAGAGTCTAACTGATTTGATCTGTACCTGTGCTGTCCAATACAGTAGCTACTAGCTACTGTGGCTATCTGCATTTAAATCAATGAAGAGTGAATAACATTAGAAATTCAGTGATTCTGTTTCACTACCAACATCTCAAGTACTCATTAGCCGTGAATGGCTACTGACCAGCACATCAGACAGTACAGGCGCCAAAAATTTCCATCATCATAGAAAGGCCTGTTGGACCTCACTGATCTGGAGGTGGGTATGGGCATGAGTATTTTTTAAAACGTCACCAAGTGATTCTTTTTTTTTCTTTTTCTTTTTTTAAAGTGAGGTATGTACCAAGTAATTCTAATGTGTGACCAGGTTAGAGAACTATTGTTCCTTATGGAGTTTGTTCTAAAATTTATCTCCACTTGCATCTGAACTAATTTTGCTTTTGAAGCAAATATCCCAAGAATGTTATTAAAGTGAGACTTTTTCTGCAGCCTAGTAGTGTAAATGCATATATTTTTATTTAAAACAGCTTGCTTGCTCATTTGCTCTACAAGTAAAGGTTTAGATGAGTGAAACCAGCCCTCGATTGAAAATGTGTAAGTTGCCTATTGCTGTTTAGGGTGTTAAAGTATTAGAACAATTCATGCCGATTTTGAAGTGCCTATTGAAACAGTTTAATAAGATAAATAACCTTAAATGGACACTGAGAGGCTTATTGTCAACAGCCCACAATTTGGGCAACAGATTAGAGGTGATTCATGTTTATATATTTGGTGATACTCAAAATGAATTCATTAAGGTAATGAGGTTATTAAATTAAATTAAATTTTTAGGAAGTTGTTTTTCTTTTCTATTAGAGGAGAACCTGATTGAGAGATTTTTGCAGAGTAAGTGCAAATGATGAAAGAAAACATCAAATGTAGCATTGAAATGAGAAGGTGGAAAGGAATTCACTTTAGTATTTTTTGTTGTTGTTGCCTACTTTGTTTTGCCTAAAATTTTGTCAGTATACAGTTTTCCATCTCCTAAATATGATACACATCTCTCCTTAAGGATTGCTTTATTTCCCGCTGGTTGTAGATATCTGATTTGGGATTGAGTTCTCCAGTTTGGGGTCACATTTCTTCAGCATCCCTGTGTCTTTTATTTATTTGTGTTTTATTTTTTTAAATTTACTGTTTTTATATTAGTTTCTGGTGTACAAAACAACATAATGATTAGACATTTACACCCCTCACAAAGTGATAACCCCCTCCCAAGTATACTGCCCTCTGACATCATATATAGCTATTACAATACCATTGGCTATATTCCCTGTGCTGTACTCCACATCCCGTGATGAGATATATATATAGCTCATGTATATATAAAATCATCCCTGTGTCTTTTATTGAGATAATCTTGTATAGTGAGCATTGAATCTGCCCATATCAGAATAAATGACCTGCTCCACAGAGAGTTCACATGACATCTTATCCATAATGAGTGTCCTCTTATTTGAGTGTCCCTGTTGGATGAAACCTGCAGCATCCATCCTTATAACTCAGCTTTCCTCATGATGTGGGTAGAAGGAGCAGCCTACAAAAGAAATACCGTCCTCTGCAGTATACTAGGACCAGTGACATCATTTCTACATATCTCTATGAGAACTAGAAGAGAATGATCTTTTCTAGGTCTACCCTCCTCGACACATAAAATGAGGTGGAATTTCGCACTCTACCCCCGAAGGTATTTCTCCAACTATAATATTAGATCTGACTCTCTGGGGATCCAGATTTATTGAAAAATTGAGGGACTCTGATAAAAAACAGCAGTTCCTAAGGGCCACTTGTTTTATTGCTGCCGAAAGTCCCTTTGTGTCAGTTGATGTCACACATGGGGCCTCCCCTGTAGGGAGACCTCAATGTTTGTTTCCTCTCGTTTTCTATCCCTTTCCTCTTTGCTCTGCCCCACTCTGCCTCATTCATCTTTCCGAAAACACCCCCTTCATCATTTCACACTGCTACCCCACAATGAAGTGCGCGTCTCTCTAGTTGTAAAGGCTCTGACATTTGGGAGGTTTTCGAAAATGCCTCTTCCTCTTTCCTGAAAACCAACGCCAGTCCCTCCCCTCACTCACAGAGCTACTCGGCCAACAGCTTCCTGTTCTGTCTCTTCCTGCTGCCTTGCCTCTGCATGCACATAGTTCTGTGTCTTTATCCCAGAGGGCTTTGGGCACTCAGCTGCCTCCCATGCATTTACCAGATCTCTCCCAGTTGCAGACAGGCCTTCCAGTCTCTGTGGGGTGCTCTGTGTCACACTCTGCACACGTGTCTTCCAAGGGACTTATTGAAGAAAAGGTCATGGGCATGCAGTGATGTAACCTAAGGATTAAAACCCGAGCATTTGGAAATAAAGTAATACCTTGGTGTGTGAACATAATTCGTTCCAGTAACAAACTACTCATATTGTAAGACATCACTCATTTACCACATTAAAATGTATTAGAAATGTTTGCTCGTCCTGCAGAACACTCGCAAATCAAGTTACTTGCAATCCAAGGTTTTACTGTACACTGCTTGGGTTTCAACTCCTTACACCCTAGTTCAGTGACTTCAGGCAAGTTATTTAAGTCCTCTTTGTTTCGGTTTTCTTGTCTACAAAATGGGGATAATCCTAGTACCTGTCTGCTCGAGTATAGCAACTATTCATGGAGGCACTAACTGAATGCTAGGTGTTCTGTATTGTGTCTTTGACAATTTCAGATTTGTGGCCTTACATATCTCTCCAGTTACCTAATACTTTGCTCTGATGGAAGACTTTTAGATCTGAATGATCTAAAAGTTACTCTCCCTGCAAATGGGTCATAGTAGCAGCAGGAAGATGCTAGAAATTAGACCAAGATGAAGTGCTGGGGTGGGGACAGGACAGAGAGTTACAGTAAAGCAAGCAAATGACAGCAACAAGGGAATGCAGAAGCCTCCTTCTGTGTTGGCACTTGTCACTTCACCTCTGGAAGTTCTGAGCAATCCACAGGGAGAGCCTGATGATGAAACTGAAAGGTATCCCATTTTCGCTGTGCTCTTTAAGGTAGCAAAAGGACTAAAATGTCCTCTATGATTTGCATTGTTTATGTAGGGTCAGAAAAAATGTTAAGACCTAAAGCGCCAATTCTATGGACTGATCAAAAGAGGTTAATTGGACCAACCAAAGGTATATTGGTAGTGAATGTAACCTAAATGAAATTTCACTGTGCCATTTTATCAGATTAAGTTAATGCTGAAAGATACCAGCGTCACCTGGTTCTGAATATTACTTACAACCTGAAAGATATATTAAACATATATTTATCTTATTTGTAAAAAACTTTCTGCATGTCGTGCAGAGGGATTTATAAAAAGTAGTTTTCATTTCGCCATCCAGTTGATTAGCTACTATTGTTCCGTGTGAAAACGTGGAAAGTGAAGGAATGAGCTGCCATGTGGTTCGGTGGGGCTTGGAGTCCAGATTCAGACGGTTTCGATCTGTTATCTGTGTGCACACAGGAAGTTGCTATATCACAGACATCCCCAAATCTCACCATACAAGTTTTTTCCTCACTTATAATGGCATACAATATGAAAATTAAGTTCGTGAACTTGTTGCAATGATGTTGCTAGCATTTTTTATGTCAGAGGATTATTCATTGTGAATTTGTACCAACTGGACAAACAGTTAACCAAGTTTACTATTTGGAAGTGCTGAAAAGGCTGCATGAAAAAGTGAGATGATCTGAACTTTTTGCCAACAATTCATGGCTTTTGCATCACAACAATGCACCAGCTCAGACGGCACTGTCTGTGAGGGAGTTTTTAGCTAATCAACAAATAACTATTGGAACACTCTCCCTACTCACCTGTCTGGCCCCCAATGACTTCTCTCTTTACCCGAAAATAAAGGAAATATTGAAAGGAAGACATTTTGATGACATTCAGGACATTAAGGGTAACACAATGACAGCTCGGATGGCCATTCCAGAAAAAGAGTTCCAAAATTGCTTTGAAGGGTGGACTGATGAGGCGCTGGCATCGGTGCGTAGCTTCCCAAGGGGAGTACTTTGAAGGTGACTGTAGTGATATTCAGCAATGAGGTATGTAGCACATTTTCTAGGATTAGTTTGTAAACTTAATTGTCAGAACTCGTAGTCTCCACGATTGGTGGGACAGCTGTGATCCAATGATACAAATAGAAACAATCCAGAATAGGAGTCAAGAAAGAGTGAATTCTTAATGGCATAGATTCTGAGGCTGTACATTTTTGCTTGGTATCCTTGGCTAACAAAGAGTTAAATGGGTACAGGATGACTCTTGTGTTCCTGGCATTTTTTCTGGTGAGCAAAATTCTGGATTAGACCTTTTAATTGCTTTATTTATTTCGAAGGCAGTTTGAGTGACTTTTTGGCTTCTTATTGGTTCTACTTAAAGAGTTGATATTTAAATCTTAAAGAAGATTCCTTATCTTTACCCTTTGTTTTTCTGGCTTGCGCGCATTTTTCCAAAGAATGCCAAAGATACACAACTTCTCTATTGTTTCCTTGTTTCCTCTCCGGGCCCGACTTGGTTCTACTCTTTTTTTTTTAAGATTTTTATTGGGGAATTAGGGGATGGGAACAGCACTAGGGAATTGGGGGAAGGGGAACAGACAAGTTGCTGTGCTTTTGTTCTTCAGTCTAGTTGTGGAGGACGTTGGTTCACTGGCCCAAGTTGGCACCATCATTGCGCTCTTCCCGGGCGAGGCACATCAGTCGCTGGCTTCTGGACGGCCGCTTACTGCGGCTGCTGGCTGCTCACGCTGGCTGCTGGCTACTCATGGTAGCCCATGGCAACCCACTGCAGCAGGGGCTGCAGCCTACGGAGTCACTGGCGACTCACGGCAGCCCAGCTCCAGGTTGAGCTGTTGTTCAGCATCTTAACTGTAGAGGGCAGTGTCACTGGCCCTCATATGTGAGATCTGAACCCGGGCCCTCTGGTGTCCCAAGCCAGCTCTTAACCAATGTGCCATTTGGCCGGCCCTGGTTCTACTCATAAAACAGACTAGGAATTTCACAAGACATTGGCTCTTGAGATGATTTGACATTATTCACTTAAAGAAATAGTCACCGTCATATGACACATTCATTGACCTGACAGTGTATGTCTCCATTAAATGACTGATTTAACAGGCCACTCCAGGCTTAGGTTATTGTTCTCACTAAATCGCTGTGTCTGTTTCTCATTGGACACCTATAACATGGCTTGGACTAGTGCTGACTGTGGATTATGGCTTTGTCATCTAGTCAATTGGTAAGCCTCATAGTTGTTGGGCTCATGGCTGCATTACTTACAAGCTGTGAATCTGTGGGAAAATTACTTAACCTCTCTGACCTTGTGGGAATAATAAAATAATAATGTAACCTATTTTTCTTTTTTTTTTTTAGATTTTTTTTTATTGGGGAATTGGAGGGATGGCAACAGTGCTGAGGAATTGGGGGAAGGGGAACAGACAAGTTGCTGTCGTTTTGTTCTTCAGTCTAGTTGTGGAGGACATTGCTTCACTGGCCCAAGTTGGCACCATCATTGCACTCTTCCCAGGCGAGGCACATCAGTCGCCGGCTTCTGGATGGCCGCTCACTGCGGCTGCTGGCCGCTCACGCTGGCTGCTCGCTACACATGGTAGCCCATGGCAACCCACTGCCACAGGAGCTGCAGCCTACGCCGTCGCCGGCGACTCACAGCAGCCCAGCTCCAGGTCGAGCTGTTGTTCAGCATCTTAGCTGTAGAGGGCAGTGTCACGGCCCTCATATGTGGGATGGGAAGCGGGGCCCTCTGGAGTCCCAAGCCAGTTCTTACCCATTGCGCCACTTGGCCGGCCCTAACCTACTTTTTCTAATTCTTTTAGTGGTTAAATGAATCAATGTCCATAAAATGCTTAGAACTATGTCGACACATAGTAAGCACTCAATGAACACTGCACGTTGATTTTATCTGTTAATAAATTAAAGATCATTTGCTGAACAACGACAAATGAATTGCATACTAACCAATTCCATGTGAGATATTGTATGACATCACTGTAAATAGGGTCTAAATTCCATTAATGAGTATCCATATTACATGAACCATATTCACTATCTGCTGGAATCATGACTATTTTCAATGTCTGAATTTTGGGGATAGTGGAGGTGGAGATGGAGGTATATGCAGTAATGGTAAATGTTTATTCTGAGTTTCTCATTAAGTATAATTATTCTAGTTAAAAAAACCATCTGACTTATTGTTTTTAAATTCCTTCCTTTTGCTGAATAAATACCAACAGCAACAGAAGTGGTATGTGGCTTACATCAAGTGATGATGAACTTATGGAATCCTAGGAAAAAACGTACCGAGTCCATAAATTTTGAGTCAGTGAGATCTTTCATGAAATTGTTTGTCAGTTTGTCAGTTATAATCACAGTGATTCTTTTGTTGGAATTCACTTGAGACCACAAGAGAACTATAACTTCATAGTGACTGGAAAACAAAAGTGTCTTCTTGAGTTGTTTTTGGTTCCATGCCATGGAATATATGGAGATCAAGGTAATTAGTGATCAGGTGTGTTTTCAAACTTTCCTTTTCTCTCTGCTCTTCATGGCTCTCTCTCTGTCACCCCGACCCCCACCTCCACCCTCTTAAACATGGCCACGTGGTTCCATCCACTCTGACCTCCACACCCTCTGTTCAGGAAATGAACAATTTCTCAAGGACTATTGTTCCACAACGAGCATAAAATTCAGAGCATGTGTTGAGCTTCAATGTAAAAGGGAATGAAACCTTTTTGTTTTTTGTGTTTTTGTTGGTTTTTTTTTTGTTAATATTAGAAAAATGAAGTTGGTGGTTTTAAAGTGTAATTTAACAATTGAGAATTTGTCCTAAACAAAGAAAGCACCCTATGTGCTCTATCATGCTCTCAGGGGTTTTACCCGAGGCTTCCAACATTCTTTGGTTGATTCCTAATAAGGACAGTTTGCACAGTTACAATCCAATTACCATTTGCAGATCCCTGTGGGAAGGCAGACTTCTTTTTTGGAGGAATCCTTTCCTATTTCCAGAATATCTCTTCAGAATAATCTTATTAAAATAAAAAGCAGGAAATCCAATTTCATTTTATTTACATTCTTTTTCTGCCTTCCCCAACACTCTCTGTTTCACACACACACACACACACACACACACACACACACACACACACACACGCGGGCGCGCGCGCGGAGAGAGACACACACACACACTCACTCAGTGACAAAGCTTGCCTCCGTTCTGAAGGGACAGGAACTTCTCAATGGTCCAATGAAAATACTGCATTTTTTTGGTCCCAGGATTCAAGGTAGCAGAGGTCTCTGGCAACAAAAGGTATTGTGGTAGTCACAGCTATGCCAGCTGGGCCATTTCTCAGACACTCGATGTAATCTGCCATTTCAGGATGCATTTTTCACACAAAAATAATTTCTTTCAAACAGACTCAAGTTCCTACTACAAGCTTAGTTCATTTAAATTAGAGAGGACAGCAAAGACACGCCGAATATAATCCATGGGTAAGCAATATAAATATCTCTACTTATACTTCTTTTTGAGGAGATTATTGTGCTAAAATGTTGTGATTCTTCCACATGTATCTTGTGATTTGGGAAGAAAAGTAGATTGATCACTGTCTGAGATGTGTGACAGCTAAGTACTGTCTGTGCCAATAGAGATTTATGAGCATGTTATTTTTAGTGTGATGGATAGAGTTGGAGCAGCTTGAAATGAGCAAACTGCAGCAGGAAGGAGTGTGCCGTGCTGAAACGGAACAGCATCGTTGGGCTGGTTCCTGCAAAAGATTCGGCACAAGCTGTTGGGTGGTCCGAAAGGGTAAACTAGCATGCCTTCCCCGCTGGACTTCATGAACCAACATTTTAGTTGCTGTGGCTATGATAAATATGGGCTTCGGAGAACAATCAGATATTAGTTAAGGCTAATAATAAATCTAATGTGCTCTGTTTTACCAAAGAGGAAAACCTTAAGCTTCTGCATTTTTAAATACTATTTGGCTTCCCTTTATTATGAGGGTCTGTCTCATCACGAAAAAGACTCAGTGGTGAAAGAGGCCGAATGTGATACCTATTGCAGGAGTCACCCAACTTCTCTAGACCTTGTTTCTTTTCCTTTGTAAAGGCAGGGGTTTGATTGGCTCTATCATGAGAAGTGATGAAATAAAATAGATTCTGGAGCCTGTGAATCCCAACTGTGCTACTTACCAGATGTGTGATCTTGACAAGTTACTTAAGACCCCTGCCTAGGTTTCCTCACTGAAATATGGGGATAATAGTAGTAACAGTTTAGGGTTGTTGTAAAATTAAATAAGTGAGTATAAATAAAGGGTTTAGAACAGTAACTAGCAGTGGGTGGACCATCTATAAACATTAGCAGTGTATTCAAGGTCCAATCCATTTCCAAGGGTCTGTCGTTCTGATTTCAGTGAATTCAATTTAACTACAGGAAGACAAGCAAGACCATCAGCCACTGGTCCTGTCCTTGAGAAGTTTCTAACTCTTGCAAGTGTGTCTGCTTTCCACACCCCTGGGATCTATGCAGGCTGTGTTACCTCTTCCCCATTCAAGAGTCAAGCGAAGCTTCGCACTGAGAGTTACATTGGTGGCTGGTAGACAAGTCCACAATTTAACTAGGGATACACAGAAATGAAACTGGCCTTTTATTCTGACTTTGTGCCTTTGGGGACTTTCACTCTGTGACTGTGTCCCCTCTGTGCTAACCATTGGAAAGGTTCTTTCCACTGCAAATGAGATGTGAGTAACGTTGGTTTCTTTGAATACATTAACAGAGCACTGGGTTTCACAATGTTCATTTCTGCTGCTTTGGTTTATCAGTAATCCAGATGAACAGGCCATTCGCAGGGAAGCACTTTTATTTCACTCTAGCTTTTACATGCTTTCTAGTATTACTGATTCTTACTGTGCTGTGTGACTTCTTTACAGGCTCTTTGAAACATTGCCCAGAGAAACAAGTCTTAGGAGAGGAGGAAAATGTTGATCCCAAAGGCAAATCGTAATCAGAGATGTGCCTTTGCTTTTTTTTTTTTAAGATTTTATTGGGGAATCGGGGAAGGGGAACAGACAAGTTGCTGTCCTTTTGTTCTTCAGTCTAGTTGTGGAGGATGTCACTTCACTGGCCCATGTTGGTATTGTGATCATTGTGCTCTTCCTGGGTGAGGCAGATCTGTCGCGGCCATTTGACGGCTGCTCATGGCGGCTCACAGCGGCTCATGCTGGCTGCTAGCTGCCGGCCACTCACGGTAGCTCACGTCAGCCCACTGCAGCCCCACTGCAGCCTACGCCATCGCCAGCGACTCACGGCAGCCCAACTCCAGGTCGAGCTGTTGTTCACCATCTTAGCTGTAGAGGGTGCAGTGTCACAGGTCCATGTGGGATCCGAACAGGTGGCTCTGATGCTCAGAGCTCACGTTCCCAAGCCGACTCCTAACCAACACGCTACTCCCAGCCCTGCCTTTACTTTTTAATCTAGTCCAGGGGTCAGCAAACTTTTTCTGTAAAGGGCCAGATAATAAATATTTTTAGCTTCGCAGGCCAGAAAGTCTCTGCCAAACTCAACTCTGCCATTGTACTGTGAAAGCAGCCAATACCTAAATGGATGTGGCTGTGTTGCAATAAAACTTTATTAACAAAGGGCCTGCCAAGTGGTGCATTGGTTAAGAGCTGGCAAGTGAGTGGATGGCAGCCACCGTGAGTGGCCATTCAATGGCCGGCGACCCATTTGCCTCAGCTGGGAAGAGCGCAATGATCACAATACCAACATGGGCCAGTGAAGTGACGTCCTCCACAACTAGACTGAAGAACAAAAGGACAGCCTCTTGTATGTTCCCCTTCCCGGGTTCCCCAAAGGTGTTTCCTCCCCCAATTCCCCAATAAAATCTTAAAAAAAACTTTATTAACAAAGACACGCAGTAGGTAGAATTTGTGTCACAGGCAGTAGTTTGCCATACCCTGCTGTACCTTCTCGTTCTCTCTAGGGCTTATCACCTTGTACTTGCTATGTGATTCACTTAGTTATTATATTTGTTTCTTATCAGTTTCCTCCACTAGCCTGGAAGCTCTAGGAGGGCAGGGTCTTTGTTTTGTTCACCAGTGAATCCCCAGGACCTAGAACAGTGCCTGGCCGGTGCAAGGAGCTCATTCAGCACTTGCTGAGTGAGTGACGTGTGCTTTTACATCATGCTGCTGTGACAGACTTTGACACTCCTCATGTAGCAATAAATAGCTAATATACTAAGGCCAAAGGTAAAAATGTACTACCATATCTACCAATTGTTCAGAATTTTCTAAAATTCTGGCTTTGAAATAACAGACCAGATGGAAGGGGGTTTGGGGGATGTGAAAAGGGCCAAGGCACTAAGAAGTACAAACTGGTTGTTACACCGTAGTCATGGAGATATAGGATATAGCATAGAGAATATAGTCAATAATATAATAACTATATATGATATCAGATGGGTACTAGATTTATTGGGGTGATAGATGGGAGTGGGTTGGGGTGCTGGGTAAAAAAGTTGAAGTCATTAAGAAGTACAAATTGGTAGTTACAAAATAGCCATGGGGATGTAAAGTAAAGCATAGGGAATATAGTTAATAATATTATAATAACTATGTATAGTGCCACATGAGTATGAGACTAGTCAGGGGGACCATTTCTTAAATTATGTAAATGTCTAACCACTATGCTGTACACCTGAAATTAATGTAAAATAATATTGAATGTTAAAAATTTTTAAATAAATAAATAAAATAAGCTCATGTCTCATCTCAAAAAAACCCAGACCAGAATAGATAAATAAAACATACAAATTATGTACAATGTAGTACACGTGTTAAACCTTCTAAAAGATCTGTTGAGAAGGGAAGGCTGAAGAATCACAAGACGAAAAATTAGCAAATGTTATCCTGTTTGCATTTATAAAGGAGCAACCTCTTTGAAGAGTCCAAACAGGGGTACGACAGCTACACAAATACCCTCGGCTTTGACCAGAAGCTCATGAAGAAGGGAGTTCCTTGTCATTGGGGATGTGTTTGTTTTGGAGTTATAAAGACTTAGGCAGCGCTTTTCAGAAGTGCTGGTTGTGAGCATGATATTGAAACATATGCCATGCTTCTGCAACACATTGTGATTATCTGGAAACCTTGGCTGAACTAATTATTCATAAATGACAGCTGGTCACAGTAGAAAACAGTTCAAAGAAATCCAGCCTCTGGCAGAGTTGATCTAAATGGCGTGCCATTTTTTCAGGCCTTAACTTACTGCTCTGGTCTTTTTTTCTGCTTCTCACCCACGTGGAAACACAATTTAGCTGGCTGGCTTGTAAACACCTAGAAAAGGTGTCTTACACATAGTGGAACCACTTATTCATGCGTTCAACACATATTTAAGAGTTATTGTCACTGAAACTGCCAGGTTTACAAAGGGGATGCAAATTTAGAGTAATGATGACTAATATTAGTTATAACTTAAATGACCACATACATGCCCAGGGTTTGCTGGCAGTGAATAAGCACTCTACAAGAAATTCACTTTCATTGTCTCATTTGATTACTACGGACCTGAAAGTTGTCATCTTCTTTGCTCCATCTTATTGATGAGGAAACTGAGGCTCAGACATATTCTGAATCTTGCCAAAGTGCTCATATCTATTTGAACCCAAGTCCTTTCCACCATACCAGTGGGTCTCAACCTTCATTTTGCAAAAATAAGAGTCATCTGGCAATGCTGGGTTGTAATGAAGGTGCTTGGGCCCCATTCCGTATGACTGTGATATCATAAATCCGTGTTAGAGCCCAGGAACCTGCATGTTTAGCAACAAGAATCATTTGCCCAGGGAATTCCACTGCTCCAGGCCTGCAGGCCATATTTTGGGAAGCCCTGCATGAGTCCTTGCTGAATCCCTTGGCTTTGGGACGTTTCCAGTTGGTTGAGGCTAAAGAGATGCTGCAATTGGAGACTCGTCTCCAGGACATAAGAAAACAATGTGGTAGACAGCAAAACCAAAATTATTTCAATCAATTTGATTTCCTGGGAAAATCAAGTCTGTTTGGAAAGATGCAATTTAGCTCAAAAGAATGACCTTTCTGAATAAATCACAGATATTAGACTGTTGATTTTTTCAGTTTGTCTTTTGCTTCTTTTTTCTAAATATGGAGACATATACTTCTGGGGGGGAAGGAAATCTGTTTAGTTAATACTTTTGGTAAGTTGTTCCTCAGTTAACCTAGATCCTATTGTATTGAGGCTTTTATTTTAGTTTGACTCCTTTAAATTGGTTTGTGGTATTTGTACTTTTTAATGCTAGTTTTAAATAACTTCTATGATTCTGTTTATTTACATTATATCCAGAATAATACATGTATGATATGCATAATAATGTACAATATACATAAGGCTATGGAGTGCATGCCTTTGATGGTAAAGAGAACTCATACATGATTGTTGATATCTCCTGACCCCATCATTTTAAGGCAATTCTATGTAATTTGGGCCTAACTGCAGACCTCATTTATGCCCTGCCTCTGCACTATTTCTCAACCTCTGCACTATGGATATTTGGGGCCAGATAGTTGGTTATTGTGGGGGGCTGTCCTCTGCGCTCTAGGATGTTGAGCAGATCCAGGACCACAGTAGATACCAGTAGCACCCTCCCCAGAGTCATGGCAGTCAGAATATTTCCGGACATTGCCAAATGCCCCTGAGTGGGCAAAGTCACCCCCAAGAACCACTGCACTATGCCCTTTTGTGTCATATTGCTGCCCTTTATGAATGCAGTTTCACAGTGCCCCAGAATACAGGGGTATTTTTACAACTCTAAGGGTCCTCAGTCTATCCAGACATATTGGGTCAGTTTCAACTTCACTTACATTCACAAAATTGAAACACATTTCAAATCATCCACTTTCTCTTTTTTTCTTTATTATCCACTTTCGATCTTAAAAGAAAAAAAAATCCTATGACGACCACTCAAAAGACTGGATCCAGAGAGCCTTAAAATGAGTCATCCGTTTATGAGATAAACTGTCATCAAAGAAAAATGCTGGTCTGGAGCGCGCCATCTGGTCTGAGTGCGCTATCTGAGAGCTAAGGAACTGCCAGAATCACATGGTGGGCTGAGCCGGTGGGCTTTGGCACTCTTCTGGGTGCTCCTTTATTACTTTGCAGGCATGTCGTGAAGGTCACAGGGTGACATTATCCTTTGTGTCCATGTCTTCCAGCTTGTAAGAGGTCTGATGGGTGAGAGTGTGTGTCATGAATTCATGATTTCTCAGGTCCGATATTCTTACATTTATTTACTGACCTCATATACTGGCATCTTTGGGCTCATCAACAGGCTCTGTTTCAAAAGACTGTGTCTTAGCAGTTTATTCAAATCTGGAAGACATCTTCCCACATAGATACAACATTCCATGGCTTGGAAAGTTTTCAATGTCTTTTTTATAATTATTTTTTTTTAGTTACAGTTGACATGCAATATTATTTTATATTAGTTTCAGGTGTACAGCATAGTGGTTAGGCATTTATATGACATAACTTATGCAGTGATCCCCCATTAGCCTAGCACCCACCCGGCACTATACATAGTTATTGAAACATTATTGGCTATATTTTCTATGCTGTACTTTACATCTTCATGACTGTTTTTTAACTACCAATTTGTATTTCTGCATCCCTTCAATTTTTCACATAGTTCTCCAATCCACCTCCCCTCTAGCAACCATCAGCTTTTTCTCTGTATCTAAGAGTCTCTTTCTGTTTTGTTTGTTCATTTATTTTGTTCTTTAGATTCCACATATGTGAGATCATATGGTATCTGTCTTTCTCTGTCTGACTTATTTCACTTAGCATAATACCCACTAGGTCCACCCATGTTGTTGCAAATGGTAAGATTTCATTCTTTTTTATGGCTGAGTAGTATTCCATTGTATACATGTACCACATCTTTATCCAATCGTCTATCAATGGGCACTTTGGGCTGCTTCCATATCTTGGCTATTATAAATAGCATTGCAATGAATGTTTTGGATTTCTTTTTTTTCTGGAAAATAAAGTTATTTATTTATTTATTTATTTATTGTTAGTTTCAGGTGTACAGAACAATGCAATAGTTACCCTTTTCACCCTCATAAAGTAACAACCCCCCTCCCCCCAATGTTTTGGATTTCTCTGGATAAATACCCAGAAGTGGAATTGCTGGGTCATAAGGTAGTTCTATTTTTAGTTTTTTGAGGACCCTCCACACTGCATTCCATAAGGGCTGCACCAATCTGCAGTCCTGACAATGCATGAGGGTTCCCTTTTTTCCACATCCTCGCCAACACTTGTTGTTTGTTTATTTATTGATGATATTTATTGATGATGACAGGTGTGAGGTGGTATCTCATTGTGGTTTTTATTTGCATTTCCCTTGATGATTAGTGATGTTGAGCATCTTTTCATATGTCTGTTGGCCATCTCTGTATCTCCTCTTTAGAGAAATGTCTGTTCAGTCCTCTGCCCATTTTTTAATTGGATTTTTTTTAGAGTTGAGTTGTATGAGTTTTTAATAAATTCTGGATATTAACCCCTTATCAGATGTATCATTGGCAAATATCTTCTCCCTTTCAGCAGGTTGTCTTTTTGGTTTTTTGATGGTTTCCTTTGCTGTAAAAAAACTTCTTAGTTTAATGTAGTACCATTTGTTTATTTTTTCTTTTGTTTCCCTTGCTTGAGGAGAGATATCAGAAAAAATATTACTGAGAACAATGTCAGAGGGTTTACTGCCTATGTTTTCTTCTAGGAGTTTTATGGTTTTGGGTCTTACATTTAAGTCTTTAATCCATTTTGAATTGATTTTTGTATATGGAGTATGAAGGTGGTCCAGTTTCATTCTTTTGCATGTATTTGTCCAGTTTTCTCAACAGTGGGGTATATTCTTGCCTCCTTTGTCATAGATTAAGTGATCATTTAGGCATGGGTTTATTTCTGGGCTCTCTATTCTGTTCCATTGATCTGTGTGTCTGTTTTTATGCCAATACTATGCTGTTTTGATTAATATATCCTTATAATATAGTTTGATATCAGGTAGTGTGATGCCTCCAACTTTCTTCTTCTTTCTCAAGATTGCTGTGGCTGTTTGAGGGCTTTTGTGGTTCCATATTTCTTATATTGTTTCATAAAAAAATTTAAGACTATTTTCTCTATTTCTGTGAAAAATGCCCTTGCTATATTTTGATAGGGATTGCATTGAATCTATAGATTGCTTTGGGTACTATGGACATTTTTTTAAAGATTTTTTTATTGGGGAATTGGGGGATGGGAGCAGCGCTGGGGAATTGGGGGAAGGGGAACAGACAAGTTGCTGTCCTTTTGTTCTTTAGTCTACTTGTGGAGGACATTGCTTCACTGGCCCAAGTTGGCACCATCATTGCGCTCTTCCTGGGCAAGGCAGATCAGTAGCCGGCTTCTGGACAGCCGCTCACTGCGGCTGCTGGCCGCTCACGCTGGCTGCTGGCTACACACAGTAGCCCATNCTGGCCGCTCACGCTGGCTGCTGGCTACACACAGTAGCCCATGGCAACCCACTGCAGCAGGGGCTGCAGCCTACGCCGTCGCCTGCGACTCAAGGCAGCCCAACTCCATGTTGAGCTGTTGTACAGCATCTTAGCTGTGGAGGGCAGTGTCACTGGCCCTCATATGTGGGATCCGAAGCGGGGCCCTCTGGCGTCCCAAGCCAGCTCTTAACCAATGTGCCACTCGGCCGGCCCGGTACTATGGACATTTTAATGATGTTAATTATTCCTATCCATGCGCATGATATATACTTCCATGTATTTGTATCTTCTGCAATTTCTTTCTTCACTGTCTTATAGTTTTCTGAGTACAGGTCTTTTACCTTCTTGGTTGAATTTATTTCTAGGTATTTTCTGATGCAATTGTAAATGGGACTGTTTTCTTACTTCCTCTTTTTGACAGTTCATTATCAGTGTATAAAATGCAACCAATTTCTGGATATTAATTTTGTATCTTGTTACTTGACAGAATTCATTTATCAGTTAGTTTTCAATTTCCCATTGAACTCATGATGTACCTGATTCATTTAGTCCCTTGATTACCAAATATTTATTTAGTGACATTTAAGTGCCAGGTACTGTCTTGGCTACTGGGAACACCAAAGTAAATAAACCAGACAAGGTTCTTGCCCTCATGAATCTAGCTAATGAATATAGCTCATGATGCAGGGTCCTAGGACTGGGTCTCTGGCACATGATAGTAGATGCTAAATAAATATGTGTAGGGTACTAAATGACCCCAATCTCTTTATATCAGGGGTCAGCAAAACTATAGCCAGTGAGCCAAATCCAGCCTACTGCCTGTTTTTGTATGGCCTACAAGCTAAGAATGGTTTTTACATTTTTAAATGGTTGAAAACAATGAAAAGAATAATAATACTTTGTGACCTGAAAATTACACGAGATTCGCATTTTAGTGCCGTGAGTAAACTTTTATTGGAACTTTTGTTTTCATATTGTCTATGGTTGCTTTGGGGCTGTGTTGGCAGAGCTGAGTAGTTGCAACAGTTACTGTGTGACCCACAAGCCGAAAATATTTGCTACATGTAACTATCTATAATTCTATTTTATGGGGAAAGTGCTCCCAGAATTCCAGTCTTGGAATGTCTCCAGCTCAAATCGTTGGCCGTGATACCTGTAGAATGAAGCACCTCCTTAGCAGCAGGAAGTAGGGAGATAAGGATCAGATGGGAGATGAAGATAGACTTTATGAAGTGTCTGGCAGCACGCCCTCATCTGAACTCAATCTGTACACCGCACCAACTTCCTTTTCTAATGCTTGCTGCTACTCCATTATGAATTTCCTATCACTGATGCAACAAGTTCCCACAAACCTAAAACATCACAAATGTATTATCTTACAGTTCTGGAGGTCAGAAGTCTGACATGGTCTCACTGGGCTAAAATCAAAGGCTTCATTCCTTCTGGGGGCTCTGGAGAGAGCCTGTGCCTTGCCTTTTCCAGCTTTTAGAAGCTGCCTGCATTTTGTGGCTCATGGCTCCTGCCTCCATCTTTAAACTGAGCAGTCTAGGCATCTTCGAATTTCTCTCCCGCTTCCCTCTCCCCTCTCTCTCACTTCTGCTTCTGTTGTCACATTTCCTTCTCTAACTGCCACCCACGCCTCCCTCTTGTGATTAGGTTGGACTCATCTGGATAATCCAGAATAATCTCCCTACCTCAGGATCTTTTCAGTTAATCACATGGATACAGTTCCTTTTGCTGGGTGAAATAACACACCCACAGGTTCCTGGCATTAGGGCATGGCCATCTTGGGGGCAATGGGTATTATTCTGCCCACCACACCTTCTATCCAGTAACTCTCTACCTCTGCAGAGTGAGATGCAGGCTGAAGGACCTTTCTCAAGCTTGCAGCCACCAGCCAGGGTATTGCAGTGGCTAAGAGCACAGGCTTTAGAGTCTGAGTATAAAGTTTGAGTCATTGGTTGTTGTTTTTGCGTGAATGAATAAGGATTATGGCATCACTACATTTGTTCAATAAAAGAAAGCAGGGTATGCTTATTCTTCGGTGTCTTGGGAGGTAGAAGAGGGTAAAGGGGATCAAATATGAGTATATGGTGATGGAAGAATTGACTTTGGGTGGTGAACACATAATGAGATATATAGATGAGTATTATAGAATGGTACACTTGAAACCTATATAATTTTATTAACCAACGTCACCCCAATAAATTTTATAAAAAAGCTAGCCTTTTGTTTCAAAACGTAACATCTTCACTGTTGTGACTATCATAGAAATTGCCTTATGTCTCGTGGTGGATTTGCATCTTTCTTTGGTGGTAGAGAACTTGAATTTTCTAGGAACAGCACATTTACTACAACCAAACTCGATGGAGTGCAAAATCAAACCTGAATCTGATCCACCCTTGAGCTCAGTAGTTCTCAATCCTGGCTGCAAGGGACAATTAGTCAAGAAACTAAAACATGAATGTCCGATTACACACCTGAAAATTGAATCAGAACCTCTGGGGGTTTATTAGTCTCATCTCTTTGTTCACATATATTTGACAATTCTCATCATCTAAAGGAAAATATATTTTAAGCACATAAACAGTGTGACCCCTGGGAACTCTAGGAAGAGGCAATGAAGAGATGTGGAGAATGCATGGATTTGCTCGGGGACTCCCACAACATTCTGTGTAGTTCTTGTGGGAGCTATCTGTGGGGACTCCATCCTCAGCTATAGGAGCCTGACTAGAGAGGTGATGAGGTGGGAAGAGAAACAAGATTATTTTAGGCTTCTAGGTTCTTTATTATGCACACTCTGATTCAAACCCTGTGATAATTTGGATAGATACTGGGTGAATGTTCTGAAGAAGGGTTATTTAAACAAATTAATTATAAAAGATGATGTGAATTGAAATTAGCAAGGTGGATGCATTAGAACAAGTAACTCATTGTGAGCCAATACCAAATTATCACGTCTTAAAAGCAACACAGCTGTAGTTTTAAGACATAATGTGTGCAGTGTTTCCTAGCCCATGTGTTGTGACATTTACTTGACTCTGTACTTGGCTCTGAAATTAGGCCTCTTGAGTCTCCAAATGTCTATATTCTATTAAGAATAAAAATAAAAATGGAGAACATTGCTCTGTGTCATTTAAAGTAGTCACTGATACGTCCTGACTTTATCCCAGGGTACTATGGATGAATATGGTTTTAACCAATGTATTATTATGTTAATTCTGTAATTGCCCAGTAATGGACTTAGCATATTTCCAGCTTTAAAAACACCTGTCATAACTTCATGTACTTAATTCAAAAAACAAATCCTATTAAAAATCACAGTCGTGGAAATATCGATTGGAAACAATGAGAGAATTGGGACATTGGAGAAGATGCAGATGACTTGATGTATTCATTACTGCTGATTGGCAGGTAGCAAAAGACAATGAGCTGATGGAGGGTGTGGGACTGAGGGATAAGAGGGTGGTGAATTGGAACAACCCATACAGACTCATCTAGGTCTCTATGAAGTCTATAGGCTTCAGTTATTCAAGTTTATGGTTCATAATGGATTATAAGACAACTTGGTCCATTACTCATGATCAAAACTGTAACTGCATGATATCATTGTTATTTAAGATGCTGCCCATTTCATAATAGGTACCTTTGGAGACACCTGTGAAGTCCCTCTGTGTTTATTACTCGGAAACCTTCTCTGCTGGGAAGATTTTTTTTTCAGCCGTGGGATAAGGATGTGTTTAAGAGCCTCTGGAAACAGTATTACCTCCTTTTCAAAATGACTCTTCCAAGGCCTGACCAATGCAGCTGCCCCGCTTTCAAGAAAGTGCCACACTCTTGCTCAAGGTCTTTGGCTGTAGCCTTCTGTGGCACCATCAGCAGCTACAAGAACTAGTCTTAGGAGAAAGGAACACCTTAAATTCAAGTCGTTACAAATAGACCAAACTTTTTCTCTCTTTTGGCTAACAATTCCAAATTTACTACATAAACTAAAAAATCTAAGAAGTTAAGAATCACAGGCTGCAATCTATAATGAACGAAGAGAACTTTAGAGCATCACACTTAAGCTTTTGTCATGCTAAGTGTAGCCATTTGTGAATAGTTTCAAAAACTATGTGTTACTTGATTGCATTGGAACTGCTTTCATTGGAAGAAGAAAATGAAGGCTCAAGAAAAATGTAAACTGGCCAGGTTCTGTTTTGTCAGATTTGGGAATGTGTTTTATCTGTTTACTTTTTAAAAATAAAATATTGCTTTCAGAATGTCAAAACTCGAACATCTTCCTCCTTCCCCCACCAAACCTAATTCCCTTCCGCTGTTTGTTATCTTGGTGCTTAGTGTACCATCCTCCAGTTGCTCAAGCTAGCTACATAAGAGTTATCCTAGATGACGCCTTCCCCACCCCCACCATCACATCCCATTTGTCCCCAAGCATTTCTGTGGCTCTGAGAGTCTCACTATCTGTTCAAATTTTAATCATCATCTTACTTAGCCCTGCATCTTTTCTGATCTCTGTACCTTTGACTCCCTTCTTCCCTCAATTCCTTTAGAAATTTGTTTCCAATATTCTTTCCTATTTGCAAATCTGAGCATGTTCTTCTCTTACTGGAGGTTCCTGGATGGCTAGCCATCACCTAACTGAGTAAAATCCAATCTATTTTGCAAAGCCTACAGAGAAAGCCCTCCAGGATCTGGCCATGACTTTTGCATGGCTTTGCCTCCTGCTGTTTTCTTCCTTCCAGCCTTGTCATTTTCTAAAACAAGCCTGTTCTCTCAAATTCATTTGCCTTGGCAACGACTGTTTTTTTTCCGGTGTTGCATTTCTACTGGGCAAACCCTCTTATTCAATTTTTAAGTCTCCATTGAAACACCATCTTCTCTATAAAGCCTTTCTTGATCCACCAGACAGATGTCAAGGCCTTTTCTCCCAGGTACCCCATTGCATTTGGTTCTTTTGTATTACTGTCTCAGTATTTTATGGATGGCATGTTTTCTTTCTAACAAAGTTTAACTCCTTTAGGACAGGACAGTGTTGTCATATTGATAATCTCCAGCCTAGTACTGTTCTTAGCATGTATCAGGTGCTCATTAAATTTTGTTTTAATTAATTAACCAGGAGTACATAGTAAATAAAAATAAAATATACCTTCTAGGGATTGGTTTGTTTTAGTCATAAGCTATGATTCAGAGGTTTACAACCAACAGCCCACTGGCCAAATCCAGCCTTCCACCTTTTTTAGTAAATGAAGTTTTATGGGAACACCACCATACACATTCATTTATGAATTGTCTATGGCTGCTTTTATGCCACAAAGGCAAAATTGAGTAACTCATTTCCACTGAGATTTAGGCCCTGTAAAGCCTAAAGTATTTACTGTCTGGCCTTTTACAGAAAAAGATAGCCAACCCCTGCTGTGTAGTAACGGAGCCCATTGGAGTCATATTTTTAAATGCTTTGAAAAAATAGGTGTGTAATTCCATTTTGACACTTCAAAAAGCAGTGGCCCCCTGAGATACCTAAACTTCATACGGAGAAGCCATCGAGTCATCTGGAACTTTCCATGTGGGGGAAGAAAAGGCAATTCACTGATATGATACTGTGTGATGCCCTAAGTTTAAAGGGTGTGAGTGAGGGTACACTGAGGCCTGAGTCCCCAGCCTCTATCAAAACGTTTGCTTCATCCAGTTATACCAAAAATAGAAAGAAGAAATCCAAAATACACTCGACCTGGAAGAATTTTCTTCAGTTCACCAAAAGTGACTGCCGCTTGCCTACTTTGGCTACATTTGCTCCCTCATTCCCTGTCCCAGACCCGTTCTCCTGTCAGGCTCCCGGAGCCCCTCCTGGGCTCCCATTAGGCTTCATCATTAGCATCTGGATGCGGATTCATATATGTGAAGCCAAACACACACCAAGCCCTCCCTCCCTGTAGCTCCTGCTCAGACCTGGCCTTCTCCGTGAGGTCTTTCCTGGCCCCTCCGTCTGAAGCTGTGCATCCCTCATAGCTTCGTGTCCCCTCCCTAGCAGTAACTGTTATTTAACACACTGTGCCCTTTACTTACCTCATTTATTTTCTGCCCCTACTAGAGTATAATATCTTCTTCTGGTAAATGAATAAATAAATCAATGACATCCCAGATAAAGAGGAAAAACTATCAAAGCATTGACATAGTGCCATTCACTCTTTGCAATGAACATCCTAGGCAGGAATTTGCTGCCAGTGGGGAACAAAGGTATCTTAATAGTTTCGGAGGCCAGTCTTTCTGTCTCCCTTCCTTAAGGTGACTTATGAGGATGGTGACATCTTAGGAGATACCTGAAGTGCTCCTTGCATCCACAGCAAATTCTTGGCACTGCCTGTGGGGGCCAACACTGTTCCTTTCTTCTGGAACTTTTCTTGATTGTTGATGAAACAGTAGGCACCTCTGCAAAGCTGTAGTGCCCTGGCTGGTATCTGTAATTCGCAGAAAGTCCTCCTCAGTAAGGGGATGTTGGGTTTCAGAGGATTGTGAAGTATTTCTCAGGCCATCACTTCCCCATTGTCTGCACAAGGATGGAGCCATTCACTCTCCATGGGCATCCAGGGTGTGCATGCGTGCACATGAGTGTACTCAGGATCGTGGGAATCTTTGCTTTGATTCTTTCATGGGGAATATTTTCTCATGAAATGTCTCTACAAATATATGTATTTCTTATTGATCATATCTGTGGACTTACTGTGATCAAAATAGCTCACTGGAGTGCTGTAAAAAGAAACTCAGCAGTTACAATTTAGCGTGGAGTTTAAGGGCATAAGTTTTTTAGCTTGGTCTTGGTTGGTTCCAAATCTTGTAAGTTTCATGATTTCGGGGGGGGGATTACTTAACCTCCACAGCCTCAATTTTATCTATATTATATTTATATATACTATATATTACCATGATATTAATATAATGTATTATAAGATGGACAGTTCCTGACTTATGATGGTTCAACTTAGGATTTTTCAACTTTATGATGGTGCAAAGGCGGTACACATTTAGTAGAAACTGTACTTCGAATTTTGAATTTGATCTTTTCCTGGGCTAGCGATATGTGGTATGATACTCTCTTGTGATGCTGGGCAGAGGCAGTGAGCCGCAGCTCCCAGTCAGCCATGTAGTCATGAGAGTCAACAACCAACACTCTACAGTCTACTGTGTCACCAGTGTTTTTGGATATTGTGTTCTGAACATGTTGAAGGTAGGCTAGGCTAAGCTATGATGTTCGGTAGGTTAAGTGTACTAAACGCATTTTCAACTTATGACATTTTCAACTTGCAGTGGGTTTATTGGGGTGTAACCCACTGTAAGTCAAGGAGTCTCTGTATATATTATAATAGTGTATCATCAGTATATATTATAATATGTTATATTGGGTTCTCAGAAAAGTCATGACGCATGTTTGCAACAGATTGCACTAGTTCATTTTTGGAAGTACTAGAGTTATTCACATCTATGTTATTGCTATGTCATTTAATAGCTGACAGTTCTAGCTTCATTCTAAAAAAATTGAACAATTTGGTTGAGTTTTGGAGATTTTACAACAAGTTGAATATGGGAGACCAAGCTGTGCATTTTTGCCACATTTTACTGTTTTATTTCCATAAAGGGAAGAACACACATCAAGCTTATGAAAAGTTGCATAAAGTTTACAGTGACAGTGCTCTACAAGAACATCAGTGCCAACTATGGTTCACAAAATTTTGTGCTGGTGACTTTGATCTCAACGACGCTCCTCAGTCAGGGAGGCCCGCCGAGGTTGATGACAACAAAATAAAGGCATTGATCGAGTCAAACCCATGTTACATGACACAAGAGATTGCAGAAACATTGAACATCCATCATTCAAGCATTCACAACCACCTGAAGAAGCTGGGATACGTAAGCAAGCTCGATATTTGGGTTCTGCATGAACTCAAAGAACTTCATTTGACAGCGCGTAAAAACATCTGCAATATGCTCACTAAACGTGAGGAAAACAATCCTTTTTTGAAGTGACTGATAACTGGTAATGAGAAGTGGATTGTTTACAACAATGTGGTGCACAAACAGTCTTGATCCTGATGTGATAATTTGCCTCAAACGACATCAAAAGCAGACACTCATCAGAGGAAGGTTATGCTCTCAGTGTGGTAGGATTTTAAAGATGTGTTTCTTGAGCTCCTACCAAGGAACCAAACAATCAATTTGAATGTGTACTGTTGGCAATTGGGCAGTTTGAATGAATCCATCATCCAGAAACATCCAGATCTTGTTAATTGTATAGGAGTTGTGTTCCATCGTGACAATGCGAGACCACACACAAGTTTGATCACCCATCAAAAATTATTGGAGCTTGCATGGATAGGAAGAATTAATATAGTTAAAATGTCCATATTGCCTAAAGCAATATATAGATTCAATGCAATTCCCATCAAACTACCTAGGGCATTTTTC
>NW_017731505.1:1767252-1855630 GCF_001890085.2 Hipposideros armiger
AAAAAAATAAATTAAAAAAAAATTATTGGAGCTTGGATGGGATGTGTTGCCACACCTACGATACTCACCTGAACTTGCGCCATCAGACTTCCACTTGTTTCGCTCTCTTCAAAACTCCTTGCATGGTTTAATATTCAATTCAGATGAGGCTGTAAATCAGCACCTTGTTCAGTTTTTTGCAAATAAAGACAAGTCCTTCTATGAACGAGGAATTATGAAGCTCACTGAAAGATGGCAAAAGGTTATCGAACAAAACGGGCAATATATATTGATTGATCTTTGTTCTTTATATAAATAAATGACCTTTGGAAAACATAGACAAAATACGTCATGACTTTTCTGACAATGCAATATATCATATACTACACTATATTAGGTAACGTTGTTATGGTATTGAATATTACATTAGATAGGGTCAGAAATGGTGGCCACCTCATAAGGTTGTTGGAGAGAATAACTGAAAAGCCCTTTGCACAGTCACTGGTACATGGGAAGCTATCAATACACAGTCGCCCTCCTATGTCTAGTGTACATGATGGCAGTTAGCAGCAGCTTTTCCTGTTGCTGAGATACAAAACCCAAAGTTTCCATGTGTTCACATAAGAGAGAGGAAGTAGGACCCTTGAAACATCTTTCCACAGAGTTTTCTTTGGCCTGTGTATGCATCACTGTGTTGGACCAAGTGACCCAGCAGGTACTCGAGATTTTGATGTTTGCAACTGACTGAGAAAATCCATGGTTAAGTAAGAGTGGGTTGGATTTTAGGGATTGAGAGCCAATTTGGGAACAAAAAGATGATGTTTACTTGACTTTATTCCTGCCTAAGAGAGAAGATGAGGCTTGCAAGAGGTCCATGAACTGTGTAACTGGCTGTTTTTCCCCTTGGCCTGCAGGGTGATTTCACCTGGAACAGCATGTCGGGCCGCAGCGTGCGGCTGAGGTCAGTCCCCATCCAGAGCCTCTCAGAGCTGGAGCGAGCCCGGCTGCAGGAAGTGGCTTTTTATCAGTTGCAGCAGGACTGTGACCTGAGCTGTCAGATCACCATTCCCAAAGGTAAGGCCCCATCTGTCATCCCATCAGGGAAGGCTGCATGTGGAACATCTGCTCTGCCATAGCCGCAAGCTGCGAGCTCATCTCACACCTAACAGTAACACAGGAAGGAAACTGCAGCTCTTAATTGTTGGCGGGCATTTGTGTCCATTTTGAAAGACACGTTCAAGTGGGACAATGTACATGTCAACTAATATGTTTACTTCAAGAGAAGGTCAACTGGGGGCTTACAAAGGAAAGCATGTGTGTCTCAACAGTCTACACGGCTTCAGAGCCACCAATTAAAAAGAAGCTTCAGAAAGGTCAACTTCAAGGGTTAGAATTATAACTGTGTCTATCTCAACAGCATTTCAAAATAACCGTTTGAAAAGAATGTTTTAACACTCTGTTAAATGTGCCATTTGGCCTTCTGCAAACCCAGCATCAGGCCTGATATTAACTCGTTTTTGTCCGGTCCTTCACCTGGCGTGTCTCTGCTGGGGGTTCACCATTATGAAACTGGAGCCAGTGCAGGCCCGGTCATCGGAGGTTTTACAATCCCAGATCCTGATTCTGGTAAAGATGAGAAGCCTGTATTTGAAACCCTTTCATCTGTAAAAGTCTGTTTCTGAATGTTTACTATCTAAAGTACAAGAGTAATTTAGAGTTGATATTAGTGTGTAGCAGAAAGGTAATCTGAGGTAGAATGAAAAGGTACAGTGTTATACAGAGAGAGTAAACCAGCGATACAAAGCAACATTGGCTGGTGTGCCTGAAATGTCAAGGGAAGCAGGAGAGGGACAGCAAGCATCTAAAAGCTAGAGATCGCTCTGGAGGATTTCCGTATCTGCAGAACTTCTACCTTGTTTTCTTTTATTAGGAGGTTGAGGGGATGTGTCATGAATATTCATCCATAATATAACCCATATCCCATATATACACATACACACATAGATAGGTGGTTTTCAGGCAGGGATGGTTTCCCCCCACCCCAACACCCCCAGGTGAAATCTGGCAATGTCTGGCAACACTTGTAGTTGTCACAACTTGGGGAAGGATGCAGTTGACATCTAATGGGTAGAAGCCAGGATGCTGTTAAACATCCTACAGTCCACCGGACAGTCCCCACCAACAAGCATTGTCAGGCCCCAAGTGCCCACATGCAGTGACTGAGTAGCCTTGATAAAACAAATGAGCGTGGACTCAGTCTGTCCACAACCATGCTGCTGGTGCTGCTGTTTTCTTGGCTCATCTGTGGCTCATGGAAAAGGCTTGGGGGTCTGCAAACCAGGATCTGAGGACTTGTCCCATCAATCCTTGCAAGCGTGAGCTTGGGCAGTTCACCTCTCTCTGCAGTAGGAGGCTCTGTTTTGTTGACGAGAAAGAGTAGCACAAAAACACTGACCTCAAAGAGGATTTAATTGGATGGCGACTCTTAGGGCCACTTGTATTCTTTACGCTGGAATCTGGGACTCTGCCGGAGGTCATGAAAGAGTTCAGGAAAAGGGAGAGGTAGATGAGGGCAAGGGCCTGGGGGGCCAGGCACACCTCACTGGCTTCCGCCTTGCTCCTTCGGCTTCCTTGTCATGTTCTGCTTGTCACCACAACTGCAGCCAGTTCCTCCCTGGAGGAAATCCCTACACCTGTTATACCTTTTCATATTAATCTAACATACAGAGACCCTCAGGTTAATTAAGAAGAAAACCACTTTGACAATTGGTGAAAAATGAGTACTGTCACTGTTGGGCCCATTATTGCTTCTCCCTAGGACAGACTCGTTGGCTCACCTTGCCTGGGTTTGGCTGTAGGGTGGAGATGAGGCCTGCCCTCACCTCCCAATTAACTCACAAGGTGGCCCAGGTGGGGTCCACCAGTCCTAGCTCCCTTTTACAAGCACAGATGTTCTTTCAGTTGCTTTAAAAACAAGTAGAAATGTTGCTGACAAACCTAATTCATCACGAAGGGAATGATGATTCTAAAAAGTTATAGGAAACCTTGGTTGGATGCACATCAGATAAGATATCAGGGAACAAATATTTTTTGTAGCTTGTTTTTAAATCCAGTTAATTTGATGTTTCTCTTTGTTTCTGCTTTTTAAAGAGTCCCCTAAATAAATAACCTTTATCAAACAGAAAATTTTATAAAATTTGACTGCCAGAAGTTCTGTATTCATCATTTATTTCTGAGACTATGTGGTCCCTAGCACCTTCAGGAAAAGATTTACTCTATAAGAGATTCAGGGCCGGCCGAGTGGCTCAGCTGGTTAAGAGCTCGCTTGGAAGCACCAGCTCTGAGCAGCAGGGCTGCGGTTTGGATCCCACATTGAGGGCCAGTGACACTACCCTCTACAGCTAAGATGCTGAACAACAGCTCAACCTAGAGCTGAGCTGCTGTGAGTCACCGGCGATGGCGTAGGCTGCAGTGGGGCTGCAGTGGGCTGCTGTGGGCTACCTGAGTGGCTGGCAGCCAGCGTGAGCAGCCGGCAGCCGGTGTGAGCAGCGGAGCTGCTGTGAGTGGCCGACCAATGACTGGCGACCAACTGCCTCACCCGGGAAGAGCACAATATCATACCAACATGGGCCAGTGAAGCAATGTCCTCCACAACTAGATGGAAGCACAAAAGGACAGCAACTTGTCTGTTCCCCTTCCCCAATTCCCCAACACTGTTCCCTCCCCCAATTCCCCAATTTTAAAAAAAAGTTTCAAAGGTGTTCAGGCTACAGAACTCATCTTGTTATTTTCTATCAAAGCGAGAACTAATGATTTACAAATAGTTTCATACTTATGAAAGAGAGAAAGGATCGTGTGGCTGGTGGAAAGAAATAGACACCACCCAAGAGTTCTGAAGCTATTGTTTTGGGGCAGATGATTATAGACATCAAATACTGGGGGTGTCCCCCAAAATGTACACATTTTAAGCAGTGTTATCCATGTAGTATGTTTCAAAGTTGAATTGAATTATGGTAGCAGTATGTAGTATGACGCTCGCTCAAAAAATGGTGTTAATAAAAAATACTAGCGTCATTCATTGTGTTACAATTTTAATACAGTTTTTTTCCTTTCTTAAAATGTGTATACATTTTTTGGCTCCCTCTGTGTTTACCAAGGTCCTTTGAGTGCATGGTCAATGCTGAATGCTATGATGGCAGCTTTGCTCTGAGGGTGGCCACTTGGTTCCATGCAAACCATCTAAACAGGGTCAGGTTCACTGTGTGAATGAATTACTCAGGGAAATAAATACTGCAGCCAGGGCCTAGAACTCAAAGAAGTGAGACCACGCCTAATGAGACAATGGGTGTAATGAAAGTGGAAACTTACTCAAGCTCACATTTCTGTTCTTTGACACTTGAGGACAATTGGAGGGGTTTAATGATGGGTATCTGTTTGGAGAACCCCTCTCTCTGTGAGACTTGTGCCTCCAGGGCTTAGATAAATGATATTATAACATATCATCAGCTGCTGCAATTCACCATAAAGAAGGAAGAACTGGAGATTGAGGTGTTGGGAAATGACTGGAGTGACTTCCTGGAGTGGACTGCAGGGGTGGGATCCACAGCATAAGCCGAGACTTTGCCTCTTGTGCTAGAGTGATAGGTGGACATGGGTTATATGGGTGCAGATGCGGGTAGATTACAAGATGATGGCAGAGCATGTGGAGTTGTTTTCCACTCTCAGCAAGATAGGCAGCAATTTCATACACTAGGAGTGAGGGTGGGAAGGAAGCCCTGGAGGTTTGAGGAGAGAGGAGAGGAGTGGAAGAGAGGGGACCTGATGGACCAGCAGCAATGTTGCAGGATTGCAGGGCAGCCCAAAAGGTTCATTGGAAGTTAGGAGCTGGGGATTTAAATTGCACATGGAACATTCTGGCAGTCAAACACTGCTAAAGCAAAACACACCAGTTTGCACTTTCAATTCCCCAGCCCCGGTTAACTCAAGTCTCCTCTCACTAGAGTTAGGATATTCCAGCTGAGTTCAATGATGGCAGAGAGAGACATGGCAGTGGAGATTATATCTGTGGCAGGCAGAATAATGCCCCCCCTCGCCCCGCCCAGAGATGTCACTGGAACCTGTGAATGTTACCTCACATGGCAGTAGGAACTTTGCAGATGTGCTCAGTTAAAGTCCTTGAGGTAGTGAGACTATCCTGGATTATTAGAGAGGGCCCAAATGAATCACGGGGGCACTTAAAAGCAGAGAAACTTTCCCAGTTATAGTCAGAGAGAGGTATGGCTCTGAAGGAAGAGTCAGAGACATGCAGTGTTGCTGGCTTTGAGGATGGAGGAAGGGGTCCACAAGCCAAGGAGTGCGGGCAGCTTCCAGAAGCTGCAAAAGGCGAGGGGACAGATTCTCCATAGAGCTTCTAGGAAGGACTGCAACCCAGCTGACACCTTGATTTTAGCCCAGTGAGACCCATTTCAGACTTCTGAACTGTAAAATAATAAATTTGAGTTGTTTAAACCACTAAATTTATAGTAATTTGTTATAGCAGTGATAGGAAACTCATACAGTATCCAAGGAAAAGATTGTAACTCCAGACCATGGAATCTAAGTTGGATAAGAAGAGAAGTTAGGAATAAATGTAAAAGACATATTGTTATGGAATAAGAAAAATCAATAAAGCAAAGATGTTGCTTATGTCATTAATGATCTATACACTGAAAGTGATTCCAAAAAACTTACCAACAGAATTTGTCTCTGTAATATCACTAAATTGATCTAAACATCATCTAGGCAAATGATTATGTGAGAGTAGGAAGGGGAAAACATGAAAAAAAGTCAAATGAAAATGATCTCTATCCATTTATTAAAATGTCATAAAACTAAAGCAATTAAAAGAGTATTGTACTGCTTCATGATAGGCAGATCAATGGGGGACAACAGAGTTCAGAAATGAACTAAAACAAATATGAGAATTTATGACATGATAAATATTACATTTCTTGTCAGGGGAAAATGATGGATTATTATTGTATTTGCAACAATGAGACAACCATTGAGGAGAAAAAGCTGGATTCGGACATTACTCCTTACATAAAAATAAAATGATATGGAAGATTTGAAGATTAAAAAAATCAAGCTATAAATGCACCAAAACAAAACATAGCTGGATGTTTATATATATATATTTCACATTGGGGAAAGCACTTCCAAAAAAGTCATGAAGAGACTGACACATTTCACTACACACAAAAAAAATGAATCATCTGTGTTGACAACAAATAAATAAATAGAAATTTACAGCACATGTGACAAACTAAAGGCTAACTTCTCTACTTTAGAAAGCTTTGTTACAAATTAATATGAGAAACAAAAATAATTAAAATGTAGAAAAATTAAAGGCAGCTCACACATAAAAGAAATACAAGTGGTTTATAAATATTTGAAAAGATGCTCACCCTCATATTCATTAAAGAAATGCAAGGTAAACACCAAGGAGATTTTTTTCTCTTAGATTAGCATAGTTTCAAAAGTTGCATAATATACTTTATGGGAAAACAGACACTCATATACTGTTGGTAGGAATCTAACTCTGGCAGCAACTTACAAGGCAATTTGGCAGCATGTAGCTTAAATGGCTCAACAATTCTACTAAGAATGTGTCTCACAGATATGTACTTACTTGTGTTTGTTGAGGTAGACTAACCACTCGGTGCCTTAACACTATAATAGTTTCTTTCTTACTCCGGTACCGTCCAGTACAGGTTGGCCATGGGGGTCGGGAGAGTGGACTCTGCTCCACGCAGTTATTCAGGAATCTCGACTCCTCACAACTTGTAGCTACTCCCTCCTCTATATCCATTCAACCAGGAGACATGCAAACTAAAAACTAATAAAATTTCCATTAACCATATAAGATGACTGATGAGCTTAATTTGTTACCCTTCCTAAACTTAAGATATTTTGAAAAGGGGCTTTTGAAGAACCTAGAGAAATGCTTACTGGTAGAAATCAGGAGGCTTTTTTGGTGAGAGGGATCATATCTATCAGTCAAGTTTTCCCTATGAGCCTGAGATTGTTCTCTGGAGGCACCCATGGAATGTTCCTGATTAGTCAAAGGCTGTTCTTGGCATAGGCTCTTGGATCAGACTTTCTAGTCTGTAAATGACCCAACAGCAGAATCAGGAAACAAATGTGGAGAGCATGGTGGAGAAATTAAGCAACACCTAATGGCTTGCATGAACATTTCATCTATTCAACACACATCAACAGAGTACTATTTATGTATCAGGTAGCATGTTAGGCTCAATTAACATTATTTGATTGTATTTTAATACAAATAGCCTAAGGCAGGGGTTAGCAAACTGGCCCGCTGGCCAAACCCAGCTCACCACCTGTTTTTGTAAACAAAAATAACAGGTTATTGGAACACAGCAATGCTCGTTCATTTACTTATTGTCTAGGGCTGCTTTCATGTGACAATGGCAGTTTAGGAGTTGTGACAGCCCATATGCCTGACAGAGCGTTTTACAGGAAAAATTTGCTGACCTCTGGTCTAAAGTGAAATGAAAGGAAGTGACTGATTCTGCCACTATCAGTAAAGCAGGTTAGTGTAGGTACTGTGGCTTAACCTCATTATATTGTAAATTAAGTGTTTAAAGCCCAAGGGTTCCAAGAGAGAGAAATGCATATTCATGTTTTCGTTAGTGCAGTTCTCTCTTGTTTCAGTTAATTTCTGATAACACAATTGAGAAAGGCTTTGTTTATGTATTTTGGAAGCAATATCATGGAATGGGGAATAGCTGATGGTTTAAGAAAATGTGGACAATAGTCTAATAAAAGAGCACCCTGACGCCTCAAAATTGCTCAATTATATGGCTTCCTTATAAAGCGGTCCCTCACCATTGTCCCTCAGGCAATGTAAAACCCAAGTAAACAACTCAATGAAATCAAGAAAATGATATTCTTGGTAGGCTAACACTGCAGCTTCCTTTGGTTTGTGATTTAAATGTTGATTAAAAAAATAAGGGCAACCTGGTGGGCAAGGAAATTGAGCTTGGCTATTTATGTAACAACCCTAAACAGGAAATACAACTATCCTATTTCTACGTTCTTCTTGCTGGCAGTGGCAGTGGTCAGTTGAAGAGGTGATGTGCTAGAAGTGTTTCTCAAAGATTTTTGTGTAAATCAAAATGAAGTCGAAACCTAGGGCAAAACCCACAGACTCCACTGTAGGCAGAAATGCTGATAGGAAGCAAACACCACCAAAGAGGTGATCAAAAAATGGTAGACCACTGGGAGTAGATGCCATCATCAAATGTCTCCATTGTGTGAGCTGCAGAGCCAGTTGTATCTTATGTGTGTCCACAATGACCTTTCCTGTGATCTTCCCAGGGGATTGTGATTTCCCATGGGGTAAGGCTGTATCTTATTTGTCCTTGAACCTAGAACACCAGGTACACTACCTGATAAAACATTGACCCTCAGCAAATTGTTGAGAAAGTACATCCATCTTCTCCTTTAAAATGATGCTCCTTCCTTCACTCTTCCAGGTCTCTCTAAAGAGCATCAATCACCTTTCACTCATGTTCCCCGTTTCCCCAGAAACGATTTTGAAATAACCTCAGTGATTCTCTACTGCTTCACCTCATGCCCAGTTTCCAACTTTGATTGATGGTCTCATAGGGTTGATGCGAGGCTTAAATGAGGTAATAACAATGATGAGCTTGAAACATCTCCCGACATCTCATACGCTCTCAGTAAAAGTTATCCATCACTGTTATCATTATCATCATTATCGTCATCACCATCACCATATCACTTTGTCTTGTATCTGCCTCAACCCTAGACACTCCATCATTATGTCTCACCTTAACTACAGGCATAGACCCCCACCTGCTTTTCTCAATTCACGGTTTGCCCTCATTCTGCCCACCATACCTAAAACCACCAGAGAGTATCTTCAACCACAGACTGTAATCCTGTGTTGGAGAAACACCAAAAAACAAAAAAATTCTCGAGGTCCTCTGTTGCCTACTGATCTCAAAAGCCATTGACAATAGTATTTCATGTAAAAAGAAGAAACCCATTTTGTTTTCAGCTTATTCTGAGAATGCATCACAGATTTAAGTTTATTTCTCTGGAGCAGTAGGTTTCAAATTTTTTGTCCACAACCTACAGTAAGAAATATATTTTACATCTCACCCCAGGAAACACATGAACCAAAGTTTATCAGCAATACACTTTGATACTTTCTGTAATTTCTCTATCTCATCTATTCAATTCTGTATCATTTTCTAAAACACCCATGTCACGATCCACTACATTTCCATGATCCATTAATAGGTTATGCCCCACAGTTTGACTAACACAGTCTTGGAAGGCGCATGGAATGGACAAGAGGCAATCAAGAAGAAAAGAACAAAAATGTCAGTCTGGAAGACTTTGCACTGCGCTGTGCTGTGGCTCTTGGGTTTTAGTCAGGTGGATGGGACACTGTTTCTGTAGGGTCACAGAAATGAGCCTAGGCTAGACCCTTGGCCTAAGCATCTGGTGCCTCCTCCACTTGGAGCTCAGCTGTGGAATGCCACCCAGAGGGCTTCCTGTGCTGCGTCGCTGTTCTCTCTCAATACCAAACTGGGCGGGCAGCCCAGAGGAGGTGGATATGTGGGGCTTTAGGTTTTGAGAGGGTAGAAGCCTCTAATGGAGGCTACAGTGTCTCTTCAAAAGTAGTCCACATCCTCACGGAGCTCTGCGTTAGTCAATAGAGGAAACACAAATACATCAATTATATTAACTGAGCAGTGGATGTCACCTCTCCGAGTTACCTTTGGTGACCCTTAGAGAGAAGAAGCTGCCTCATGTATCTATTCCAGTAAAAACCAGGAATGACAGAGAGACTTCCCGGCAGGTTGTTTTGTAATTTTCTTCTTGGATGCTCTCCTCTGTACCCCAGGGCTGTTACCATGTCAAGTTCTCCAGTGTGCGCTGCTGTATGATTTCATTCTGGTGCCAAGCAGGCAGGCCGGTATGAGAGTATGTGGTTCTTTAAACCATATGCTTTGTGCATTCGTATCGCAAATGGCTCCCTTCCTGTTCTCAGGCAATGTGGTTTTCGATCCAAGGTCTTGTCCCTACTGGTCACATTTATACATATTTGTATATCCTTGTTGGAGCAGCAACTAGCATTGCACAAGGCTTTGGAGTCTTGAAACAAACTTTTGTCACTGCAGTTTCTGAAATATTCTGGCACCTTTCAGACGTTTCAAGACTACACCATTCTCTCTGTAGGGATCGTGACCCAAAAGTAAACTTGATAATAACAGAGAATGTTCCATCTTTGAAATATGAACAGGGGCTTCCATTTTTGCTTTTGATTTTGTTTCCCCATAGGCGAAGCAAAGGCAACTAAGTATTAATTGAAATGAAACATTGAGTGTTCTTTTTAAACCAATCAGACTTTTTAGATAATTTGACATTGAGCCCTCAAAATTATTAAAAAATTCAATTAGTGGATGTTTATAAAGTTTTTACAAAGGAGACGCTCTGGAGAAGTAGTTTAAGGGGTCTTAAGATAGAAGTGGGCAAACTACAGCCCAAAGGCCAAATCCAGCCCACTGTCTGTTTTTGTAAATAAAGTTTTATTAAAACACAGCTACACTCATTTCTCACTTCTTTCTCTGTTGTTTAAGGCTGCTTTAGTGCTACAATGGCTGAGTAGAGCAGTTTTGACAGAGACCGTATGGCCCACAAAGCCGGAAGTATTGACTATCTGGACCTTTACAGAAAAAGCTTGCTGATTTCTGATTTAAGAGATTACTATTCATTTGGTATAGTAATTTGTAATTATTATTCATGTAACTGATCAATTATAGCATCCTAGTCATTTCAATTTCTTCACTACATTAACTTTATTTTGCAATAATTGTGTGTTTTTTAATGATCAGAACTTTGTAACTCTCAGAAGTTTTGGTGTTTATATTATATGGGACCAAATATTTTTTCAAAGTGCATAATAAATTCCCTTGGTGACACTAAACAAGAAAGAAAAGTTAATATTTTTATGAGTTGCTTAAACAACTGATGCCACCATGCTGTTTACAGGAATGTAAGCTAAGCATTAAATGGGTGATGTTAGTAATAAGTCAGCCTCCAGTATGGGTTGATTATTAGCTTCAGTATCACTATCTGGTTTGATAACCAAGAATTTAGCTATATTCATCTTTAAGGCCTTATTTACAGATGTACAGTTCTTTGTAAACTCATCTCCCTCCTGTTACCCTCCTTATCATAGATCCCACCCAATACACACAAATTGAAAACTTCAAAGGATGTCTTTCTTAGGAATACCTGGCATTCCATGGGAAGGCTGGCACAAATCTAAGTAGAAAAACACATCCCACATCAGAGTTTTGGATTACCCACTGTTAAGATGCTTTGGCTGCAAATTTTGGAAAGCAAACCAACAGTGGCTTAAATAGAGAAGAAATTGATTATATTACTTTACAGGGAGCCCACAGGTAGGCTAATTCCAGGACTCATGAATGCAGTGGCCTTCCATCTTTCTTCTCTGCCATCATCAGTGGGTCATTTGGTTTTTTGGCTGGCTTCCTCATTGCCACAGAATGGCTCCAGCAGCCTCTGTCATCACTGCTCCTGTGGCAGCCTGAAGAGGCAGAGAAGAGCAGTAGTACCTCTTCAGCAAGTGTCTTCTCAGTAAATGAGAAGGCTTTTAGCTGCTGCCTCTCAGTAGACTTCCTTTCATTTTCACTCCCTAGAATTGCAACACCTGGCAGTACCCGAATGAATACTGGCAAGCAGAAAGAAGTCACCAGAATTAGTTAACAATTCCTTTCCTGAGCCTGGGGTAGGACTCATCCCAGGATGCATGACCACATGGAGGGTGAGCGCCTAACACAATAGGGAAAGGAAAAATTGGGAGGGAAGGGATGTAGTAGGATAAAGATGGATTTAGATTAGAAACAATTGGCGTACAGAATAAAAATGTCACCTTCTGCCATTGCAAACAAGCAGTAAGGAGGGAACTATTCTTATATTTATTTGATTTAGTGTCTAGTCCAGTGTTTTGCTTTTGCTGTTCAGGAAATATTTGAGAAATTGAATGGAATGGATTAAAAAATCAGTGATAGCACATTCAGTGTTAGTGCGAAGAATAATAAAAAACAAGAATGGAGAAGGGAAGAGCGAGGAGGGCACTAGTTTTCATCTAATTGCATCATCGTCTGCCCAGTTACTAAATTTGTGAGAGCTGTTTTATGGGAACAAGTGGCAGGAATTTTTGAGGCATTTTCAAGGTTTAAAGTCTATTATTTAAAGATATTTGATTCCCTTTTTACTTGTTTAGTATAAAGCTTGTATCAAAAGAGAGTAGATAGCATTAGTCCCTTCCATAGGTCAAAAATCATACCATGTGGACACACCCTTGTCTGATTCTACCTTTTCAACTTCAACTATGAGCTTGGACTTTGACTTTAAAATGAGTAATGATAAAATTCCCACAATTTGGAGTTGAATTTCCTTTGGTTAACAATCCAGGGTATTTCTTTGGGATAAGTGATTTTTGTCTTTTTGTTCTCCTACCTGCTTTCTTTCCTTTACATAGCTTAAGGAAACGACTTGCCAAAGGCTGTCTTTCTTGCTCTGATATTTGGAAAATTCTGTCTCTATAAATACAATGCCTACCTAGTGTAAGGCAAAAGTACCATTTTCAATTTAAGGAATGTGCAATAAGAGATGCAAATTCAGGAGCCTGAAAAGACACACTAACTCCTAGCTTAGGAAAAGATAACAGCAGGGTTGCTCTCTGCCCCCCACGCCCAGAACACAGGCTTATAGTTATAGCTTTTTTTTTCTTTTACTCATAGCACTTGAATGTGGAAAAAATGACAGCAAGTAAAATATCCTTCTAGGGCATAATTTGACCATGACCAGTTATTACAGCAAGCACTGATTACAAAGAACGCCCGGTTAAGGAAAAACCATAGTTGAGCTTTTAAACCCAAGACATCCAAGCCATGTGGTCTGCTGCCCTACCTCATGTTTTGATAGAATAAGGAAACACGTTCAACAAATCAAATATCTCAATGATTTTCTGTAATAGAAAAAACACTTGCTTTGAGGTTCAGGAATCTACATGGTTTCCCTCTTGAGGAAAAATTTCAGAACTAATTACCTTGCCAGAAGAATTTCTACAAAACAGAAAAGGGTTCTTAGTGTTTCATTTAGCTGGAAACAGGGTGACCTCCAAGATCTGACTCTTTTTACAGCAGTAAGAGACTCACAGAATGTTCTTATGTTCTGACCACAGCTTTGATAATTTCACCACCACTTCGATATGTAAACTGTGGGGATTAGTACATTTCACAAGTACTTTGGGGAGCCTCAGTTCTAAGGAAAGGCATCTGTATTGCTTAAGAATACCATGAATATTTCCTTCCCTGAGAAACATAGACACTTTGGAGACCAATTTTGAAAAATCAAACCCACAAGGTGCTGACAGGATAAAGAAACAGTGTTTAATTCATTGGGATTTACACCAAGAAAAATAACTCAATAATCCTATTTCTACCTGCCTTCTATTGGATTTTCAGAAAAGTCATGATGCATGTTTGTGACAGATGGCACTATTTCATTTTTGGAAGTACTAGAGTCATTCACATCTGTGTTAATGCTATGTCATTTGACAGCTGACAGTTTTAGCTTCATTAAAAAAAATGAGCGATTTGGTTGAGTTTTGGAGATTTTATAATTTGAAGATAGAAGACCAAACTGTGCATTTTTGCATATTTACTGTTTTACTTCCATAAAGGGGAGAACACACGTCAAGCTTGTGAAAAGTTGCACCAAGTTTATGGTGACCATGCTCTACAAGAACGTCGGTGCCAACGATGGTTCACGAAATTCCGTGCTGGTGATGTTGATCTCAACAATGCTCCTCGGTCAGGGGGCCTACCGAGGTTGATGATGACAAAATAAAGGCATTGATCAAGTCAAACCCATGTTACACAACACGAGAGATTGCAGAAACATTGAACATCCATCACTCAAGCGTTCACAACCACCTGAGGAAGCTGGGATACATAAGCAAGCTCGGTATTTGGGTTCCGCATGAGCTCAAAGAAGTTCATTTGACGGCGTGTATAAACATCTGTGACATGCTCATTAAACATGAGGAAAACGATTCCTTTTTGAAGTGACTGATAACTAGTGATGAGAAATGGATTGTTTACAACAATGTGGTGCACAAACAGTCTTGGTCCCGACGTGATGATTTGCTTCAAATGACATCGAAAGCAGACATTCATCAGAGGAAGGTTATGCTCTCAGTGTGGTGGGATTTTAAAGGTGTTGTGTTTTTCGAGCTCCTACCAAAGAACCAAACAATTTGATTGTGTACTGTTGGCAATTGGGCAGTTTGAACAAATCCATCATCCAGAAACGTCCAGATCTTGTTAATTGTAAAGAAGTTGTGTTCCATCGTGACAATGTGAGACCACACACAAGTTTGATCACCTGTCAAAAATTATTGGAGCTTGGATGGGATGTGTTGCCATACCCACCATACTCACTTGACCTTGCGCCGTCAGACTTCCACTTGTCTCACTCTCTTCAAAACTCCTTGCAGGGTATAACGTTCAATTCAGATGAGGCTGTAAATAAGCACCTTGTTCAGTTTTTCGCAAATAAAGACAGGTCCTTCTATGAACGAGGAATTATGAAGCTCACTGAAATATGGCAAAAGGTTATCGAACAAAACGGGCAATATATAATTGATTGATCTTTGTTCTTTATATAAATCAATGACCTTTGAAAAACATAGACAAAATATGTAATGACTTTTCTGACAACCCAATATTTCAATCACGGTTAATGTAAGAACGGCTAAAGATAAGGTGATGGATAAATGAAAACTTTGACCTATATATTTGATTAAATAACCAACAGTCTGTAGCATGGAAGATTTCTTTAAAATGATATTAAATATATATATAGTGAGATCCAAAGTTGACTGAATGGTAGGGCCAGTTTGAGCTTGAATACATTGTTTTCTACTTTTTCCATGTAGGTCATTTTCTTCCAGAATTCTTATTTGTCACTCTCTTGAGCCCTAGCTCCCACTAAAGAAACTATCAATCTACTTCTGAATTTGCAACTTTCTCATCTTTTTTCACCAACAGAATGCTTGTTTGATGAAGGGTTGGATTACTAGGAATAAAACATTAAGAGGCTCAGGAGAAGAAAGCATTTCCTGGACTCAGCAGCCACCATGTGATTTATTGGGGGGAACCCCATCAAAATTCAGAGTTCTCTGAGAAGAGTAACTTTGTCCTTTAAGACTGAACTCAAACATTAGCCTTCCTAAGGAGAGGTGGGGACAGCCTTCTCATTTCTGACCTACCACCTAGTAAATGTCTCCACTGAAGCATTTCTTCCTTTTGCTTTAATGAAGTTTCCACTTATCTGTCTTTAGCACTAAACTGAGTTTCTCAGAGGCAGAGATAGCGACCATTCATCTGCATTCATAGCACTTAGTTCTGTCTCACTTACAATATGTACTTAATCGATGTTGGATGGAAGGATGGCTGGAGTGATGGGTGGTTCAATGTATAGGGGGTGAGCTCATTTTCTAGGGGAAGATGCCATTTAAACAGGTAACTATTGGGCCGGCCGAGTGGTGTGATGGTTAAGAACTTGCTTGGGACGCCAGAGGGCCCCGGTTTGGATCCCACATATGAGGGCCAGTGACACTGCCCTTCACAGCTAAGATGCTGAACAACAGCTCAACCTGGAGCTGCGGTGCCATGAATCGCCGGCGACGGCATAGGCTGCAGCCCCTGCTGCAGTGGGTTGCCATGGGCTACCGTATGTAGCCAGCAGCCAGCGTGAGCGGCCAGCAGCCAGCGTGAGCGGCCAGCAGCCGCAGTGAGCGGCCGTCCAGAAGCCGGCGACTGATCTGCCTCGCCTGGGAAGAGCGCAATGATGGTGCCAACTTGGACCAGTGAAGCGACGTCCTCCACAACTAGACTGAAGAACAAAAGGACAGCAACTTGTCTGTTCCCCTCCCCCCAATTCCCCAGCATTGTTCCCATCCCCCCAATTCCCCAATTAAAAAAAAATCTAAAAAATAATAATAATAAATAAATAAATAAACAGGTAACTATTATAGTGTAAATAATATTCCCAAGCCAAGGAGATTCATCGTGTTTGTAGTGCAGCATTCCTGGACAGAGAACGCTTATTTTAGAATGGAGAAGAGATCCCTGCTTTGGCTCTTTTCCTACATCTCTGGGCTTAATCCCAGTTCTACTCGTACACCCAAGTATTGCACTGGCCCCATTGGTTCCCCTATCCTGGGCTTGGTACCACGTGTCCTGTCAAGAAGCAGAGGTGGCCATTTTCCTAGTAGTTACTTCCCTCTTTCTGTCAGGGCTGCTCTCCCTTTCATTTCTTGAATATGGAGAAGGCAACTCAAAGTTGCAGGGTCAATTTTGAATTGCTTCCACTGAGAATGGTGATGGCAGTAACTGGCTCCAATGTCCAGCTTGACTTTTTCTGAGATATGATTTTGACTGGGGTTTTGGCTGCCCAGCTCTCACCAGTCCCTATCTGCTTTCCGATGTTGACACACTGGGCCAAAGTAACCTATTGTTGATGACATTAATCTTTGAAAACAGTAGAGGTGGAGAATCGGCACCATGAATGACCCTCAAGTATCCGGGACCATTAATAAAATTATTTCTGTGACAAACCTCCTTTTCCAAACTGGAAATAAAATATCTGGTTTAGTCTTTTTCTTGCCTTATGTTTGGGGTGGGGGGTCTGTGGCTCAAGAGTCCTCAAAAGGGGAAGTAGATGACAATGACGGATGAATTTTAGTTTCAGTAAAGCATACAATATAGTTTTAGTAATCATTTTTATAAGACATCCACAGATCATATAACTCACTGATTTCACATTCATATAGATACCTATAATTTAAAAAACTGTATTTTGGTTTATCAGCATAGGCATAGGAAGTTGAATAATAAACAGATTTCTGTGCTAATCAGCATTCTTGGATGCAAATGACAAGTACCAAGTCTGAGTAACTCAAGCAGAAAAGGGATTTAGAGAACCTATGAACTTGAGACAATCTAATCAGTCAGGTATTAAGACGTCGGCAGTGCCATAAAAACATACCTGCTCAAGCCTCTCATCTATCTGCTCCCTTCCCAGAAAACATGCTAGATAAGAATAGCAGACACAGGGGATGCTTTATATCGACCTAGATGTTCGTTTTCTTTCAGATCAGGGAGATGAGAACAGGGCGATTATTACACTAGTTTCAGCCAGGTGAGAAACTCTGTCTTGTGAGTCACCTTCTTGCCATAAAGTTGAGCTCCTAAATCTGTGTTTCAAAAGTACATCAGTGAACAGTGCAAGCCTCCACATTTTCACACGCTTGACAAATGCGTTCTCAACCTTTGCTTGACTACATCCAATGCCTGGGAGAAAGGCTTTCAAAAACATACATACATACATATATATATATATATATATATATATATATATATATATGAATAATTTTAGATGTACAGAAAAGTCATAAAGATAATATAGAGTTCCTTTATGCCCCTTACCCAGTTTCCTCTCATGATAACATCTTATATAACCTTGGCATACTTGCCACAACTAAGACACCAAAATTTGTACATTACTGTCAATCAAACTACAGATTTTGTTCAGAATTCGCCAGTGTTCCCACGAACATCTTTCTTCTGTCCCAGGATCCCATCCAGTATACCACATGCATTTATTTAGCTAGGCATATTTTTTTCTTTAAAAAAAATAATAAACATGTCTTATCTCACACAGTTTCTGGGACTACGTTAGCCTGGGTGTTATTCTGGCTCATGAGGTTGCCATCAAGCTCAGCTGGGCTGCAGTCAAATGAGGGCTTGACTGGGGCTGGAAGATCAGTGTCCAGGCTCACTCATGTGACTGCAGGCTAGCGACCCCAGTTTCTCACCACAGAGCCCTGCATAGGGTTTCTCATGACACGGCTTCCCCCACAGTGAGGAATGCGAGACAGAGAGCATCCAAGATGGAAGCCGCAGCGAACGGGGATTCTGCTTTGTTTTGTTTTGTTTTGTTTTGTTTTGTTTTGTTTAGGCAGCTCATTCCATTGCTGAACAGTTCCATTTGCTTATAAAATTGCCTTTCTATAATTTCCTCCTGAATCTTTGTTCTGGCCAATGGAGGACTGGCCAGTAAGTCTCTTTGTCTACCATGTTTAGTCCTCTAAAAAAACCCCAAACAAACAAACGAACAAAAACTATGGTGTTTCCTGAGCCTTCCCTGCAAGCTAAAGACAACTCCATTCATACAAGTGTTGACCATCAGGTGCCGGTCCACACCTGATCTGGCTCCACTAAAGGAGAAAAAAACAACAAAACTTCATACAAAGAAATGTAAGGCCATTTACTCTAGGAACTTGCTTTATTTCCCTACCTAGGAATTTGGTAGAAAGACACCTAGAGACAGACTCTTAATTCTTTATAAATTGAAGGAAATTGTTATTGTGCCCAAAATTCAGCCTGGCATATAAAGGCTCAACAATCTGTAAACATTTTTGTGTTGTTCTGTTTAAAACAGGAACTGAGATTGGGTCTAACCTGAGCATTGTGGCAGTGATGTGAATGGAAATGTGGATGTTTTGTCGTTTAGATGTCACATGGTTTGAGCACATAGCTGCTGTCTAGGTTATACATAGACCAGTGTTTCTTGACTGGAGTGATTTTGTGCCTGTGGCACATTCGGCAATGTCCAGATACATAACTAGTTGTCACAACAGGGGATGGGTGGGTGCGCTGATATCTAGGAAATCAAAGCCAGGGATGCTGCTATAATAAATATCCTACCATGCACAGGATAGGTCCTCATAACAAAGTGTTATTTGGCCCCAAATATCACTAGTGCCAAGGCTGAGAAACCCTGTTAGATTATATGCAGATTCTAAAGGGTCACTTCCCATGCTGCCACCCAGGTGTCTCTTTCATGGCAGTTTCCCTCGCTTTTTAACGAAGCTCGCCTTACTGCCTATGATTTCCTTTGGTTTGAATTCTCTGAGAGTCTGTTTTTCTGGTCCAAGTAAGTAATGAGACAGCTGTGGTTGGGAAAAGCAGGGGAGGTGGTGCCAAAATGCATTCCTTCAAACTTTTTTCAGCAGGAATTTTTTGAAGATTTGAAACAAGCTACAGCCTTCCTTTTAGGCCGGGATGGAGTTGCAAACTCCAAGGCTGGCCAGGTGTGCAGTGGCCCAGGGTTAGGTGTCTATGCTGGCCTGGGTCAAGTGTGAGGAATGTGGGACCCAGTGCTGCCAGCTCTTCCATCTCCCTCAAGAGGTTAGCAATCCAGATATATATGTGAACTTACCAAGATTTTGCATTAGAACTCACGTTTTTATCAGTCATTGTGTGGGCCAAACACCACCTGAATAGCTGGTGGGGGCTAGATATGATCACTTTTCCCCCACTGGGGTAGTTCTTTACCTGTGTCAGTAGCAGCATCAGAAGAGGGTTCATCCCCAGAGTTCCATTTAGTAACTTTTATTCGCTGCATTTCATATCTCAGTGCAGGCGATTTCTTCTTCTTTCCAGGAATGTAAACTTTATGGAACTCTGAAGTGAAGGGACTTCAAAGACCTTGCATGTTGATGCCCTGTCTTACATCCAGGCGCATCTGGATTTAGGCCATCTACGCACACTCTCTCTGACTGCCCTTAGCATCTTCTTGTCCAGCATCCATACTTCCAGGAGGGCCATGTCTAAATGGCCCTCACAAATGAACGTCCATTGTTTTGCAAACACCTCCAGAACCATCTTTCACGATGCAGAGGCAAAATGGGCCTTAAGGAAAGGATTTTTCAGCATCTCATCACAGATATCTGGGTTCTGCTCCCAGCCACCCCTCTCAACAAGAGCTAGAATAGCATTTGCGTTTGAATCCCAGCTCCACCACATGCCAGTCCTGTGAGTTTTGGACAGTTTGCTTTATTTCTCTGATTTTCAGTTCCCTCAACTGTAAAATGAGTAAGTCAAAAAGCTACCTCAGTGGATTGTATGTTGATGTGTATTAGATACACATTAGATGGCAAAAATGACTCATGCCAATTATGGTGAATATTTAGAGCTTAAAAAAAATGCCAGTTTCTCTTTCTCTTTCCTCTCTAACTCTGTATTACCTTGGGTGTGTTGGTCCATATACCTGGCCTTTAATATCACATCCCTCAGATAGGCCCCATATTTTCCTCACTACAGCACAGGTAGAGGGTAAGAGCACCATCCTTGATGTTGCATGGCCCTCGGTGCAAGTGGGAATTTACTTGTGCCCTTGGACAAATTACTTAACCTCTTCTAACCTCAGTTTCCTCATTTGTAGAATGGGAATAAATTATAGTGTGGGCTTCATAGAGCTGCTGTGAGGCTATCATAAGGTCATGGGTACTAAGCACTTAGCCTATAGTACATACATGCTCAGTAAACAGGAACTAATCAGTACTGCGTTCCTATTTCACAGGGAAGTCATGGTGGTCTGGAGACACCATAGGTATTCAGATATTTAGAAAAGTTAAACAGTCAAGAACTTTTCTTGTGCAGGACTTGCTTGCTGAGTTTTCAGTCCCATTCAGTTCATGTAATTGTATGTTGGTGCCATTCTGCAAAAGTGGTGAAGTCTTTTCTTCTTATTATTACTTTCATTGAGGAATGACATATCTAGAAAGGAATGCGCATAAATATGAATGTGTACAAGTCCAGCTCAGTGGGTTTTTCACATGAACACGTTATGTAACCACCAACCAGATCAGGATCTAGAACATCCTCAGCACCCCAGAAGGCGCCTTCATGCCCCCTTTCAGGAAATAGCTATTCCCCCAAAGCTACCCTTACTCTTCCATCTATCACAAAAAATGAGTCTTAACTTAGACAATATTTTTATTATTGTCTCTACAACCAATTTAATATGGAAACTACTGTTTTATTACCCACATTCTCCAAATCTGATCACCTTACAATTAGGAGATATATACTGTATTCATCCTGGGTTCTCTCAGAGCCAACTCCAAACCTCCCCCGGACTTCTGGCCATGCGCAGTGCTGACCGGTCCTCATGGCGCACCTCACTCTGTGCTACGTACTTGGAGGGGAGGCAGGAGCCTAGGAGGCATGGTTCTGCCCTCAGAGAGCTTCCGGTCTAACTAGAGAAACAAACAAGCCTTAAAATGGAACTCCACCTGACAGCGAATGAGTCTATGAAAAGCATGGCCTAGAGGGGCAGTCTCCTGTTTTCTTGTTCTCAACCCTCCAGACCATATTGATATTGACCTGCCCCAAGAGGACCCCCAGAGTCACCAACCACACTTCACAATGATAGTTCTTTTGCTTTGGGGTCACGAGGATGTGGAGGGCTTACTGCCTCGCCATCTGCTACTGTGGCATGTATGTCTGTGGGGTTTCCCACCCGGACATGGTCTCCTGGGGCACACTAATGAGGTGACAAGTGGGTGCATGGAGTCCAATCCCCAGGTGCCTCTTCCCAGATACCTTTAATCAGGATGTGTGACCCAAGTTCTCTGTACAGGCCACTGTTGTCTGTAAGACATTGCACACCCTGGGAGCAGTTAGCACGCACGCCCTCATCACCACTGGTACTATAAAACATGGCTGCACAGCATTAATAGTGAGGAAGCTTAAATTTCTGTAAAAGGTGGAATGGAACTTTTCAACTTATCACACTAATTGCCATGCAAGGAACTGGCTGACCATAAACTGTTTTGTATGGTTACACGTCATACAGGAGTCTCTTGTGCAGGATTTCTGTGTTTGTGGGAACAAAAGACACTCTTCAAAAACTGGAGCTCAATAAGCAAACTGCTGATTGATCACAAGAGAAAGTGCGAGCAGTCTCATTTCTCAGCTCTTGTCATTTTCCTGAGGATTTTAAGTGGCAAAATGGCATGCTAAAGCAATGCATCATTTCACATTATTGCACATCGCCCATAATTTTGTCTAGTTCCTCTTAATAACATTCATCTCTGTCTAATTAAGTGAAAAAGATAATATTTGTTGTAAATAGTTAAGCATTTGTTGTGTTTTTTTTAGTTGTAGGCCAGTATTCAACAAAGATCACATTTTTTCCTATAAGGATGCTTTGATATATTGTTTGGAGTTTTGGAGTCTGAAGTCCACATTATCCTTGTGAGACTATGTAAGCTCTCATATTGGTGGGAATGTAAATTAGCAAAATGACTTGGAAAGCAGTTCAGCATTACCTGCTAAAGCCTAACATTGCATATACGCTGGCCTGGCATTACACCTTCTACATAAATCCCCTAGAGCTGTGGTTCTCTTTAGTGTGAACAAGAATCCCCCGGAGGTCTTGATTAAACACACACTGCTGGGCCCCACCCCAGAGTTCCTGGCTCAGTAGGTCTGGGGTGCGACTGTAGAATTTACATCTCTAAGAAGTTCCCAGGCAATACTGATGCTACTGGTCCTAGAACCACTCTTTTAAGAATCACTGTCTTAGAGCAATTCTTGTATATGTATGGGTGTGATCAAAAGATACAGTGAATGTTTAAATTAAAAAAAATTATTACAGTAGAAGACACATTGCCATGAATCCCCCTCAAAATACTCCCCCTCGCTTCGAACACACTTATTCCATCATTCTTGCCACTTTCTGAAGCAGTTCTGGAAGTCCTCTTTCGTGAGTGTCTTTACTTCATCTCCATCAGGACAATGCTCTGTGTCACACATCGCTTCTTGTACTGCAATTTATGTCAAATAAAAACATTACGGTGTGTCCTCATCCACGTTATTCACTGGATCTGGAACCGTGCGACTTCTGGCTCTTCCCCAAAGTCAAAATGACTATGAAAGGTAAACATTTTGAATCGATTCAGGACATCGAGGCAGCCACGACAGTGTAACTAAAGACACTCACAAAAGAGGACTTCCAGAACTGCTTCAGAAAGTGGCAAGAATGAGGGGATAAGTCTGTTTGAAGCAAGGGAGAGGGTTTTGAGGGGTATTAATGGCAATGTGTCTTTTACTGTAATACTTTTTTTTAAATTTAAACATTCACCATGTTTTGATCACACCTCATATATAAAAAGATATGAACAAAAGTTTTCAAAAACATGGTTCCTAATAGTCCCAAGCTTGAAATGACTCAAATTTCCATCAACAGTTCAATGGGTAAATTAACTGTGGTATATTCATACAAGAAAGCACTATCAAAATGAGAGACATCCACCTACCTGCCTCAACAGGATGAATTTCAGGAAGTGTTGATGTTGATGAATGAAATAAATGTGGCAAGAAAGAATACCTATCGTGTGATTCCATCTGAGTGAATTCAAAAGCAGGAAGAACAAAACTATATTCATTATAAATGCATACATCAATGATAATAGTGTAAAGAAAAGTAGAAAATGTATTATTGCAAAAGTCAGACCAGTGATGGCCTTGGGGGAGGGGGAGGGAGGCGTGCAGGGAGCTGGCCTCCGTGCTAACAGTAGTGTACATCTGAGCTTGGCTGATGGTTATGTGAGAGTTGCCCCCTAATTATTATTTAAACTGTACATTTATATTCATACACCTCTACATATATGATATATTCCCTAATTAAGAGCAGTTAAAAAGAAAACACTCTATCTTAAAAGAAAATGCCCCCTATCCTACATGTATTGTGGTTCTTTGACAACTTATTTTAATTTTAGGATCTGCCCACTACTTATAAAAAATAAATCTCTTATGCTTTTACATATAGTTTGTTATTCTTCTTGGCCAACTATTAAAATAAAGGAATGATAGGAATTTTTTAAAGACATATACTCTCGTTACAAATATTTTTGGTGATATGAATGAGTGATGAACAAAGAGCTACAAAGTTGAAGACCCGTCAGTCCTGTTTGGAGAACAGATTAGAATCTTGTGCAGTTAGTATGCTTATAGTCTGTATGTATATAATAAATCATGGTAGGCCCTATAGTTAGATCGTCTTTAGACACCAAAGGTAAGAACATTTACAGGATGAAAGAGGTTGATGGCTCTTTGCCGCAATTGCAACTGATTTCCATAATTTTCCCCTGTGCCAATCTCACAACTGCAGGAGTGAAGACTTAAAAGCTATTCCCGTTTTATGGTAGGAGAGTCATTTTTTGAAATAATTTTTTGCTTTCTGAAAAGAAGGCGGGATTGAATGTGATTATATTGTGATATCTTTTGCCTCCAAAAATTCAGGGAGGAAGAGTTGAGAACATCTGCAGCCCGTAGGATCCCAGGAATGCTCATTTCTGTTTAAGAATGCTTACTGTCTTTTCATGTTATCAGTCTTGCTTTTACAGTTTATTGGTCTGAGTCTCTTTCTTTACTACAGTTTTTAGTGTACCCCTTAAGAAAACAATTCTTAATCCCCCTTTTTAAACCTCGGTTTCCTTGCTGCAAGGGCTGTGTGTCCCCTATTTGATCACAGCGTGGGCTCTCGATTTGCACCTCCCACATGTTAAGCTGACAGCTGCATAATCCCGAGCTGCATTCCTGCGATGACGACTGCCAGTATTTTATGATAATATCCCAGGAATTCAATCGCAGCTGCCTACTGATATGAGTGGTATCTTTATTATTTGGTGAGTTAACCAGAAGTATTAAGCACATTTGTTGCAAGTACAAGATGCTAAAAGAATATATGCCATACTTATTATACTGAAAAAACTGGAAACAACTCCAATGTCCATCAGTGGAGGAATGGTTAATTAAATTATGGTATAGCTATGGAATACTATGCAACCCCAAAAGAAAATACTTCTGAACTTATGTGCCAGGGTCCCCGTGAAGCCCTTTATATGCATCATTTCATTTAATTCTCACAACAACCCTGTGAAAGTCCCAGTTTATAGATGAGGACCCTGAGACTGTCCAAAGTCACACAGTTAATGCTGCAGCAGTAATTAGATCTGTGTCTGTAGACCCCCCACAATTTATTTCCTTCTCCAGTTGCACTCTACTAGCTCATGAATGCCAAAGTCGTATATGCTGTTGACTCATCTCTCATGGAGATTTGATTCAAGATGGCATTGATTTACATAAATATGAAGACTAGAAAGAGACTCACATAATAGTAAAAACAAACATATCTAGTGGCAAAACTAGAGTAAAACCTTGGATTGCGAGTAACTTGGTTTGCAAGACGAGCAAACATTTCTATTAGGTTGGTGCAAAAGTAATAGCAGTTTTTGCTATTACTTTTGCACCAACCTAATAATACATTTTGACTTGGTAAACAAGCGATGTCTTGCAATATGAGTAGTTTGTTTCCGGAATGAATTATGCTTGCAAACCGAGGTATTACTGTAAATTGCTCCCAAAGGAGGTAAGTTTCCTGTACTTTCCACGATTGAAACAAAGTTGAAGGGCATACACCAAGATTTTTGAGATGTGTGCGATTCAAATCAGGGAATTTCATGTATTTTCAGAGCTGTTACTCTGTTTAAACTGCCACATTATGAGTGAAGTAAGTGAGAAGGCATGCTTTTGCTCAAGTATAGTTATTGATAATGTAAAATATCACCTATAAGCTTGTTTTTACAACTCTTCACTCTTTTAACATTTACAGATGGACAAAAGAGAAAGAAGTCTTTGAGAAAGAAACTGGATTCACTAGGGAAGGAGAAAAACAGAGACAGAGGTAAGAGACAGAATGAACTAAAGCGAATGCATCTTCCATGGAGCATAATGGTTGAATTTGGTGGGGTTTTTGAACTGCATGGATTTACGCGGTTCAAGTCTATTATGTAAACTGCATTTCTGTGATGGAATGTCATCAAGGGCTGTTTTGGTCGACTCTTTTGTGTTTGAGTGGCCCTGTACTGAATTGATGAGTTCAACTGGTTGGAGCAAAATGTGACTTCAGCCAAGTTTATGGTTCCAATTATGATTTTGGCCAATCAGCTATGCATAAAGAGAACCTGGGTTGAGTAGCCATGGATAGCATCTCTAACGCTAACCAGCTGTCTGGCAAATCCAGATATTTAGGCAGGGCTAGTTGAATGAGAAAGAGTTTAGAGTAGCTTACCACGACTACTGGAAAGAAAGTCTCATCCTCATGGGTTACTGAAGAGGAGCCATTCTCAGCGTTTTTATGTTAGATCACAGCATGCTTATTCTTTGCCCTGTATATTTTAAGAGCTGTTGACTCTCTTCATCCAGTTTTGAGGCCCCTCTGATGTCGATTTAGGGAATTGACACTAGTGACTCTTTCAGAAGTATTTGTGATCAATTCAGACTAATCATTGAACCCATACAATGGGCACCTGGGCCCCATTAGTACAGTGCAAATTTTTTGTGCCTTCTCTCTATGGCCCCATATGAAGTGACTGCTGAATGCTGTGGTCATATGAATGCATTTTCATTTTATCTGACATAGTAAATGGTGTTGAGTAAGGAGAGTCGTGTGCCTCATCTGGAACTTCTTTTATATAACAATTGAACTTCTGCTTGAAAGTAATGTAAAGCAATGAAACTGAAGGTATAAAAATAAATGCATTGTGATCAGTATTGGACAAGACCTAGTCCACACCACTGATCCCAGACTCGACACCTATGTCTTGAACCATGCCTAAAGGGTCTTGACATTGGTTCTTTGGACTAAAAGGAGATAGATAATTCTAAAGAATGGAAGACCAATGTTTTACTTACCTTAGAGCATGATTTCTCAACCTTGCAACTATTGACATTTTTAGACTGGATAATTTTTGGTTGTAGGAGCCGTCCTGTGCATTGTGTGAAGTGTTTAGCAGCATCACTAGCCTCTACCCACTAGATGCCAGTAGCACCACAACCCACCAAAATGTCTCCACACATTTCAAATGTTAACCTCAAACCATAGAAAAGGAGGGAAGATGTCTGTGATCCCTACCCCTGACAGCACAGTAGAATAATTAGTGGAATAATTGTAAAATAATTTCAATGTCCAATTCCCCACCCCAGAAAGTCTCATTCCATTGGTTGGTAGGGGTACTGGGCATGAGTAATTTTAGAAATTACTAATGTACAACTTCTAGGATGACCACTCTGGTCCACATTCACCGAAAAACCTACCATGGCGTGTCCTATTACAGCAGAATCTGCTGCTGGAATAATGAAGACAGAAGATGCTAACTCTTGTCCAGCTACCTATCATTGTCTGATACATTGTATTCTATTTAATGGCCCATATGTTCTTGCCTTTATTTTTACATGACTATTAGTAGCCAGGAGAGCTTTTTTAAACTAGAGTTTTTACTCATTCTCTTCCTGCCACAGACCACCTTTATCTCGCTAGATTAGGGTAGTTCTTGGTGTTTATGGGGTACATTAAAGGGATCATTCAGGCTGCTATTAGTAATGTGTTATCTTTAAAGTCAGTATATTCTAGGATGATGATATTGGTACTGGGATTTGAATACTCATAATGTAGAATTTAGGTGATTCTCAAGAAGTGCCCATCCAGGCTAGACTAAGCAGAATGAGCATTTTTTTAAAAGAAACTTTATTGGGGAACAGTGTGTTTTTCCAGGACCCATCAGCTCCAAGTCAAGTAGTTGTCTTCAATCTAGTTGTGGAGGGCACGGCTCCTTGGCCAATGTGGGAATCAAACTGGCAACCTTGGTGTTATGAGCCTGCGCTCTAACCACCTGAGCCAACCGGCCACCCCAGAGAATGAGCATTTTTGTGGGAGATGTTTGAGTTCCCTCAACAAAGGGAAATGTATGTGTGCTTGCTTATATCACAAAAGAGTAGGAAACAAAAATGCAAATGAGCCAGGAAGGAAGGACCAGTGGAAGTAATCGGCCCATGTGCACTGGACCATTGTAGTTTTTTCAGACAAAATCATATTAAGTATTATATACGTTCACTGAAAACTTGGCAGTGTTTTATAAGGCTGCATGGGGAGCTGGCTGGGGGAAAAAAGACAGATCCTGATGGCTCCAAAGAAAATACACAACGCCCATTCAACCAAGGGGAGAAATATCAGGCTTTCATGGCAAAAGAGGTTTCTGTTTCTTCTTTAAAGTAGCTATGATATTTAAAAAGAAGATGTCCTAGGCTTAAGTGAAGCTTAATTTCATGGCGTCTTTTCTGAACATAAAGTCCTGTCTACGTCAACACAGACGTTCCATGGACGTCCTGGGCACCAGGATGTGAGGGGCAGCATGCAGGTCTCACACAGTTGTAACCGGTTCACAAGATTTTCTTCCATTTGAATATTAGCATTTGGGTTCCTAACAGCTGCACATGTGAAAAATGATAATTATTTGAATCCAAGAGTAAAAGAAGGAAAACAGGAAACTCTAAATGACCTCGTAGGTTAAGTCATCTAAAAATAAATATAAGCAGCTTATTAGAATCTAATTGCTTTTCCAATGAAGAATGATTCATTAAATGTTTGATATGCCACTATATTAATTGATTTAATCAGAATGACTCATGTCCTATATTTTATTTAATTGCCTTGACATAATGTACAGCAGATTGTGTGACACATAAGCAGTGCCCATATGACTTTGGATTTCCATATGGAAACTCATTCAAGATTGCTGCTGGTTCAGAAAACACATTTTCATACAGGATAGTTCCAAGCCCTTTGTTTGTCTTAGTTAAATGATTTGGCAACCAAAGAGTATTTTTTAAACTTTTAGAACTTCAGAAAATTTCTTGCTTTGTGTCAAGAAGAAATCACTTTGGGGGGAAAGGTTTAAAAATAGCTACTTTGTTCCAGTTCAAGTGTTTCCTTAATCAGAACACCGGGGAAATGGGTCTGGATGTTTCTGGGTTATGCCATGTATTTATCGGCATAAAATCTGGGGATTGCTCAGGTCTGGCACCTTTCTTTATGCTGAGATCATGTCATACCAGGTTTTCTTGTTTCTGAGTGTCTAAGACAGTTACTCTACGTGAGCTGTGCAGTAGCATTGCATAGTAAGAGGTGATACAACTTTATTTTGCATCCTATTGAATAGGAGTAGAAAAGTCAAGTATCGATTATCACTATGTAGGAATTCTGAAAGAAAATGTATTAAATTCTGTCATTGAGTGTTGTTGCTGGAAATTAGCGCATCAGGGGAGTGTGATCCCAGGAAGAGCAAAAAGGGGCTACCCCCACAGGACAGCATGGGCCGCAGCATAACTTTTGATGTGCATGCTAACAGCATTGAAACACGATCAAAGGGTAGTGAGGAAGGGCGGCTTAATGGTAAGTTTAAACACATTGCCACACTGCAGTGTAGAATGTGAACTTGGGGTGGGGTGAGACGAGAGTGGAAGGAGGAAGCCTGATTCCAGAGGTGGAGTCCCTTCTGGTCCAGGACAGGACAGAGGGAGTGGGTGGAAAAGGTGGCATGCAGGAAAAGGTAAGAGGGGAGGAGAAGGTCTAGGAGATGTGAGGACAGAGAATCAGATGGGCCACTTAAAGAGACATGGAAGTCACCCAGGATGATGGCAGATGGGGGGGGCGGATTCCTCCATGAGTCAAAATCAGTGACAACAGAAGATAGCAAGGAGCTGGAGAGGGGAACCTTGCAGTAGCAGGTTTCTGCCACACAGTGTGAGAGTGGCGACCTGTGAGTTGCAGTGGGGAGCAAAGAGGATGGCACGCCACCTCCTGACCCCATAGTTCATGGAGAGGGAGAGGAGATGGTCACTACCAATGAGGACGGCAGGCGAAGCAGTCTCCATAGTGAACACATCATAGATGAAAACATGATACACATCGTCGCTGGCCCCAGAACAGTGAGTCTTCGGTAATGATGTCCTTATGGTTTTCAAAAGCTATTATCAACTTTATTAGCCAGTATCATCACAGAGTCTCTAGGTTCCTTTATCCCCCTAACAGAAGAGCTTTGAACCCACAGATAAGCATGTGTCCCCAACACTCTATTTACACAGAAAGGAGGGCTTTGCTCAATAGACTTGTGATGAATCTCCAGTTTCACAATAGCCATAATTGTGAGAAGCAATAATATTCAAGGCATCCTGCCTAGAGTTTTAGAGATGAGACACTGCAACACAAGTTTAGATCAATAGAGAGGTCTCCTTTCTGAAGCTTGTAAGAGCCCTCAGGAGAAAGCAACAAGAAATGAGAGAGACAACATCAGAGCTCAAGCACTGCAAGAATCAACAGCCAGGAAAGAAAGCCTATGAGAAATAAAACATCTATTATAGGTGGCTATATCTCTTGACTGAGAATAAAAGAGAAATAAAAATTGGGGGCAAATGACTTCATGTATTCCACCTGTTTAATTTGTGTTCAGTATTCCAATTTATAAGTAGAGTGACAGACTTTCAGATATTAAAAATGACAGATTCCAAAGGAAACCATTTTTCTTGTGTTTTCTTCCAGGGATATTAGAAGTCTCTAAACGAGTCTTGTTGGTTTTCCTTGCATAGAAAACATGACTAGGAGAGGAATCAATAGTCCCCATCTCATATTAAATCCTGCTGCATGGATGCCTACATGGGTAGACACATGTCACTTGTTCTTTTTGCTGTTATTATCCCCTCACAGTTTTTGTATATTCCATGTAGCTGTCAGCCTTGCCATCTACATGTTTCTAGACTTTCCACAGCCTTTTTAAAGTAAGACTACTTGATTATTCCCACAGACAAGACAGTGCTTGTTTGCATCGTAAATCCTGAGGCGCAGAGCAGATGGCCTGGTCCCCTTTGGTCTCTAATTTTGTCAGTAGTGAGTATCGGATCTTTTTTTTTTTTTTAAGCTGAGCCATCCTGCTACCTGTTGGCAGCTCAGCGGCTGCTCAGCTCAGGCTGGACTCGAACCGCTGTTGCTCAGAGCTCAAACTCTTGAGCGAGCTCTTAACCAACTGAGCCACTCAGCCGGCCCTAGTATCGGATCTTGCTACACTCCGCATTGATCACTCAAAGCAAATGCTTACCATTATTGTTTGTATTATTACATGCCACCTAGTTTGTTGATGGAGAAGGGGAAGTACCCTCTGAAAATCCCAAAATGCTGAACTGAAATGTTGAAGTTTTAATTTTCCACTTCAAAACGAATGGCATGTTTTGATAGAGCCAGAGGTACCGACTTTTCAAGTGCCATTTCTGCTTTTAGTGTAGACTTGGCCATTAGCTCAGTACTGTTGAAAATGTTGCCATGGATCAAAGAAGAAAACATTTTAAGGCCTCTCTCCACCTGATTTACTGTTAGCTTTTTCTTTCAAAGAACAAACAACTTTAGAATTGTTTTCCCTTGGTCATTCTGGTTATATTCGTACAGGTTATAAAAACAAAGGAGAGGCTAGATTCCAATCTGCTGCTTCTAGGAGACCTAATTTTGGGTCAAAAGAAAAGAATTCATTTAATTTAATTATTAGTGCTTTCAGCACAAATCTAAAATATTGCCAATAAAACGCCTGACCCTAAGGATCAGCGTATTTACAATGTATGTGTATATAGATTACTACAGAGACCCAGAAAGCACCTGGGTGTCCAGCTCCAAATAAAGCCGTAGATTTCCACATCATGCTCCTTCCCCCAAATTGTCCTTGCTAGAGGATTTTAGCAAATCGTATCTGCGCCCTTCACCGGCTATTTAGTGGTGAGAGTCCCCTTCCGCATGTGGCCAACAGAATGGCTCAAGTACAGATCGCACGAGCGACAGCCCAGCCTGGCTGACTGGAGACAACGTGTTGGGGTAAGGAGCACAGAGGGAGAGAGCAAGCTTCTTCCCAAGCTGCCCCTCTGTCTCCCAGGTTATCATTTCATGCACGGGCTCTTTTCCTAGGAACCTCAAAGTGTGTCCACTTAGCCAAATTTCAGTCTTTACTTCATGCATCTCTCCCTTCTGGTACATGATAGACATTATTACACTTACTTACATATATGACTCCATTCTCTGCCACCCCACCCCACTCTCGGAAGCTTTCAAGAGCAAAGGCTGGACCTACCTTTTATAAGCCTTTACTCCCCATTGTGTAATTTGACATGGTACATAGAAGGTGCTCGATAAGTGCCTGTTGAGTGAAAGGAGAAGTGCAGAGTCTTTGGCCCATGCCTTGTAAGCTTTGGGGGCTCTTGAGACATGTAAATTGAAGACTAACAGTTTGTAAAACTGTGTGCTTGGGATGATGAAAGATTCCATACATTCTATCAAAAGCGTCACATTTCTCTATAAAGCTATTCCCTTTAAAACATACTTGAGATATGTGGAGAAAAACGAGAGGCTTGGATTTCTAAAACCTGTATCCTTGATATGTACTAGCTTTCTTTATTGATATAGAATCTTTGGCCACTCTGATAAATGCAGAAGTCACCTTTGTATTTTGACTGATCCGTCAATCCGTTTAAACACAGGCATTTGTATGTCTGCTATGAGGTCTGAAACAGGAGTGAGAGTCTTCACAGGTCCAGTCTTTCTCTGAAAATGCACGTTTGTTCTTTGATTCCAGAATTCATCCCACAGGCATTTGGAATGCCCTTGTCCCAGGTCATCGCGAATGACCGGGCCTATAAACTCAAGCAAGACTCGCAGAGGGATGAGCAGAAGGACGCATCGGATTTTGTGGCTTCCCTCCTCCCATTTGGAAATAAAAGACAAAACAAAGAACTGTCAAGCAGTAACTCATCTCTCAGCTCCACCTCAGAAACACCAAACGAGTCCACATCCCCAAACACACCAGAGCCGGCTCCTCGGGTCAGGAGGAGGGTGAGTCGGCCAATGTTTTCTCTGTCGTCAATGCTGGGAAAACTGAAGATGTATAAGGTTATTTTTTGAGTATGTGCTCATGTGAAAACTGGAAATGTCGTTTGCGTCCAAGTATCTGTCAACAACTCCATTCAGGGCGAATTCGCACTGGCCATATGGCCCCTGGCACACCCTCAAAGACTTTCCCTGATCCTCTCAAAGCCCCTCCTGGGTTATCCTCCTTGGTTATCCGCATGCCCCGCCATCTCCTGAACATTCTACAACATCACCATCGCTCCCGGCCGATTGCAATCTTCTGTTGTATTATCAGACTTTCCCACAAGAGTGTGAGGCTTCAGGGAAGGGCCAGAGCTTTTTGTTAATCTCTTCGTCTACAGCTTAGAACCATATTCCTGACCCAGTGAGTTTACTGCCGGTCTTCATAAACAATGAGATTTTTCCCTTACCAATGGAACTTTCTTTTTCTCAACCATAATGTTTCTTTCAAATCAATACTGTGACAATATGGGACCATTGCTTAACTGAGCACTATGTCCTTGGCTTCCCATTTCACACTTGAAGCCAGGAAAACTGAGTTTTCAGGCAAAATGGTTGGTGATTGGCTGAGTCAGTTGATGAATCTCTACAACTTCCTGGGTCACTGAGAAACCTTCTCTCCCCTTCCTCTCACCTGGAGGCCCTGACTCTTTCTTACCTCCAGCCACTGACTACTAGTTAAAACCCCAGGCAGTTCTCACTTAAAATCTTGATTTCTCAATCAGTCCCCAACATTCAGGACCTTTCCACGATAAAGGGGCACTTAAGCCACTGCTATTTTTCAAGGCTTTGGCTATGTTTAAAAATGAAGAAATGACAACATTGTGGAATATTTGAATTTGCGTGATGGAATTGTTCTTCCAATCCTTTCATTCTCTCGGACTGTGCAAACCCATATATGGCAATAACACCAAAACTCCACGTTAGACCTTTCTGGGAATCTGGGGTCAGGCAGTGGGCCTCCCAAATGCCCTCTGTCTCCTCTGCCCAGGCCCTGCTAGGATACCAGGAGCCAACTGCTTCCTCTGGGCTTCATCAAACGATGGGTGGCTATGTAGACATGGTTGGTGCCTATCCCCGTGCCCTCAGCCTTCCCCATTCCCAGCATGCCCACCCTCCTTCCAGCTGCCAGCACCTCATCTCTTTGCTGAGGGCTTTTTCTCATGACCAGAAGAGCCCACCCATGCAGATGATAGGCTGCAAGTCCTGAGGCATAGAGTTCACCTCTCACCCCCACCAGAAGCTGCCCGTAATCAATGCCTCTTGAGACTTGGGGTCTAAGTATCCCAGCTCCCTCACCCCTCAATACGGATAGCTCTGGGGTGTTTGATCTACACTGCCCCCCAGAAGCCCCCTTGCAGTTGGACTCTAGCTGCCTTGGTGGCTGTTTTCCCTCTGCAGGTGTCTCCTGGGGCCCCTTCTCTAATAAAGTGCTCTGTGCTGCTTCTGGTGGAAACCAAACTCCAACAGTTTGATGGATTCCTCCTGTTTAAAAAATCTTCTTCCTAGAGTCATGCTTGAGTTTTTTATTCACAAGCCTTCTCTGACTTGACCTCATTTGTTGAGTATGTGATTGTTTCAAGGAACAAAGTGGTTGGGTCGAAATATTTTAAATATACGTTTGCCATCTCTTGCCTTTCATTTGGAAAATGTTGTCTGTTGTTGAAATTGTAACCGCCATTACCTTATCCCAGGTCATGGAGGTTTTCTAACTTTTTCAAAAGGTGATTTTTTTTCCTTTTTAATATACAAACAGCACAATTAAATCAAACAGTATTATTTCAATTGTGATAAATAATCCTAGGCAAAAGTATTTACTGGGTGGCATCTGGGGGAAGCTGTTTTTATTTTTCTGTCTGAACTCTTTGTTCATGTCTGTGTGTAATTTGCAGGGTGCAATGTCAGTGGATTCTATCACAGATCTTGATGATAATCAGTCTCGACTGCTCGAAGCTTTACAACTCTCCTTGCCTGCCGAGGCTCAAAATAAAAAAGAAAAAGCCAGAGATAAGAAACTCAGTCTGAATCCTATTTACAGACAGGTCCCCAGGCTGGTGGACAGCTGCTGTCAACATCTAGAAAAACATGGTAAGCAGACTCCTCTGTCAGCGAGCAAGTGCTAAAGGCTTTCATTGATTCAAGCAGCATTCATTTAAGCACCCATTTTCATTCTGTGTTCATTTGCTCAAACTCTGGGCCGAAGTTTCCTTTGTGAAGATAGTTGAGTGCTTGCTTAAGAGATTACTGGGCTAACCAAGATTGGGGGTAGGGAGGGGGAGATCTACTCGATGGCATTCAGACTGCCCGGACCCCAAGAGTCCTCAGAAGTGACCCTGGAGGCCAAGCAATTTAGGGGATGACAAGATCAGTTGAACTGAGTCTGTCCCCAGGGCCCCCTTCAAACAGAGCAGAGCCACTTTTGTCTTTTTCATACATTGAAATTACTCATAAAGCTTCCTTTAAAAAATAAGAGTCCAGCTACTTAAAAAAAAAGTTTTGAAAACCGTTCTTTAAGTGAAATGAAAATACACAGTTTTGACAAGTTTTTGACTATTTGCAGTTTTGTGGAAGGATGTCCACTTAAAATTTCTTCAGATCACCCTTTCAAAACTCAGTTCCAGTTAATATGGCGACTTCAAAATATTGTACATTTCTTTTAAAATGTTACTGAAATTTAGACTTGGTTCATCAAACTGCCATTTCCATAATGTAAATTTGTTTGCTATATAATGTTAGTGTGCAATTTGTGGACATAAGAAAAGTTTCTTAATTGCTTCCTTGCTATAAAAATAGTATGCTCATTGTAATAAGAAAAAAGAAATAAAAAACAAAGAAAATCTGAGGCCATTATGTAGACAAAACATAACAATTGGTAACATTCTCATTTATTTCTTTCTAATGAAAATGAGACTTCATTAAAAATTATTAAGGAGTTATCTAAATCTCTCCATTAACTCATTGTATATGGAACTCACTTGATAAAATATAGATGAATTAATAAAATTAATATGTATTGAAATTTTATTGGTTTATACAAAATTTTAATATATGTATGTGCACATGTGTGTATGTGTTTATCTATCTGTCTCTTCTCCTTGGAAGGTAAACTGGAGGTCAAGGAAAAGGTCTTAGTTATTTTGATTTCTCAGCAATTAGTATCATGATTAACACAATGCATATGTTCAATAAATATTGTTTGAACGGAGTTGTTTTTAAAGATAGCTGAGCAACTAAAGAGTTCAGTACTGTGAATATGTAAATTCAGCCTCAATTTCACTATGAGGTAGAAAAAGAGACACATATTTTATAATTATATTTCTTCCCTATAAAGTATATAAAGAGTGAACTGTAAGCATTTTAAAGAATTCTAAACAAGAAAACCCTATTCCAGTCATGCAAAACTCCAGTGCCAGGTTCAGTAACTGCTTTTGTGAAACAAAATTTGGTATGCCTTTTTATTTTCTTTTTGAAAATAAGTTATAATTTGTAAAATAGCATGTGCTTTAAGCTTACTGTTATTCAACAGAGTATTGGAAGTCCTGGCCAGAGCAATCAGGTAAGAGAAAGAAATAAAAGGCATCCAAATTGGGAATGAGAAAGTTGAAGTGTCACATTTTGCAGATGACATGGTTCTTTATATAGAGAACCCTAAAGACTCCACCAAAAAGCTATGCGAAACAATAAACGAATACAGTAAAGTCGCCAACTACAAAATCAATGTACAAAAGTCCATTGCATTCCTATATACTAACAATGTAATTTGAGGAAAAGAAATGAAAAGAAAACTGGGCAGTTCACTTTCTTTTTTTTGGAATTGTTAAAATGCAGTTTAGGGCTTAAAGGAAAGAAGGTAACCCGGGTGACCTTTCAAGGCCCCGATTCTGTTCTGGGTTTTTCTGGTGTTTAGACCAAATGGCTCCAGAAAAATAAGAAACATGTTCAAAATCAAACAGATATAATCTTTTGGTCACTTTAAACCAATGAATAAAGAGCAAACTTCAAAAAACAATTCTTTCATAAGACTTTATTTGCCAGTTTTTGAAATGAGTAGCAAAGAATTTGATTCGTGTTAGCCTTACAAATATTTATGAAAGATCTTTTCATTCTCTCCAAAATTGGTGTTGGACAGTTATCTAGACTCCACCTATATTTGTGTACATTACCCGTCCCCGCTTAGATTTCACCCAAATGCTTTCTACGCTATTAGGTCAAAATTCCTTAATATCCTCAATTTCCCAGGAGCACACATTTCAAACAAACAAACAAAAAACCCCAGGCAATATATGAGTCAATAAGAGTCAAATTCTGTTATAATTCTGAGATGTAGGCTGATTTTAGGGTGGGGCCCCCGCTTATTATGCCTGCCCTCATTACTTGAATTCCCTAAGCCTGAGATTCAGGCGCTCTGGCTCTAGTTTTCATTTCAGTTTCTGATGAAAAGGAGAGAAAGGTGATCACGTCCATTTCTGGGACAGGACACAGAAAGGTCACGTTTCTTTGCCAGATCTATGCCTTTTTTTTTTATGTACACCTGTTTTTATCAGTGACTGTCTTAAGTCAAACTGGACTGTATCTTCTCTTAGAGGAAAATCACTGTAAGGCTGGCTGAAGGCTGCCATCCGCTCTACCTAAAAACAAGCAAACCAATAAAAGTAAATTTTAAAACTTAAAATAAATTATAATAATTTGAGACATATAAGAATTATAGTAGTCGATCACTAGTCATTTTTTAAAATCACTGTCATTTTTCCTGAGTGGAAAAGTACTGTAATTGAGGAAGTAACCTCTTAGAAATGGGCATTTCAGAACAAGCCTGGAGGAATTCAGCACAATGAAGAGTCCCACCTGTGGAAAAACTGCTCTTATGTGATGTCTCACTGATGTAGAAATGTCAACTACTGGGAAACCATCGAAAGATAAGAAAATAAATGTGGCCCAAATTAAAATTGCTCAGACCTTCTCTTACATTAAAATGTTCTGTTTTGCACAAGGAAGACTCATTCAGTTCACTGAGGGCCTATTTCTCCTTATATAATCGTCGATGCCAGACATAATTCTGAGTATTTTATCATCATGAATTAATTGAGTCATTGTATAACTTTTGAGGTAGATCCTTATTATGTTCATTTTGCAGATGAAGAAATAGAATTCTGGATTTGATTGTAATAGCTCGATTATCTTGTTTTCAAGCTCCCAGATAAGTACAAGTGATAAATTAGTCTGGGATTTGGACTCAGTTATGAGGCAGATGCATTGATAGCAGCAGCAAGGAGGACGCAGAAGTCTTTTGAACATAGATACAAGGCAAAATCCCACTCAAGAGCCAAGCACCAAGATAAGTAGCCTCTCGCCGTGATTGTCTCAAATTACCCTGGATATTCAGGACGCCACTTTTAAGACATAGAAGTGATAAATGGGGTTTTTATAGATGTTATCTTTTCTAACTAAAAAATCCTGGAAAACCAACTAAAAGAGTCTTAAAATACATAGTGTGGCAAACCATCAAGTAAATATGCAAAAAGATACCCATTTCCTATCTAAGAGCAATAACCAGTTATGTTCTATAACAAGAAAATCATTCATATTAATATAAAAATATAATACGTCCAGAATATCTGTAATAAGAAGTAAGAAACTTGTATGATGAAGACTGCAAAGATCTACCAAGAGATATAAAACACGATGTAAGCAAATTAAGATGTTTCCTTTGTATCTGGATGGAAAGAAATAATGTTATAAAGATTAAAATTTTTTCCAAATTAATAATATATTGTATTAGTCAGAACTTTTCCAGTGGCAAGCGAGAGGAACCCAGATAAAACTAGGTTAAGCAAAGCACCCTTCCCCAAATCGTATTTACATACGGGAAGTCTGAGTATTATATCTAGCTTCAGGTACAGCTGGGTCCAGGACTCCAGTGATGCCGTGCGTGCGTGAGTCTGCTTGCTTTACTCTCAGACAGCTCTCTTCATGTGGCTGCAGAATGGCCACTGGCAGCTCCAACCTGGCTTCACCCTCCTAACAGATTATCACCCCTGAAGAGGAAACAAGCCACCAATGAAAGAACCAATGTAGTCGACGAGCATCAGTGGCCATAATTAATGGCTTGCATGGGTAAAGAAGCGCCACTCCATCATTCTGTGCCCCCGAAGTACCCAATACCTCTTGGAAAGTGCTCCAGTCAACCAAACCTGAACCCGAGAAAACTCTGGCTCTAACTATCTCTTCAGAGGAAATAATGAGGAGAGAGGAACATAAAATGTCCCCACGGGGTGTCCAAATCCAGCCGGTGGGGAAATCTACAGTGGGCCACCAATGCTGTTTCTTCATCAAACCAATTCTGAGGGGACATATCCATTCAGAGACTAAAAGGCAGATCGACCACTCCCAGTTTCTGAACTTCTGTGAATGCTGACTGGAAATGTAATGATGTTAAGGAACAAATTGAAATTTCTAATGTGGGAGAGTGATGACATTTGTTTGCTTTAAGAGACCTAATTTTTTAGAGCAGGGTCACTCAACCTCGGTGCTACTGACATTTTGGGCCAGATAATTTTTTTATGCATTGACCCCATAATCCCACTTTTAGGACATGATCCTAAGAAAATCAGAAATGTGAACTAAGACCTATGTATAGAGTTGTTCATAATAGGGTCATTTATAAAGCAAAACAAGTGTGTGTGTGTTGGGGGGACCTATATGCCATGCACAGGGGAATATGAAGTGACTTGTGCCACATTCATACAATAGGGTATTTTGCATTTATTTTAAATGACATTTCCAAGGAATTTTTACTGGCATAAAAATCCTTGTGGCATATTATTGAGTGAAATATATATATATATATATATATATATATATATATATAGAGAGAGAGAGAGAGAGAGAGAGAGAGAGAGAGAGGAGGCTAGATAAAAATAAACCAAGATATTAAGAGTGATTATTTCTGCATAAGATATTTTTCAACATATATCATTTTTCACATTTTTCTGCATTTTTTAGATTTTCTTTAATAAATACATGTTTTAATTATGATCACAAAAACCAGAAATATCTATTTTAAAAATTGATAGAGCTAAAAATCCATATAAAATTCATGTTTAAGTAATTATCCTGAATAATGAGAGAAATTGGTGCATTTTTTTTTCACATGGAGGTGTGGAAATACATATCACATGGAAACATTTTCATCAGAAATGTTCACCATCAAATGCTACTGCTGCCATAGCATGACTTGTAGGTTCCTGGAGAAGAGAGCAAGGTAAATAAGCATTTGTGCACACAGTCAAGTTACGATTGCTCTGTGTGTTGTAACCCAGTGCTGACCTCCTGTTCTACTTCTATTTTCATTTCCTGCCGAGTTTCAAGCCATCAGACAGGACTGTTGATTTTGTTTGCTTATTTGCAGGTCTCCAGACAGTGGGGATATTCCGAGTTGGAAGCTCAAAAAAGAGGGTGAGACAAGTAAGTGAAAAGTGAAGATTGTATTGTCCATTTCACTTGACTTTTAATGGAATGACCTTATGCCAAGTTCAAGCTTATGCAAATTCATTTCTAAGTAGCTTGTCTGTACCCTCCCACCAGTTATAGTATAATTGAGTCCCAAGAGGTAAAAGGCAACAAGTCAGATGCTCAGAAAGGTTGTGATCGAGTAATGGTCAAACACTTAAAAGCAAAACATCCAGAGATGTGTCCATGGCATGTACAGCCAACCAAAATTTATAAGTATATATTTATAAATATTTTATTGAAACTTCAAAAGCAGGAAATTTGGAGAGTACCTAATCAGTAATTGATAAGAAATAGAAAACAGTTGTATAGCACCCATTTTTACTAAAATGCAATACGAAAAATGCCATTAATATTCTCTTCGTATAAGATGCTATGTTTATAGCTTCACACTCTCAAAAATAAATAACTCTTATGAAGTTTCCATGGGATCATCGATTCCCAATTATTTTTCATATAGGGACTGTACCCTTGGTTTCCTTCAGCACTGCACAAGATTCTCGCAACAGAAGTTTGATATTAGAGCTACAGGAGTAGGTTCCTATGATCAGGCAGGTATCTGTGTTCATGATGGCTTCACAAAAGCAAATAATCTTTTGAGAAAAGAATTCATGTGTTGGCTAAGAAAAAATGAAAATGTTATTTTCCCTTTGTTGGTTCCTGCAGAAAGAAATAAGGAACTCAAAAATGAAGCCAAATCAAAATAGTTTTTAGTTGGAGGAAGGTGAACAAATGACATTTGCTCATAATACTGAAACTAACTGAAATAAATGCCTCTTCATTTATCTTTTTTGTCAAGATAAGAGGAGCTTTCAAAAGAAAACATGCTTTCTGTTTGGTTTGTTGGCTGGTTTTTATTTTTAATAGTCACACGAGAGACTATTGAACTCCATTTAACATTTCACAACAGGACTTGTGGAAAGGAAGATCTCATGGTGACATTTCTTAAGCCTCTCACCTGTGTGGAATTGGAGAATATTTTCACAAACATCATCTCATTAAACTCACCCACCAGCTGTAAAAGTAATGCCTTTCAACGACTTCTTTTGAGGATTAGAGAGATTAAGAAACTGAACTCAAGATCACACAATTTAGCCAGTGCTAAGTTCAAGATCATGCAATTTAGACCAAGCTGTTTGCACAGTCCATTCTTTCTGCATGTGTGTGTGCTCAGAAAAGAAATGTGGTGTGTTTGAATGTTCACAAGTAGGAGTGGCACCAGTTGGAAGTCTTCCTTCTGGCTGCCTGATGCCCACTAATGGGGAATTGCCAGAAATCAACAGGCAATTTAAGACAGTAAGGGGCATTCTCGTCAGATGGAGAGGTGGTGACTGTCAGAAATGACTTCCCAGTTATATCTGGATCCAGCAAAGGAAACCCTTTGCATGGATATCATCTGATAAAAATGTACTTAGTGCTTATTTAGACTTAGATTTCAGGTATGAAATATGCTGTACCTCACTATGTTGTCTTGTTCTGTCCCTTCTCAGCACCCGACACTTTTTCTTTATAACAATTGACACAGTATTAAGAGTTAATTAATCATATGTGGGAGTACCAGCTTGTGACCTGTGTCACTATCAGCTTGAGAGCTGGAGGAGGGGAAGGACTTGGCCTCTTTATTTGTCACCATGCTTTGAGGGCCTGGTACACAGGAAGTTTGCAGCACATCTTTGCTGAATGAATGGGTGATGAATGATTGAACACGTGAACACTTACGTAAGTTTACTGCGTCGAGTAGATTCATGAACTCCCATAATTATTTCGGCAGCACAAAACAATGCATAGGAGAAGTTGAGTTGTCAGTGATAAAAGTAGGGTGGCAGAATTATGACTCCCTTCTTGCTATTGTGTTTTCCTGCTGCTATAAATGCTAATAAACCTAATATAATGATTTGAGGCAGGAAATCCTTCTGGGAATTGTTAATATGGCTACTCTGACAAGTCTAAAGCAGCTCTTATTTAGTTATTGTCATCTTTCAAGCCTTAGTCACAAATGGCTCATCAGGGCTTTTAATTTCATTGTTTGTAGAAATATCTCTTTGCCTTCTTGTTGAGTATTTCTCTAGGATGTCAACATTCCAACATGGTAGGATTGCGAACATGCAAAAACTGCTGTATAATAGATTAATTCCTTCTTCCCACATTTATAGTTGACCCAACGCCTTAGCTCTTCCTTCCAACCTTCTGGGTGTCGTCAATGAACCCTTCTGCTTGCCTCATTAACAGTAAATCCACAGATACTTTTAGTTAATAATGCATTGAAAATATATCTATATTCATGGCTGGGTGGCATAGACTCTGCAGATCAAGGTGACATGTTGCGTGCTTCTCCTCTTTGGGTCTGCGTAAACGTAATACCAGAGGGTGCAAGTCACAGCACTTTTTTGGCTGGGCACTGAACGTAGAGGTATGGTGTTATGAGATTGCCACTTGAACCATTATTTTTCCAGTTACGCGAGGAATTTGACCGTGGTGTTGATGTCTCTCTGGAGGAAGAGCACAGCGTTCATGATGTGGCTGCCTTGTTGAAGGAGTTCCTGAGGGATATGCCGGACCCCCTTCTCACCAGGGAGCTGTACACAGCTTTCATCAATACTCTCTGTGCGTAATACAGCCATTAGCAGGAATGTGTCCCTGAATTACCAGAAGTCCAGCTCATTCATCAAAACCTTGTACATGGGTTTCCCGAGAACATTTTGGGTCCTTATTTATTGGTCTCTAATGAGTGGGCTATTTGGGGAATTTTCTGAGATTTACCCTGGGGAGAATTAGCAAGAAGAAAGTTGCAATAGAACAAATGGAAGTAGCCAAGAAGAACTTGGGATGCTTTCAGATGACTCTAGGACAGTAGAAAGTGCTATATATTGATGCTTTCAAGTAACGGCAAGAGTTCACATTGAGTCTGTGCCTAAAAATGAGCTTTCATTTATGGTGCAAGGGAGGAGGGAACCACAGGAGCCCAGAGTGAGAAAAGGGGAGCAGGCGACATTCCAGGGAAGCAGGATGGCATAGCCCAGGACCAGAATGGCCATTGAGGCTGCTTCAGGGCCGTGGAGGGGAAAAGGAGGAGGACAAGGCCAGAGCTGTGTTGGCCTCCATGTATTTTTTCCTCCGATGATATAATTCCAGTAGGATCACAAAACAGAGAGAAGACATGGCGGATGTGCTTTGTTGCATTATTGCCAACAAAAATCCCTTTGTATTGCTCAACAGAAAGGGGCCTCAAATCTCTTTTAAAAGAACTCACATTGTAAAATGTTCACCAATTCTCAGTCATGTTTGTGAATATTTACCAAAAAAGAAGAACTGCAATCCATAAAGTAAATGATGCGTAATACCAGGAAATGGAGGGAGGAGAAACTAAGGGAAATTAAATTACCTTTCTGACCTGGATTAGAGTGCTTACTCTAGATGTAACATTTCGCCAGGCCTACTCTTTATACCTTTCATAGAACCTTGCTGCCAAATTGCTCAATCAATGGGAGAGTGGATGAAGGAATAAAATGTCACTTGCCTTGATAATCCGTTTCTGAAGACTGTTGAGAGAGGGCCTCTTCTCTGAGCCTGAATGGGGTGAGCCCCCCTACCTTTTGCTTACTCAGAGCACCTCTTTTTGCCTTGCTTAGTGTTGCAGCCAGAGGAACAGCTGGGCACCTTGCAGCTTCTCATCTACCTTCTACCTCCCTGCAACTGTGACACGCTCCATCGCCTCCTCCAGTTCCTGTCCATTGTGGCCAGGCACGCCAATGACAACGTCAGCAAAGACGGGCAAGAGGTATGCACCCCTCTGCTGCTGTAGACGCGGTGACTCTTCCTTTTCCCTATTTGAAAAGGGCGAGCCATCAATTTGGTTAAACACCTCGCCTGGAGGAAATGACACCCCCTTTCCCAACTGGTCTGTCTATGTGGGAAGAACTAATGCAAGGTTTTCTCTGGATGAACCGTTCCTAAGAGCCCACAGGCCACTAACCTCCTAGGTGTCAAAGATGCTTCTCAAGGAGTCTGTCATTTCCTACAAGGATGCTTTACCCCAGGACCTCGAATTTCCATTTGTGTGAAGAAGACGAACAGTGAGCTACAGAGGTGCTTGCAGTCGTGAAGAAATGGAGTCATGGAAATGGGGGGAGATCGCTGTCCTTGTCATTAATTTGCTCTTCCTCTTTAACTTGGAGCCCGGATGTGATGTCACCTCTTTATTCTTCCAGTTTTTTCCTGGAGCTCCCATCTGCCCTATAGCTTGAAGTCTCTAGTATCTTCCTTTTGAGAGGTCCTTTCTCTCCTTAACCCAACCCCCACCCCCGAAATATGGACTGGCTTAATGCAATGAAAGGTCAGTCCCGCTTCCAAGCCAGGTATAGAGAGAACTAGAAGGTCTGATCTGCTGACCGTTGCCATGCATCTCGATGCCACATGATGCCAACTACTGAATTTCCATGGACCCTTTTGGGATGTTCTTGTTGGACCTGGTCCCCACTCAGGCCCTTAGGCTCCGGTTCACTTTGGTCACACTCATGCACTTCAAGGTGATTGTAGGTTTCACCCTTGGATGAAGGAAATGCTAGCCTCGATTTTAGATGACCTTTTAGCAAGCAACCTATTTAATCTTCACCTTACCAAGAGACCTGCTTCCCTGTTTGATACCATGAACTCATACTTCTCCTTGACCTTGGATTCCCCAGGAGATCTCAGGCCCTTTAATATGCTTACATGCATTATAAATCAACAAGAAGGGGGCCAAAGGCATTCCAAACTTAACCACAGAAACTTTAAAAAAGATCCTTGTTAAGCAGAACTCAGCTGTATTGTAGATTCAATTCTGTGTTTGCCAAACTTCTTTCCCAAAAATCATGGTCATATATAATTTTTCACTTTAATCCACAAAGTCAATTCTGTATTTCTTATCCTCATCCTCCCTATCGGTATGAGAATGTAAGTTTCCTGGGTTAGCCACTTATCTCTGTGATAGTTATAATTAGTGAAACCTCTGCTGGCTTCAGGTTGCATAATATGGCACCAACAGCTTATTTCAGCAGACACAGCTCTTTGATGGACACACTATAATTCTTGTAATTTACACCCATCTGGGTGTCATTCTTTATCAACTATAGATATAACAGAATGTGTAGAATCATCTGTGTAATCATGGGGTAAAGGCAGAGCCCCGTCTGTGTTCCTAGGTATGTCAATTGCTTCTCTGACATTTCTTAAGTACTATGTGAGAGGCAGAAAATCGGGTCTTAGGTGATTAAGAAATCATTGAGGAAAGCAGAAAGTCCAATTGAACTCAGTCTTGCTTTTTTGGAATCATTTTCAGACACACTCTTTCAGTCCAAATGCTGAACAAGACTCCATTGCCTATGCCAAAGATAAGGACATATTTTGGATAGGCACAAAGGAAACTTAGCATGCTGAAATACTAGCTACCATTTTTGTATCTCCTACCATGTCCCCGCTATGTGGTAGGGGCTGTATATATTCTGGTTAATCCTCCATTACACAGAGAGATACAATTGCCCCTATGTTGCAGAGGTGGAAACTGAGGGCTAGAAGGGTTAAGTCACTTTTCCAGCGTCCCACAGGGAGTATCCACTTATGGTTGTGCATTTGTGCATTTCACAACTCTGGGGGAGGTGCCATGTACCTCATAGTCACTGTATATATGCAGAGTTATCGGAACAATATCCCAGCAGAAGGCAGTGAAATATCTTTAGGAAGGGGCTCCTTTTTTTAAGTCCCATGAAGTTGTAATGTTGGATAGTGGTCGGGTCAGCCCCGTGGCTAGTAAAGCCCCAGCTGTGCCTCAGACCCAAACCAATCTAACTTACTAAGAACAAAAATATAGAATAGGGGGTAAAAAAGACCTACTAGTCTAGTTCACGTTTTACGTCAGGGTTACCCAGCCTCCATATGACTGACTTTGGGACTAGGTAATTCTTTGTACTGGGAGCTGCCCTGTGTATTGTGGGATGCTTAACAGCATACCTGGCCTCTACTCACTTGGTGCCAGTAGCAGCCCCTCCCCACCCCCACCCGAGTTACAGCAACTAAAAGTGCCTCTAGACACTGCTAAGTATCCTGTGGGGGCTGGGACCAAGGCAAAATCACTCCTAGTTGAGAGCACTGGTAGCTTTATAACTCACTATCCATGTGTTCTTGGAGAAATCTATTAACCTTCCTAAATCTGAGTTTCCTTATCTGAACTTTGGGAATACCAGTTCTTCAACTGGTACTGCAGAATGGTTGGGGAGGCTAATTGCTATAAAGAATATGAAAATATCCTGATAACAGCAAAGTTGTACAAGGAAATGAGAGACTACAAGGGTTTCTAGAGAGTCTTGACCTAAACCTTGAATCAAAATGAAGGATTGGGAACCCAAAATTAAAGTACCAGGGGAAATATGAGGAGAGCATTGCTTCTGTGAAATGGTTACAGGAAAGCAAGTAACCCACGCAGCCATCTTGGATTGGAGTAAAGGCTACAAAGTGGGAAAGTACTGATGAGGTATGAGGGAAAATTGACCTATGTTCATAGAGTAATGAATGTCTCCATAAGGGAGTAGGTGGTTGGTTCTTTTAAGCCCTGAATCTTTGGAAGGGTTCCACTAAGGTGGTATAATTTATGTTATAGATTGGTTAAAGACAGGGAGAGAATATGTTAGGAAGCTTTTGTATGAATAGCAATATGGAACACAGCAATTCACATTAAAAATGTTTCCATGTAAGAATGGCCTTACTATCTGAGTCATGTACGTCCTGGGCACCTTCCCTGAGTTCCTCTAAACCAGTGAGCGTTGTTCAGGAATTTTCTAATTACTCATCCTGGATGCTGTGGCATCTAGGAGGTGGAGGTGGTGAGGACATGAGGCAAATGTAGAATTAGGGAGCGCAGTGCAGTTACTGCTCAACTTCAGAGAAGAAGTAATGAACGTGGGCCAGAAGAGTTAGAAATGGCTTTGTGGAGGAGACTGAATTTAAACTACACCTCAAAGGATGTGTAGGAATTAAGCAAAGGGTACATAGGGATTGACTAAATGGACCACATAAGCCCGGCATAGAGTTGGGAGTTAGCTAAAACCCACTTCTGGTAGAAGTTAAGAGTAGAGGGATAGGAATGAGAGAGGCTCTTTGTTTATTATTTTTTCAGTTGTTTTGGCATGAGTGGGTAGAGAATACGGAATAGGGAGACAGGAGTGAGGCAAAAATTAAACTGTACAATATGATCAGGAAACAAAGCAGTTTTCAAATTTTTGTCTTATCTATTCGTTAGTGTTAGATGTGTTATCTATTTGTTGGCTAGTTGTTATGGATTGGAACACGGAAGAAAATTGAACCAGAGTGTCAAGAAGCTTGGAGGCTCCCAAAGGCTCTGCCAGCACCTTGCTACATGACCTTGTATTTATAAAATAGAGGAAGAGGGAGGAAAACAGAGTTGGGTGGGGGGTTCTGAGCTTCCTCCTTTATAAAATGAACATGATATTTCCTTTCTAATGGGTGCTTAAATTTACTGTATCATTAGCTAAAAGGATCTTAAAGGTTTCTAAAAGAGAGTATGAGAAAGATTGTTGACTAGTCAATCAGTGCTTTTCTGGGGGAAAATAGTGGGATTTTATCAAATTGTGGTATTTTTCTATCTCATGTTTGTTTTGTTTTATTCCATTTTTGTCTAGCTTGCTATTTGCTTTGCTCCTTAGGGGAAAAAAGAAATTCCCAAAGTAAGAAAGATTTCATTTCTTCTAGAAAGAACATTGCAGGGACATAATTAAAACCTCTTGAGCATTGATTTTTCAGGTTGTCCAAGAACCCTTTGGCATTGCTTGGGAAATGTGGTGTGAATATACACTTTTTGGTGAGTTTGTAGTTAGCCTTTAGTTTTCAAAGAGTCTATGAGGCAAAAAAGAAGTTACGGACCACCAAAGGCGGCATTACTGACCTTTGAGGAGAAACATGCCTCCAGGAAGTGCCTCAGTCTCCTCACCCTAGTCCTGGCCCCGCCTTGAAACCAGTTGTCCCATTTCCCCATGCTATGACATTGTCTGCCACTCAAGAGTGAGCAGTGGGCAGGGCGGGGCCGTGGTGAAGAACATGGGGCTGCCTGGAGCCAGGCCACCGGCTTCACTTCCGCCTCCTGGCTGTGGGCTCTGGGCTCTGGGCATCAATTCCCTGTCTGGAAAAAGGGCAACAGCAGCAGCTGCTTCACAAGCTTATAGTGAGAAAAAATGGAAACAGCCTGTGGAAAGCCCTGAGCCTAGTGACTGTACAGGCTAAGCTTTTAATAAGTGAGCTGTTCATATTAGGTTTAGAAGTGATCTCGAATGCTTGTTTAGTAGACCTAAACATTGTCCTTGAATTGGCTGGCTAATAATTACATAATGAACTGACCCGAAGTGCACATTATATTCCCTAGACATAGCCATATATATGCTGAGACATGGGGAGCAAGGGTGAAAGCTGTCATGAGCAAATCTCCAGTTTAAAAAAAAAACCCAGCAAAACAAAAACAAAGCAAAACAGCGTTAACAAACCACAGCGGCGTGGTCTGCAGCTGGAATCTATGTGCAATTTTACAGACGGATTGTGTTGCATTCCCAGAATAGCAACAGGGGAAGGAGAGAGCGGAAACACTTCTGGATTGTCCTTGCACTAAACATTCCTTTAAAAGAAAACAAAATCTTCTGTTCGTCACTCTTTTCCAGATGAGAAAACCCTGATAGTCCTATAACAGGGGGAGGGGAAGTGCTCCAAACGCCTTGGAATTCTAGAGGGATGAGTTTGGAAATGGCACCTATTGAATTTTATCCTTAGCCATGAATTTGCAGGAAGAGAAATGAAAACGAAAACTTGTCAAGTTTTATATCAGTGAAATAAAGCAGAGAAAAAAATAATTGAGCAGTCATACATAAAGGGCCCTTCCTTGAGAATTCCCGGTGTTCACTTCACTTGGTGGCAAACCTGAAACCAGCCTCACCTTCTAAAAATAATGCTCCCCCCCCCTCATGTGCCAGGCTGGGGTTGCAGGGCCAGGTAGCCACCAGCTCAGGTCTCCACAGGACAAGAGGGGGACCCCATAGGCTCTGTCCTGGCCATGAATCAGGGCTCTTGAATTCTAGGCCATGCACCCAGGTGCCTCTCAAAGGCTGTGTGGATCTTCCCAGGGGGAGGGTCCCCACCAAGCAGCCAGTTCCCATATGCATCCAGGAATTCCTAGATTTTCAATATCAACAGGAGAAATAAATAAAACTTGGCCGAGACCAGTGGTTTTCAGCCCCACATGGGACATGGGACAATGACTCTCACCTGGCCCCAGAACCCTCTGACACACCGAGCTTCCTGGGATGCGTAGAGGTATCTGACATGTTTCTGTCTTTATGTATGGTATTCTTGCCACAGAAATTTGCCTTCTGCCCCAGCTCCTCTGCTTTTTAGCCTAGCAAACTCTATTCTGCCTTCAATGTCTTGTGCAAATATTGCCACCTCTTTGGAATGTTCCTGAGGCCTCCAGATGCTTTGTACTCACTACTTGTAATTGATAAGTCTAGTTACCCTCTAGAATGTGGACACTTTAAAATAAGGACTGTGTTGTGATCATTGTCAAGAATTTTAAATAATTAGGTCCATGAAAAATGCCTAGCCTATGGTAGGTGCTGAGTGGATGGATTAATGGAGAAATGATAGATTGATGGATGAAGGGATGGATAGATAAATGGATAGAGAGACATCAATATTTTTAAAAGCAGACAATAGAGATTACATATAGTACCAGTTTCACAATAAATAGCTTAGAGTTGTAAACTTTTACTCAATATGCTGTTGAAATGACCACTGCACAATGAGCTTCAATGCAAGATATGAAGCAAAAGGAAAATGATGGTGTACTTATGGATTCTGCCAGAGATGATGTAATCCTTGCTGGAAAATAAAAATGGAAGGAAGGAAGAAAGATTCCATTGATTATTGAACCACTCAGCATTTTGAAAAGAAAACCTAACAATAACCCTTGTATTCTGTGCTCCTATAGGTCACTGGGAACAAAATGACATCTCTAAACTTGGCCACCATATTTGGACCCAACCTGCTGCACAAGCAGAAGTTATCAGACAAGGAATTCTCGGTCCAGAGCTCAGCCCGTGCTGAGGAGAGCACAGCCATCATTGCTGTGGTGCAGAAAATGATTGAAAATTATGAAGCCCTGTTCATGGTAGGTGGCCCTTCTTTGCAGGGCATCTCAGTAAACTGCCTATTGATTGCCTCTTGGTGGCATGATGAAACTCACGCACACCACCTTCTGGCCTACCGTGCTGGTCACTGAACTCATTGGAAGCCAGGCAGTTTGGATAGAAATAGAAATTTACAACCTATGGTATCACTGTAAGTTTGTGATTCCATGTTTAAACAAACATATTCAAATTTGAAATTTCATTTTGTTGTCCCCTAAACAATGGTCACATTTTAGAGTCATTTAATTATTCATATACACTTTCCTTGCTCAAAATATTTATAAAACCCTTCTTTTGGGAATTATATGTGGCCCTCATAAATTCATATATTCATAACCATCCTCAGAGATGGCACCTCCTCCAAGGTCAAGATTGACAGTTTACCTCCTCTCGGGAGCTTCACCTGTCTTTCCTATGTCCCTCTCATGTCACATTCCCATGTCATTTCTGTGCCTTGAACCCTATTACTGTTCTTACTGATGAATATCTTAACATTGTGCAGCAGTCACTTCTCACTATTCCCCCCAGTAGATTATAAACACATCTGAAACATGGGCTGTGCCCTTGTTATCTCCTCTCTGTATCCTCTGTACACTTTTGGAAGGCCCTTCATCTGGCAGGCACTCAATAAATATTTTTTTGATTTGTATTGAATTACCAGTTCCTGTTTTCCTTCAAAAAACTGCATTGCTTGCTCCAACTTCCCTTGAAACATTGGAACAAATGCCAACTCTCCTCTATGTCTGTTCACCACTCATATTGCATCTCAAAATTTACAGGAATTTTCTCCATGTTTCTTCTCCAATTTCTCTTGTCAGTGTGCACTCACTCACTGTAAATCTTACCTATTCTGTTAGAGCCTTTCGTGTCTTCTTTGAACAAGTGTGCTAGCTGCCTCTTGAATCTCCTTAACATTTTGTCTATATTTGTCAAATGCTTTGCATTAGATTTACTTCCATACTTGTTCTATACCAGTTATTTTTTTTATAAATTTGAGAGCCAGTCATTTAAAATTGTTTCCCCCTATATCCTACCCTATGTGATCATGACCAAATAATTCAATACTCAATAAGCATCAACTTCAGCTTTTGTGAAATGGGAAAAATGAAAATATGACCTATTTCCCAGGGTGGTTCCCAGAATCACTTGATATGTGAAAGTATTCTGCAAACTGTAAAATTCTATGCAAATTCTGAGCTGGTTCAAATCTCAGTCTTCAACACAACAGGCATGAAAATCTTGTTGACATAAAGTTCAATCAGATGTTTGGTTGACAGCCTTCTAGGTGGTGATTTAGGGACCACCTCCTTGCATCTTGAGACTCTCCAATCCCCTAGGATTTATGGGCCAAACCTAGAAGGGACATACATCATGTCCACTCACATCCCATTGGCCAGAACTCACCCACAAGCCATATTTAACTGCAAGGGGGGCTGGGAAATGCATTTCTACTGGATGCCCAGGAGGGACAGAAAATTCATTTACCATGGTGAAATGTTCACTGAGGTGGAGCCATGTCTTGCTTCTCTTTGAGTCTCTGAAACACCGCCCGTGCATTGTACACAGTAAACTTTCAAAAATTGTGGAATTAGTCATTGACTCTATATAAATTTCACACCTCAGCCAAAATCCTCATAATTAATTACATATTTGGATGAATCAAATGACTGAACTTTTCAACGTTTTCATCAAGTTTTAAGTCACATATCATCTTGCCAAGGAGTCTTGGCATTACTTCATGCTCTCTGGAGTTTTTTTAAACAAAATAGTACCTTCATCAATCTTAATTCTGTTCTCTAAATGCTGTATTCTAAGCAAAGTTCTTTATATGAAACCACAAACCATCAGACATTTCTTCTCATCTCCGATATTAACAAAACTCTTCCTGGCCCCCTTGGAAGTATAGTTGCCACCATTTTAATTGTGCCATTACTCTCCTCCCACTTCCTGCTACCCAGGCTACTAAAAACAGCAGAAGAGGGTCATTTTCCATCTTTTCCAGCATTTTCCAAATCTGACCTTTGTTTGCTGTTCTCTGTAGAAATCGATGTCAAGACTTTCTTGGGTAATAGCTCACATTTGGGTCCCCCAGTTGTGGTCTTTACTTCTCAATGAGGCCTTTCCTGGCTACTGTGTCTAAAATATAGCTCCCCCCACACACACACACACACACAGCCTCACTTCCTATTCCCTTTTCCTGCTTTTTCTCCTCAGCACTCACCACCACCTATATAGGGTTTGACTAATTTCTCTTGTTTGTGGAGTGTTTCCCCACCAGAATATAGCTCCATGACAGGATAAATTTTTGTCCTTTTCCATCTATTTTCTTTACTGCATTACGTCTGTGCCTGATACATGGTAGAAACAGGAAATGTTGGTTGAATGAAGGAATGGCTCGGAGGTAGTTCTGTGACATGTGATTTCCATAATACTAATCTTTACTCCTTACACGTATGAAGAGGTTCGGGCAGGGAGGAATTAAGTTTAGGTTTCTCAGGCTAAGTTAAACATGAATGTAAGCATTCTTGATCTCCTTAGACGGACAGTGGGAATCATATGTTGAGCAAAAGGGCAGTGGGGTGAGCAGAGAGGTGGGACAAATATTCCAAGCCTGGATCAGGAAAAAGAAAACTGGCTCTGGAACCAGAAGAGTTTGCTATAGTCCTATCTTTGCTACCTATTAGCTATGTGAACTCACCTTCTTAGATTTCTATTTCTTTAGTTATCAGAGGACTGGGTTAGAATGAATGATTAACCAAGGTCCCTTCTACTTCAAAAATCTGCACAGTTCTGTGCCCTAGGACTGACTTCACCTCTTTGATTGTCATAATCCACAGAGGAAAGTTAACCTCGCCACTTTGTAGATTCTCTTGGCATCTTTGGCATTTCATAGTCCACTTGGTTATACCAAAGCTGGCGTCTGGTTGGCAAAGGTGGTCTGTGTGGGTGGACAAAAAGCCAATCACGAATATAGCTGTTTCATTTTCTAAGAAGCTTTCAGAGTTAGTACAACACTTTAAACTAAAACAAGGAAGGATGGAGCTAGACAGGGCCTGATAGGTAAAGGTAGTTAGCAGTTGTTCCGTTTCACCGTCCTTGGAGGGGTTTATGAACTCACAAAGAGAGGCCTCGCTCCCCGTTGGCATTAGAAAGGAAGACTTGTGAGAAAAGGTGGCTGTGGGTTTGTCCTTGAAGGCAGAATGTACCCTGGAGGCAGCGATTCCACAGAAAAACTGATGGGAGAGATGTAAAAACCCACAGAGGCCTGGCCAGGACCCAAAGCCTGTTCTGAGTGTTAATAACATCCTTCATTTTCTGCTGCCTCTCCCAAGTGGCCAGTGTCTGACTTAATGGAAAAGGGCAGAAAAGAACCTGGCTTTGTCCCATAACACAGAAGAAGTGCCTGGATTCAGAGGCTGACACTTGGTTCAGGAGTCTGGCCAGGACAGGCTTTTGCACCGGTTGCTCACTTCTCAGGCATTGGGTTGGAATTCCTAGAGCTGGACGTAGGTCATGATAACAGCCATCATGGCCGCTCTATTGAAAGGCCCAGGCAGCAGATAGTCTTAGTGCTTTTCAAACTTAAGCATGCAGTGGAGGCACAAGGAAATGTGTCAGATATTCAGATTCCTGGGCTGCGCTCCAGAGAATCAGGTTGGGTAGCACTGGGATGGGGCCCAGAAATCTGCACTTTCTGGTGACTCCCTCCAGGGCACTCTAGTACTTTCCTAACCACACCTTGGGCAACCACATTCTTGGGAAACATCCAAGATGGTAGGAAGACCACGAGCTTTGGAATGAGCTACCCGAATTCAAATCCCTGCTCAGCCATATATTTGCTAAGTCATTTTGGCCTCATGGTTAACTTCCAAAATATTTCATTTTCCTGTTGTAAAAAGAAAGAGATGAGGTTAACTACTTTGTAGGATTATTTTGAGAATTTAAAATGACATTTTAAGGCACTTGGGACAAGAAATGACATATACCAGGCACTCAAAAATATCGCTTCTATTATATTATTACATTAAATTGATCCAATGGCTGTCCCGTCAAAGCACTTTTGGGTGGTACCTTTGCCACAAAGCCCACCCTGAGCACTCTGTATAAATGTGACCTGCGCCAACATATATACTCCTAGTCCCTTTCATTGCTCTGCTTTTTCTTTTTTTCCATAGCTTTATCACCTTTTAACTCACTATATAATTTACTTATCTATTGGGTCATCGGGAAAGTCATGATGCATTTTTGCATTGAAAAACATAGAAAAATACCTCATGACTTTCCCAACAACCCAATATTATGCTTATTAAAACCTAAAGAATGCAAACTTTAGGAAAGCAGGAATTTTCATTTGCTTTGTTCACTGACATTCAGAAAGCACTTTGCAGAAAATGGGTGCTCAGTAATTCTTGAATAAATACTGCAACAATATATTGCTGGAAAAAAATATTTTTGCTGTTTGTTTGCCTTTGGTTTAGTACCCATACTCCTTAGATCCCCTTACCTTTAAGTCATGACCCTCCATTTCTGATATCAACAACAATTTAAAACTGGATAACAAAATGACCCTCTGTGGGAACATGGAAATACAAAAGGGTCGTGCATATCTGGAAATGGTCACTGGTATCATTGTAAGGCAGAAAGCACTCACTGACTGAATCATTAACACATTAATTGTTGTGAAAGTCGTTGCTTCTGAAACTGATATTGCGCTAATCATTGCATTGGAATGTATAAGCGCTCCAGAACAGAGTGGAGAAAACTGTCAGCTCATTCTAAGGGCTGATACCATACGATTCCTACAAGGGCTTCTTTTTTGGAAAGAAGGAAACAAGAGAAGGCACCACCCCTGTGGGCTAATGAAAAGTCAGGAGTGCAGTGGAGACGTGGGAACGCCAGCACGTTCCCACCCCACTGACTCGTCAGCCTGAGCTGGGGACCAGCACAGCGCACGTGGGAAATTTCAAATGAGAACTACTGGGAACAAAGGTCAGAGGCTAAGATGAGGATTCCAGGCTCGGAAGCCAAGCTTTGCTTTGTGTTCCCTTCATTCCCCAACACAAATTGCAGTTTCTTAAAACCTTGTTAGCATGCCAAGTCAAAGGAGTGAGGCAGTCACTCCAGGTTGTCAAACAAGACACTGCCCCCACCAACATATCCAGATAATGAAATAGGATTTCCATTTCCTGTTTTATGCATCCACTGCTTTTAAAATAACCACTGTTTATGTACCAGGGGGGTTGGCTTGTCATTATGCACACCATCAGCGTATCTAAATTTCACCACCATTTCATGAGGAGTAAGCCTAGATGGTTTGCCCGTGTGATGCAGCAAGTAAGTGAATGATTTCTACAGCATAATGCCTCCCCACGTGGAAGGCAGGTGTTTCAATGTGGCGTCTCAGCTGTGGAGTCCATTTGCAAGGGAAGAAAGAGAATACTTGAGCCAGCTTGAAAATGGGGAGCAAAGGAGACATTTAAGGGTATTAATCCCTCTGGACTGGTCATGACACCCATCTGCCTGCAATGGCTAGCAGATGGCTGCAAGGGCCAGTATGTGTCCCCGCTCACCCTTGTCCCTGGTGGCAGTGACCAAGTGCACCAACACACACAAGGTGGAGGGGAGCAGAAACGTAGGACACCTGAGCTTTTTCCACTTCATTTAACCTGTTGCCATGGAGGAAAGACTGCTCAGTATTCTTCAGCTTCCTTTCTTGAGTCATCCTTCAACATAGCTCCATCAGTCCTGGGCTCCTCGATTGTATTTGTTCATTAATGTGCCCCAATTGCCAAAAACGCTGCCTGGCGTCTATCGGGCACTTGAGAAAAAAATTGATAAATATAACAAATTCTGACACACCCCCCCACAACTGCACCCAGACGCCCTTACGTAAGAGGAAACCACACACAAGGCTTTAGGCTGGGCCTGCACATCTTGAGCTTTTGCTCCCATAAACGGCCAAAGCGACTTCTCTCAGTGTATTTGTTAACTCAAAAAACGTCATCATGACTTCCAGTGATATTTACTTTTCCCAGGGAGCATTAGCGTTTGAAATGCCAAAGCATCCTTCTTGATCCAGCACAAAGTGGCAGATTGGCATGGGACACCCAGTGGCAAGTGCGGCAGGGCTGCTTCCTGGGACTTGCTCTCAGAGATGCCCTTAATGGTTTGTTACAGTGACTTAGTAAGTGGAGAAAACTCAAACCATTTTTCCCTCCCTGTGGTTTATGGAATAAAAGACATCATAGCGGTTGTACCCTAGGCAATCATTCAAGGATTCAGTTTTAATTTGATGGGGTGGATTTTAATTGTGACAGTTTTATTCCTTCATATGTGCAGTGTTTACATTTTTTTCTCTGAGGCAGGAGAGTCCAAAGTTCTTTTGATTTTTGAAATAGCATTAAGCTTTGAAGGAACACATGAAAATCTAAGGAGTGGACTCTCCAGATAAACACAACCATAAATGGTACCCTTTGAAAATATCTAAAGTTACTCAATAGTTGAGTAAAACTTAGTCAAGACTTTGATGTGAAACAGTAATTGGTACGTAAAGTAGCCCGTTGGGCTGGGTTTTGTTTCTTTAACTCAAACGGGCGGAATTGGTTGATTAAAAAAGTAATGTGTTTTTCATGATCCTACTCCTGAGTTTTCACTTTGCTATATACAGAATCACAGACGGAAAAAGAAAAACTTGTTTGGCCATGGAGTCATACTTTTCATTTTTAGAGTTTTTGTATGATGGGAACAATAGCTTAAGAACCTGATAGAAAATTTCTGATGATCCTCAGCTGGGAAAGGAAATTTTTTTCCATCTCTAGAAATTAATAGCAAGGAGATTTTGCTAGAGCATGACATTACTACTACTTGTAAGTGGAGAGAAGCATCTAGACAAAAGTATTATGACAGAACCAGTGTGCCCGTGAGTTAATTTAATATTATTATTTGTAGTCATTCAAACAACATTTGTTGAGCATCCATTGGGTAGAAAGCACCACCCTAGCTCGTGTTCTGGAAGAGCATATTACTGATTGAGTGAGTAAGTGGGTAAAGAAGGGTCATGGGTGTGCAGGTAGGAACTTCAGGAGAGAAAGAGTGGGGAGGCAATGAGGGAAAAGAACGATACTTAGGAAGCATTCGATTGCAGGGAGGTTGCAGGTGGCTGCAAGCATTAGGATATATTATCTCGCATAAGAAGTGGCCTCAGGGGACAGTTTTAGCAGCTCACTCACACTTTTGCTCTCTCTGTTCTGCCATCTTCAGCTGCACCATGCTGCAGTCATTTCTATCATCTCTGGTAGACATCATCACATCCAGTGATGAAGAGAGAGATTTCCTCTGCTGCACCTCTTTGCAATATGGAAGAGAACCTTCCCCAGAAGCTCCTACCAAACCCCCTTTTGGGTATGTTGGCCAGGATTGGCACATGTGATCTTGCCCCAGCTGCAAAGGAAGCTAGCTGACAGAGCACTCCAACCTTAGGAGCCTGTATCATTTCCAGGTAGACAAGGCAGATAATCCCTTGCCCTCAGGAAATTTACCTCCCAATGTGCCCAACCCAAAGATTTGAGGTCTGATGGAAGAGAAGGAACCAGAAGGGAGAAGCTACACAGAGCCTGGCTTCAAGACCATTGCAGTTGAGGGGCTGAGAGGTCATAAACTGTTAACTCTAGAAATTCAAGGGGAGGTCATGCACAGAGACATATCAACAGGAAATCCCATAACTTAGTTGCTCACCAGAGTATTAAGCAAAAGAGAAGAGAGTGATGTTTCTCTGCGAACATGTAGGCTAAGAGGCAGAGACGGATGACTGTCAGTCAAGAAAACAAACCACAGAACATATATTGACCATCTCCATGTTCTCTGCATTTATTTTTTTTCTTTCAGGTATTTAGTTTATTAATTGTTTTGTCCCTTTCTAATAAAACCTTTCATTCTAAGCCTCTTGGCAGTTGGCAAGGTACCATCAAATCTGGTAGCCCTTTTGATCCTGATAACGCCTCCGTAAAGGCAAATGGGACAGAGAGGCTATGCCTGGATTTTCAGATGCAGGAACAGATCCTAAAGAAGACAGCTGATGTGTCCACGGTTACATTAATTAGAGCAGCAGAGCCAAAGCTGGACCTCAGGGGTTATCAACTCTTAGTCAGATGCTGTTTCAACAGCATCCTAATTCCCGAAAAAGAATGCGGATGGGAATGGTCAGCCAGGATATTTCCTATCAATTCATTCCCTTGACTTTGGTTTTGCTATTAAGTAGCTGAATTAATAGAAAATGAATGCTCACCCAACTGAACTGAGCCATTAGTTTGAAATGTTTACTAACTAAGAGGAAATGAAATGTGCAAATATGGAGAAAGATTAGAGGCAGTATTGGGAAAACCTCAGTGGATGCTGTTCTATGAATATTAAGCCGGGTCCAGGTATCATTTCAAATTCTCTACCCTCGTTTTCCCAGTGGCCCCAATTTTCTGAACCATTCTTTTATTTTTTAAAATGTGGTTTTATCATATGAATTTTAAAGCTGCTTTATATCATTTTGTAACAAGATTACATATAAATTAATTAAAATAATGGATTAGGTACACTGTAGTCAGTCCTACATAATCACAGGAAAATATTATCTACTCTTACTTCGGTACATGGATCCACACTTTTTAAACTATCTTTTTACTTATTTGTAAATAGTGTCTCCAAGCAAAAATGGTATCACGCGTCTTTTAAAAAGAAGCTATACATAGATTTATAGCACTGACCCTTTCTATTTGCATTTGATACCAAGTAAAAGTCAGGTATGCTACATACAATAAACCTCAGTAATTATCACTCGTTGGGAATCAAGCCTAGTTGAATGAGTCAAAACTCTGAATCGCAAAATAGTTTAACAAAATGTTATGGAAAATTATTTTTTAAATAATGATACTTCCTGTAACCTATTGCAATAACGTATCTGAGTTAATAATTTCTCACTAGACATGCCATATACTCTCCAAGAATGAATATTATGATGCCATACACACTCTAGTTGTTTATTCTTTGGTGGGAATGGATTGGTGCGTGGAGCAAAAATTTTTATTATGTGTCTAAGGATAGAAAATTTTCAGTTAAACGTGTTTCTTTGAATTTGCACGTGGAATTTTCTTTTCAAAAGAGTTCAGGATATACATTTTTGATCTATATTATTTTTTGCTTTGCTGTTCATTTTTGTAAAAGTGAGTGCTCTCTCTTCTCATGTTCACCCTTTAGGTATTGCTTTTTGAAAAATTGATATAATACTGCATATCTGTTTGGTCATGTTATTTGAAAAATTTACAGTAAACATTATCAGTCCTTCTATTTGTTTAACTTCTTCAATAAAGTAAGAGACTAGAATCCCTTAGCCTTGACCTAAAAGTCTTGCCCCTCCTCTTCTTTCATTCTAATTCCCAGACTATTGCGTTCCGTCACAGATCTATGTGCGTCTCCCAAATTTCCGTGTCCAGCCCAAGCCTCCCTTCTGGACCCCACATCCTTATTCCCAATTGCCTAGTAGATTTCTCCTCCATTTGTATGTATCACAGGCCTCTCACCCTTATCGTATCAAAGCCACACTCCTAGTCTTGACCCCAGCCGCCTCCCCTTGCAGCTTCTCTATACCAGTCAACAGGAACCCCATCCCTCCAGGTACCTAGGCCCCAAACGTTGAAGTCACTCTTTCTTCTCCCTCCCTCACCTCCTCCACCCCCCTCTCCTCCCTCTCCATCCACAAATGGCTAATGCTAGCATCTCTATCTTCACTATCTCCCAGATCCAAATCTTTCTCATCAGCTGTCCATCCTGGTTCAGCATCTCCGTTCTAGATGTATCAACAGCCCCCATCTGCACTTCCTGCTTCACCCCTGCTTCCCCACAATCTACTATCAACTGATGACAATTCGTGTTACTCTTCTTCTTGAAACCTCCAGTGGCTCCCCACCACTTGGGGAGAAGTCCGTATTGTGACCCACAAGACTCCGCAACCTCTGGCCTTGGCTACCTTGGCGCCCACTGCTCACCTCTTTCCTCTCTGTTCCAAATTCACTGGCCTCCTTGCTACTTCTGACTCAAGATCTTGCTGAGTTTGTCTTCCTTCTGCTTGGCATGATCTTCTGCAATTCCTTCATCAACTGAAGTTCGCTGCTAAAATGTCAGTTTCTCTGGCCTGACTATCCTATTTAAGTTGCATCCCCCGCCCCAGTGTCCCCCATCGCCTTTCTTTGCTTTGTTTTGGTCCATGTGATCCATGCTCTGTTTTCTTTGTTTATTTGTTTCATGGCAGTCTTCCCATATTCACTGTCACCTTCAAGGAGACAAGGATTCTTGTCTGTTTGGTTTGTAGCTGAATCCCAGCGTCCAGAGCCTGGCATTCAGTAAGCATTCACCAAATATTTATGTAATGAATTAAAGGAAGGAGGCGGGGAAAGGCCAGAGTGAGAAGCACAGTAGTGCTGGAGTAGACGGTGTGTGAGGGTGGCTGCAGGGGAAGAAGAGGGGGATACAGATTGAGGCGCGCAAGCAAGTGGAGGGCTTCAGCTCTAGAGATAAGAAGGTTTCTGAGCAAGCAAGCGTCTTGCTCGGAGCATTCAGACAACCATGCAGATAAAAAATGTGATGTACATGTTGAAAGACATAGATAGTACACAAGTTAGCAAGCTGTGGCATCAAAGGCCTACCAAGGATGTATCTCTCTTTTTAACTAAAAACTCAAACTAGCTTAAGGAATTTGGGGATTCATATAGCTGAACAATCCAAATCCAAATGGGTCCACAAGCGGAGCTTCACCTAGGACTCAAAGAAAAGAGACTCCTTTTCTTTCTTTCCATTACTGGTATTGTTTCTTCAATCGTCAACACAATCCTCAGGCCCCCTATGGCTATGGGCCCTTCATCCTCCGTCACAAAAGTCTCAGGAAAATCTTCATGGCTTTTCATTGTCTCTAATGGAGTCACATGCCCATTGCTCAGACATCTATGGTATTCTGGGAATGGAATGCCCATTGACTTAGACTAGGTTACACTTCACCCTTGAGCTAAGGGTTGGGTAACAGTTGGTTCTCCAGAAGGAACTTGGGGTATAGCTGTTATACGAAGAGGGAAATGGAATCTGGTAATGGCCAACAGATGACCACTACAAAGGGGCAACAAGGGCTCAAACTACGATCATTGCCGTTGAGTGGAAGATAGAGGAAAGAAGTAACAGCCATCATGGAGATGAAGTCAACTAGACCTCCTGGCTCTGAACAGGGAGGGGAAAGGACACAGAGAAGCTTGGGTGCAGCCCAGATTTTGTGTTTGTGAGGGGAGGGATTGGCAATGCCATTAATGGAGATTCAGAATAAAGTAGGAGGAACAGGTTTATGAGAGAAGGAAAGCGTTTTGTTGCTTCTTCATCCCTGTTCCCCATAGTAAAATTGTCTCCAGCTTCTCAAAGCTCAAGAAACATTGAGTTCTACAAGAGGCAGGAAGCAAATTATTCCACCAACCACTTATTCTCAGGAGACTTGCCCCTGCAGCTCTTAAGAGTCTTATCCCCAAGATGGTGTGTGAAAATCTATTGTCTCTCAACAGTTTGAATTTCCTTTGGTTGAGCTACCAGCATCTACAGAGTAGAAAACCATTGGAATCAAGTTCAACCTTTTCCTGTAGAGCATTCCCACACGAGTGATTTAGGATTGTAAGGCCATCTTCTGATGCACTGTGGATTAGACTTAGAGGAACATGGCTTAAATGAGTGTTTATTATCTGCCGGGTACTGTTCTAAGTTCACAACATATAATAAGTCATTTAATCACCACAGCACCTCTTTGTGGTACGTACTATTATTATTTCCATTTTCCAGGCAAGGAAACACAGAAAGGTTATGTACAGTGCCGAAGTTCCTGCAACCAGGAAGTAGAACTAGGGACTCCAACACAAGCAGTCTGGCTCAAGAACCTGTCCTTTCAATAAACTGATAATACGTTCTAGAACTGCCCAAGGCAGTCATAATGTATGCTTATTGTCTTGCCATAAATATAAACTTTAGAAAATGTCCCCATTTGGACAATAATTTATAAATATCATTCCTCTCAACAATGATATTTTGCTTATTCCAAAACCAAGAAAATCAGGTTTGAGCAACAGAGGTATCCAAGTGATTGGTCTGTATCTCCAGTCATAAGAGGGGTGACAGTTTGGATTGTGATAATTGTCTAGTTTGTCTTAAGAATTAAACTGGCTGTAGGGGTTGGTGTAGGTTTGGTTTCAGCCAACCAACAACTCTGTTCTCTTGTGACTCTTAAGGCTCCATTTTCTGCTTAGAAAGTTGCTAATGACCATGGCTTGCCTCCTTGCGGAATGGTTTTACTCATGTCCTGGCGTTTGGCCCCCCAGGTTTCCCCGGATCTCCAGAATGAAGTGCTTGTAAGCCTGCTGGAGACCGACCCTGACGTTGTGGACTACTTACTCAGAAGAAAGGCCTCCCAATCCTCGTGAGTATCCCACTTTTCCCGTCATCTCAATCCGCTTGGGGATTTCGATTTCGGTTTCTAAGGAATTAGAAAGGTTTCCATAATCCCATGCAGGGTGACTTGAAGTGGAATTTTGGCAATTTTCTGGCACATCTGATCAGTCCACCTAACCAGAAAGTACTGAAGTGTTACCAATCCACTTACCGAATTAAAACTGCTTTACAGGATTTTTCTGGTTCATTCTTGGCTTGTTCTAGTCCCTTGAGGTCCTTTGGACTGTGTTTACCAGAAAAAAAAAAGCACTAAATCACTGCCAAGAAGCTCAAAGGACCGACTAGGATGTGCATCAGTGATTCTACTTCTAGAATCCTAATAACTGTAGTTACGGGCCCGTAAGCCTGAGCCTGGATGCATCTGACACCTGTAATTTACCAGCGCGAATGACGCCTTACCAAACCACAAGACAGGCCTCAGGTGAGGCCTACGGGCCCGTTTGAAATTAGAAGTGAGTACCCTCTTGACTCTCCCTCCATTTATAGTTAGCATCCTTTTGATAAAAAAATGCATGCTGGGGGTGACCGGTTAGCTCAGTTGGTTGGAGCATGGTGCTGATAACACCAAGGTTGCTGGTTCAATCCCCACATGGGCCACTGTGAACTGCGCCCTCCTAAAAAAAAAAAGAGTCAACTATGCCATTGTAGCATGAAAGCAATGTGTGTCCAATGACCATGGCTGTTCCCCAATAAAATTACAAAAAAATATATGCTGGTCTCCACGTGCACCCATTTTTGCAAAGAGTAAATAAAATGCAAGCCATGCTGGATGCTATGGTTTGCTGCCATTTCTGCCTCCAAAGGAAGGAGCACTAAATTTTTGCACTAGTCAGAATTTAGGATTAATCACAATCATTCGCTACAGAGGCAGAGTGTATGGAGATGCTGAGCTTTAGGCAAATCCGATTAAGGGAATAATATCACATTATTAACCAGTGATGCTGCCACCATGACACCAAACCTTAAGTTTGTGACAGAAAAGTTGTTGTCCTCTCATGAAAGTATCATTTATGTTGTGCTTTTAATCTGCTGAATTTCAACAATTCTAAGACACATTCCCGCCACCATGCTTTATCATCTCTGAAGTTGAGATTACCTTGTAATCAATGGCATGTCCTAATTTAACTCATAGCATTTTTTTTCTTTCTTAATCATATATAAAATTATAGTATGGTTTATTCAATGATATCTTAGAAACAGTGACACATGTCAAATTGTTCCTTTATATTGATGCCGAATTTGATGTGTTTATTTTTATCTAAAACCATTTCAGACATAAAAATATGATGTTCTTTAGAGAAGTTTGGTGGAGAGGAATTCCATGGTGTTCAGACCTCCTGCTTTCCGGGGTCATTGCATTAAAAGCACTGTGAAATTCAGTTCCACTCCATTTCCTGTGGAGCAGGGAAGAATCTTTAATTGCATCATCCTTTCAAATGCATTTTTTAAACTCCATCTCTGTGCCAATCATTATCAGGCCAAATTCTGGTTCAAGTAAGACATTCTGCCTGGATCCAAGCCCCAAGAGCCACAATGAATAAAAATATACTCAGATGATTATATAAATGAGCTGGCATTTCATGGTCTTGCTTTTCATATCAGAGAATTAGTCTCGCTTAAATTTTTCCTAGATTTTTAACTGTCATCAAGGTGTAAGTCCTAACTTAAACTAACAAATGGCTTTTCTTCACAGTATATCTGGTATGACCACAATTCTAATCAACTCACTTGTTTCCCATCCCGATGCAAGAAAGCAGACACAGTGGCATTTCTATCTGTGAAACCCTCATTAAACTGCATTTATAACATTTCATGGGTACTCTGCGGGGAAGCTGGAAAACACACACCTAAAAACCCACTGATTTTGCCTTGCCAAATTTCTGTTTTCATATGGCATTTAAAAATATATAAGCATTGTATTTGGAAAACTGCTTAATAACAGTAATTTTAATGTGGTTTTTAAGTACGCTTTTTTGTGTAAATGCCAAGAAGTGAACCTTTCTTTCTTTATTCTTAGGAAAAGGGAAAAGTATACATGCTAAGCCCCTCTCAAGCTCTGCAGTTAGTAGCCTAGCCTTTGCCTAGCCTTATCTGTATGAGAATAAGAATCGTAAGGTCTGGGCAAGCTGATCCTAGACCAAGATCTTAGGTGAGCGTCAGGGCTTCAAAGAAAGGGAGGTGAGCTCATAGGGTGCTGCGGATGTCAGAGGCCAGAGTTATCAAACAGAAACATTTGGAGAAGACTTTCTCAGTAAGGAGGAGAAGGGAGTGTTTGGTTTTCCTCTACGCACAGGCCAAGACGCGGCCCAGAAGGTTGATAATGATGCCGTGAACGAAAAATACATAAAGGAATAAATAGATATTTATTTGTAATGGCCTTTTGAGGCGTGAGAGTCCTACCTCTCGAGCTGGAGGCAATCTCTTTGTGCCTTTAACACTTCTCAATCTTTACTGTGTATATGGATCATCAATGGGGCTCGTTAATGCTCTTTCAGAACCAGTGGGTCTGGGGAAGGAGTTTGAGAATCCGCATTTCTCGCAAGCTCCCAGGTGATACTGTGATGCTGCTGGTCCGTGATCCACACTTGGAGGAGCGAAAGCCTCAAATATCAAGGCAGATTCTTGGCTTTCAGAGCTTGCAGGCTTGTTGACAGAGTCCTACAAGGGGAGAGACACTAGGAGGCATGTTACTAAGTATGTCGCAGAGTGCGAAGAGGTATATGCTGGGCTATAGGTTCTCAGGCTCCCTGCCCAATGTGGATCACCTGGGGAGCTTAAAGAACAACTGTGCCTGGGGGCCACCCCTAGAGATTCTCATTCATTTGTTCTGGGGTACAGTCTGGACATTGGGATTTCTCAAAACCCCCCGTGTGATTCTACTGAGCAGCCAGGGGCAAGAACCTCCGGCTTAGACCCACAAGAGTAGATATTACATATTTACTATCACACAGGGATTTGAGGTGGTCGATTTTTGACATTCAAAAGGGGTCTTTGTGTTGACAAAGAAAGGGAACCAATACTCCAGACCATAAATCCACTGGGAGTCTGGAGGTGCGAAAGAGCCGTGAGCCTGCAGTCAGGGATGGCTTCTGAGAAGAGCAAGCATGTGCAGTGAACTTGAAGACTGGGGAGAGGTATCAACAGGCCCAGATGTTTGGGGACCTTGAACCAGGGCCTGGACATAATATTTTCTGGCTGGGGCTGCACTAAAGAGGCCGGCCAGGTCAGTGGGCAGAAGCCTGAAGTGGCAGGTTTAGGGCTGGCACTTAAATCAAGGAACAGTGGCAATTAATTACAGTGACAATCGATTACGATATGGATATATTACAGTGGTGACAAATTACAGCACCCCAAGTGCCACATGGTGCTGGCTACTCTGGTGTGTCAATTATCTACCAGTAACCCACGCCTGTGTAGGATAACATGCTGGTCACAACCTTTGGGCCAAGAGCCAAATTGCCTGGGTTCAAATTCCAGTTCCGCTGCTATTAACTGTGTGGTGTTAGCTAAATAAATTCATCTCTTTCTCTCTCAGTTTCCTCATCTGCAAACTAGAATGAAAAGTAGCACCAACTTTATAGAGTGCTTGTGCTATGAGAATAGTACCTTTTTTTATATCAATGTCAACAATTCCTCTCACGTTGCTTCCAATGTCGCCATTTTCTTCATTTGCAACTACTTACCAAAGCCTTGGGCATCACTAGATTCTACCTTGCTACCCACGAGATAGCAGCCTGTGAAGGCAATGTGGCACAAGAGAGGACCCTTCCCCATTAGGCTGTGGGCAGCGTCGAAAGGCAAGGCCCCCCTTGCACAGGCGTGATCTCACGGGCATCAGGCTGAAACAGAGAGAGGAGTGAGGGCGGACAGGCACTGCAGTGGGAACATGACCTGCTCGCACTAGGTCACGTAGATTTCCGAAGGGACTGGACGCGACTGCATGTTAGCAGGTAATGAGGGAGAGGGATGAGGCACGATGGGAATGGACAGAATTCTTCTTTGGAAGATGTTGTGTGGTGAAAACTCAGCTGAAAGGCTGAGAGCTGGGGTATAAAAGGCAACAACTGAAAGGATTTGCAGGAAGACGACAGAGTGGAGAGCAGCGCTAGCTTCTCACATGACCACCTGAAGTACAGTAATGCACCATCTCCCTCCTTACTCTCTTCCGACCGTTCGGGTTTTCTCATGCAGCTTGTGTTCCTTGCGGTCAATTCACATACCTAAAAAAGGCTTTCGATTCCTGTGCCCCACATGGAAACTGCACAAGATTTTCTTTGGAGTGGAAAAGTAACTTTTCAAAAGAGTGTAGCACCAGCAAGAACATAGTTATTATAACTTCTGTCTTGAAAGATCAAACAGTTAGTGACACTTGGGAAGTTAATGTTTTGCTTTGGTTTGAGTTTTTCTCTTCTTTATGCAACAACAGAATTGGGGGAGTGAAAGGAGGAGTCATTATTTTTTCTTGGGCTTGTCTACTTACATTTTTGGTTTTAACCAAAACAGAATGCCCAAGGGAGAGTACAGGAGATTTATATTACTGACAATGCAAGACCGGGCTTTTTCATTGCTTGTCTGGTATATTTATTAGAATTTTATGCTCCTTTTTTCAAAGATTCTGAAAATAGACCCTCTCCTTTGATTTAGGGATGTAAGGAAATAGGGGATGAGCGTGCAAGGTAAATCAAAGAGGACGAGGTATATTGAATGCAGCCATTTGCAGCAGAAAAAAGGTATCATAACAGGGCTGGGACCAGGATGAAGAGAGAGAGAGACACTCATCTAGGTGCAAAATTTAAGGGTGTGCTAGAAAACTCAGTCATCGAAATGCAATATTTTTAAAAATCAAAGTTAATGGCAAAAATCTATGATGAATAAAATATCAAAACATGTTGAGAAGACTAGTACCAGGCCAAGCCATACTAGAGCCTGAAGTGAAAGGTGAAATGTGTGTGCCTGGCTTAAATGGAAGCAAGTCATCAGTAATGCTTTGAAAATGTATTTCTTGGTGTGTCTTCTTTTCAACCGAGAGAATTGCTCTCTCTTTTTGACAATTTCTCTGGACCCCATGACAGTCTTAAATAATTTTTAATTAAGTTAACCTGAATTAAAATAATAATAAAATGTGATTTGGGCATCAATAAAGCATTTAAACTTCATATAAGGTTGTAAGTTCTAATATGTCTACCTTTCAATTTTTTCAGTATTTTTCAGCTGCTTTAATGTTCTGGGAAATATTAACTATTAATAAATTACATAAAATCAGGTATACCTATATGGTATACAAGGCTAAGGAAAACATTTTTCCTACTGTATTCTGGAAACAAAATGAAAATAAAACAAATGTAACTGTGTTTGGGGAGAAGGCTGCTATGGGTGAACCAAATCCATTGCTATATATATTTTAAATTTCATTGTATTTAATTCTGTTGGCAGCCTTCACCAAGTTTTTACTGAAATTACACCCCCTCCCCCCTCAAAAAAATAGCAAAACCAGCGACCAGCCAGTTAGGACTATGGATGAAGACCCATAGTTGTCTCAAAGGGTAAAATTTCAGAACTGGAAAGTAATTGTTCTGTTGAGTTGGATGTTCCTCCTGTCGAGTAATAAGTCCACCTTCTTCATGATAGAGCAGCATTAGGCCTTCTCATAGTTTAAAGGCATCACATTTAAATTGTCAAAGAAATATTTATTTTAATCTTTCAATGATTGTCATTAAAAAGGCCTCCTTCCAAACCAGGGAGTATTACAAGATGAACTATAGTTCCTGTTTTCCTTTCACTAGGATTTGTAAAATCAGAGAAATTCTCAGGAAATTTTCAGAGACAAGAAATCACACTTTACCAATATAGTTTTGTGATAGCAATGAGTCCTATTGCCTGGCGGTAGCTGGTGGCTTCAAATGTCATTCTGTTCCATTCCTTGGAAATTGTGAAGCATTCACACACACACACACACACACACACACACACACTCACTCACACTACATTCAAGGAAGCCTTTTCAGCCAATTGTAGGAAAAACAATTGTGGAATAGAGAATTCCATAATAAAAAATTCCAAGAAGTATGAATGTGCCTTCTATGGAAAGGCAATTCAAGATGAAGAGAGAATTTATAACATCACCTCTTTCTTCCAACACCTTTACTGTGATTCACAACTTCTTTTAAAAACTAGCAAAATACGAATTGGAAGATGTTTTATCAGGCATACTGTACACAAAATAAAGTCAGCATTGTTCTGTCTTCACGCATCATAAATGCCTCCATACTCATATGTCAGGACTATTAGAAGGGAATTAATAAGAGCTGAAAATGTGAGGAGAAATTTCATCAAAGCCCTGGGCAAGTTCCAATGTCCAGGGTGCTGCCTTCATCTCCTGGTGGGGACTTCGGATCCACGTCAGCTTCTCTTTGGCGTGGGGTGCCTTTGTCCCTAGGATTCTGCGTAAGGCATGCTTTGCAGAACCGAGCATGATAAATGTGAAAATCCCTCATAAATCCAGAGCTGCTGGGGCAGTGGATTCCTTTCCCAGTACAATGAATCCAGTCCGAGATGGGTATGTGCTTTGAGTTCCAACAGACTGAGGTTTATCAGTCGAACGACTGAGCCAAGAATGAAGCCGACGCAAGTTCGAAATCTCCGAGGATGTTTCTCACGGGGCAGCTCAGCGAGGAGCTGGGCTGGCCACATCTGGTGATTGAGCCGGAGTTTTCCGTTCATCCACAGAGCAAGTTCTGTGCCTCCGGCTGCAGCGCGGGCCTGCCCACAGAACACTGCCAGCGAACTTACACCCTGACCTGGAGGGACCAGCTAAGGGTGAGAAAGTGATTCACTCTCCATGTCCATCTGGTGCTTATATGGTTAGCTGTGGACGGTCCTGGGGTTTTCAGGTCTCCTGAGGAAACCATCCATTCATGGAGGCAAACCCATGTCCATTGGCAACCTGTCCACCCAACCGCAAATCCATTAAATTCCGAGACATAGACAGGGAGGCCACTACCTGGCTTTAAACATTTTTCATCTAGTGAATCACTGGGCAGAGTAAATATTTTGTATAAATAAATACATGAAAGACATTGGGGACCGTGACTTATTTGTCAGAGATACCCAAAGGGGGATCCTGAATTTGTTCCCAATAGATTTAAAGATAAAGCACTGGAGTGACATAAAAATGTCTTAAAACTCAGAACTGCCCATCTTATAGTGAGAGTCCTGAGAAGTGAATGAAATAGTTTTGTTATTAATTGGTGGACTCTCATGTGAAAAGACAAATCTTGGATTATGGGTTCTTAGGCAAATTTGGCCACCACCTTACTGATCTCTGCTAAGAAAATAAAATGATAGATAGGAGATAGTTTAAACATTTAAAAGGGCCATCGACTCTAAGTATAAAATATAACACGTAACTATTGATTTTTAGTAATACTCAATACTGTTTATCAAAGAAATTTTAGAAGCGTCTCAACCCTTACACCTCTGCTGCTAGAAAGACATGTTCCTTAGTCATCTCCTGGTTTCTTTCGCTCATCTTGAGACTGTGATCGGGAACAGGAGAGTTGTTTGCAGTAGCTTAGTCCCATGCCTGCCATAGTGAACTCTGTATAAACTTCAACTTCAACTCTTCTCACAGACCAAGGGGTTATTCCACATAAGTGGATTTCACAAGCTGCTTGCCATGTATACTCAAACTATATCCCCTTTCATCACCAAGATACGTTGGGTGGCTGGGAAAGGAAGGCATCACCTCTCATTAGACGGCCCCATCTGCCCGTGCCCCTGGCTGTGACCCGGCCACCCTGAGGAGGTTCATGGCCTGTGTTGACTGAGAGACACCTCATTCAGGTCTGTGTCCAGCATTTAGCTTTAGCCACTGCCCCCAGTTTCTCCCCCGATTCAGGCCCCAGCTGTGGTCATTGGTGGCTTGACTTTAGGAGAATGGACCAGAGAAGCAGAGAAAGGCAGGTTGGCCTCGCCTGCCGCCCTCACCTTAACTTGATCCATAACCAACTGTATTCAGTTAACTGGATCCTGCTGACGAGCTAACTGGGATGAGCACACTCTCTCTTCTTCACTCAGCTGTGTCCCCAACCACCTCAACGTCATGACCGCCACATTTACCCGCACTGCCAGCCAGTGCTGAGGTTTTGGCCGTTGTCTGTGCTCTTCCGTCTGATTTGACTGTCAGTACCTCCTTAGCCCACTGTCACATGTGTGGACTGAGGGAGGGAAGGTAGGTTTGGTATCAGAGCTTCCCACGCATCAAAATGACCTGGAGGGCTTTGAAAAATCTGCTTTGCTAGCCCCACTCCCAGAGAGTCCCTTTCAGTGGCCAAGCCAGCTTCATGGGCTGCAGTCTGTCTGTCGCACAGGACCCCACCCTCAGAAGCAGCCCATGTTGGGCTTAATGATCTGTCACCATCTTGAAATTCTTAATAATTTTTTAACGTGAGGGCCCCGCATGTTCATTTTGCCCTGGGCCCCATGTGTTATAGCCAGGTCTGTCAGTGGGCCCAAAATGGAGCTTGAGACTTTTGCATTTCCAACAAGTCCCCTGGTGAGGTGGATGCTGCCGCGGCAGAGCCACTGAGGGAGCTATGCAGAGTCAGCCCACAGAGCAGAGGAGAGGGCCACAGGCTCTCCACCTCCTCCTCTCTCAGTTCTACTTGGTCAGATGCAGTCAGAGCCATGCCAATGGAGGAAGAAATAGTGTGGCAGCTTCAGTTATTTTTGCTTTTGTTGTTATAATTCCTGTTTTATTTCGTTTTGTTTGAACCAAACTAAATGTTCCCATGAAGCATACTGCCTTTTCAATACCCCAACAATTAATGTGGGTGTGATTTCCCTGTCTGAATATCAGTCCAAAAAAAACAATTTACTGAAGCAGCTTGCAAAAAATACGACAAGTGGGACAATATTGTAGTAATTTGAGAGACTGGGGACAGGAAAACAGTGGAAAGAGTGAGAAGATACGATGAAGTTGGGGTGTGAAACACACAAAGGCATGCCAGGAGCCCCAATTCCTTGGAGCCTTTAAGCAACCATTGTCAAGAGAGATGCATTATTATTACATGATGCATGGCTCTATAGGGTCAAAATAACTTACTTGCTTGGTAGAAACCCAAATGTCCCTAGTACTGAGACTTAAGATAAATTTCTTCTGTAGAGTATGTTTCTTTATGCACCTCACTGTTGACTGAATCTGTAACTTAGAGGATTTTGTTGAAGGTATTTTCTTCTGTATGTTTTGTAAGAGAGATTCATTAATGACTAGAAAAGTGTCAACTAAACAGGAAGAACAACTGAAATTAGCCCGGTAATATAATTTTTAACCCTGGTCAGAAAGAACATAGAACCCTGATTCTGAGCTGAGCTTCACGAAGCTACCAGTTCACCACATTCAATCTTGCTCATTCTAATAGTAAAGTTTCCTCAACCAGAGTTGGGCCCATGATGACAGACAAGTGTCCATTTGTTTTGTTTTGTGTTCCCGCCACTAAAATTAGGCAGACCTCCCCGCTTTAATTAGCTGTAGAGGATGTTTCCCCCTCGCCCCCCACTTTCCAGCAGAAGTAGTACGATCCTTTTATTTTTTTTCTTCAGTCACTGGAGGCCTAAAGTTTCTGGAAAATTTATCGTCATGGTTGTCCTTTGGCCCTTTCCCATAAGATTATCTGTCATCAGTTTAAAGAGGAGGCAAGGAAAGGCCTTATTTACTCCATGTGGCTAAGAAATTCCCCCAGCTGCCTCCTTGACCAGCGAGGCATGTCACATGCTGAGATGCTTGCCTCCTGGACTTGAAGCCCTGCTGGAAACCCGAGAGGAAGCAAGATCCCCTGTGAGCACACTTCCTCCATGTTGCATGCTCAAAACCATTTGGTTAGCAAAGGATCGCTCAAACGTGTTTACCTTCTGTAAGATCACAAAGGATTTGTTTTGAAAAATTAAACCAAAAGAAAGCAAAGATTAGTAAAGAGAAGTAGGGGGCGGGAACAGAAGCGGGTTCGGGAACTTTTATTCAATCTGTCATCATTTCCCTTTAAGATGTCAGGGCCACTATTTTGAGGAAGGTAGGAAGCACAGGTGTTCACAGGTAAGACTTTGAACACTCTTCTCATGCTCCTGACATTCTCGTTTTCCTGTTCCACTCACATTTTCACTGTGATTTCTGTTGCTGTGACAACCCATGCACGTATACCACATAACAGATATTAGTATGTTTTATAACAATTTGTGAAAATACTAGTGCCTTGTAGAATCATTTTAGATGCATTTAAGTACAGTGGCCACTACTTATGGTGATGTGTTCATCTCTTCAACCATCTTATATGTGAAACAGTTGCTCCCACCAGTAGCATCATTGTCGTTATCATCGTCACAGGAAGGATGGGTTTATTTACACTGAGAGTTTGGGTGGGGGAAGAAAAGTTGTGCACAAAGCCACACTGAGCTTCACACTAAGTTTCAAGCATAGTTTTATCTGAATTATTTTTAATTCAGGATATTGAGGATAGTCAGAAAATTATCTACCAGTTTTTCTTAACAGATAATGAGCATCCGGCTTTAATTTATTTTCACAGCCACAAAAGTATCTTTATTTGCACACATGAAACATACAGTCATGTACTGGGGTATGTACAATCTGAAGTAGACTTTTCCAAATAGTCCCACGAGTGTTAGTCCCACAGGAAATACATATTTCAATTGGTGCCACAAGCAAAATACGTCCTTAAAACTAAAATCGGGGCCACTTTTCCATCAATGTTCGGGGATAATACAGTGATTAGAATCTTGTTTCACTGAATGGCATCCCATGGCCAGAAAGAATCACTCTGATATCAAAATAATGACAAAATAATCACCACAATCAATTTACTCAATCAGTTGCTACTACTTTAATAAGATCAAGCTGCATTTAAAAATATAAACGTTTACTTAAATGAATCTCTTAAATTCAGAATCATTGATGGTTGCTACCTGTGTTTAGTAAATGAAGTGCTATATTTTAAAGACATCAAATGTGAATCCAAAGTTATTTCCTGTTAAATTAAATGTCTGAAATGCCCTGAATATATTCTGCTAAATTCAGGTAATTTCTGAATTCCATGTTATTGTTGTAACCAAATATGCAGGATCTTCTCTGATTTGCCTGTGTTTATGAGCACACGCTCCCACACATGTGGTCATACATATGTTTGGTTAACCAAAATACAGTAAAACCTTAGATTGCGAGTAACGTGGTTTGCAAGTGTTCCGCAAGACGAGCAAACGTTTCTAATCCATTTTAACTTGGTAAACGAGTGATGTCTTGCAATACGCGTAGTTTGTTTCCGGAACGAATTATGCTCGCAAACTGAGGTATTACTGTAATGACATTTTGGTCTTTTGTTCTTTGTCACTCCTTTATAATCAATGCCCAGCGATGACCTTTTTCCTTTTCGCATGTGTGTATCCCTCCCCATAGTTCCCCCAGGACTCGGTTCTCTTTTCAGACACTTCTAACTTTGTAAAGCCTTTCTTCACATCATATTTTCGACAGGGTGTCAGTCCCTTTTAAAAGTCTCCAAGGAGTACATTTTGTTCTTGCCCCGAACAGAATCGTCTTTTCTCTTTGACTAGAAGCTTCTGTTTCTTTCTGATATTTTCAGTCTTTTCTTCCATTTTTCATAGTTTTTGAGAAACCTTCCATAGGAGTTCAGACTTTTAACTGTGAAATGAAAACGGGTTCATCCAAAAGGCATTTCAGCGAGGCACATTGGAAAATACAGGGATCCATGTCTGTTTCACCCTCCCCTCTCCCTTGGCCTTGACATTGCCAGTAACATCTGTTGAGTTTTGCTGCCATCTGCTGGCTATTTTTGGAAACGCTTTCACTGTATTGATGTAGAAGTCTTGGAACATTGCTCAAAAGGTCTTTTTGTTTCAGCCCGTGTCCATGCATTCTCCTGTCATTTGTGTAATGGTCACATTGTTTGAACCTGGTCAATAATTGTTAGCATGCTCACGCACCTGTAATTGTCTCCTTGTGCCAGAAGCCCTGACATGCTGCGGTCGGAAGTTTCCTTTTCGGTGGGAGGAAGGCACTCTTCTACAGACTCCAACAAGGCCTCCAGCGGAGACCTCTCCCCTTATGACAATAACTCCCCAGTGCTATCTGAGCGCTCCCTGCTGGCTATGCAAGAGGACGCGGCCCGGGGGGGCTCGGAGAAGCTTTACAAAGGGACAGAGCAGTATATGCTGGTGAGCCACTTGCCATCGTTGAAGTCAAGAGAGAGTTCCACTGGACCAAGACTTGGAAAAGGTAACTGGAGCCTGGCTGGTGCTGGCCAAATCTGTGACTCGTTGCATGTGGCGCGATGTGGGCGCTTTGCACGTTCTCTTCATCCCTTCCTAGGTTTGTTTCTGTGGTTCAGAGAGCATTCCTGAGTACCTACTGAAAGCTTACTGTAGGATGACTGTAGTGAGCCCAGTCGTCATCTTGGAGGGCCCCCACAGACACAGGTATCTGGGAAGCAGTCTGAAGCCAGAGAGCCACTGATATTCCCAGCTGACTCTTCCTTCCAGCATCCCAGGAACTTTATGTGTCCTGGCCAGTGAATTTGGGTGCATATTTGTTAGTCTAAGATGTCATCCAGTTATTGCTATTACTTTTATAAAGAGAACAAGCTGAACCTACTATATAACAAGACATCATGTTCCGGAAAAGGTCTCCAGGGAGATTAAGATTTTCAGGCAAAATAAGGGTTCCATGGTCAAAAACATTTGGGAAATGCTAAGTTAACCAAGCTAATGGTTTCTCTGTTGTACAATTTCTCAAACTCTAATGCACTAATGGTCACCATTCAGTTTCCACAATGGGAGAAAGGGTGTGGCTTGCAGCTTTTCCCACATTTATTCAAACACCAAATGTTTGGTTGTGTTCTTTCCCTCCACAGAGTAATTCCCCAGGGCCAGGACTCAAGTCATAATTGGAAGACACAGTACAAATTCTTGCTGTTTTATCTTAAGTTTATAATTTATTCTGGAGCTCTGTGTGTGTGTGTATGTGTGTGTTTAAATCATAGCCTCTTGATTTTTATTTTATGAATATTTGTGTCAAAAAATAATTTAAAAAATTTACAATGAAAGCAGTAACCCTTGTTCCCATCACGCATTAAATTTATTTTTAGAATGTAAAACTTTATTTTTCCTAGCTCTTGTTCATGTTCATATGCGTACATAACTTTATATACAGAGGGTGCCAAAAAGATGTATACACATTTTAAGAAAGGAAAACACTGTATTAAAGTTGTAATACTCAACATATACCGATAACAAAAGGTGAATACAAGTCATGTTATACATTTTTTTGGCACTCTCAGTATTTGTTTTCATAGTATAGCTAATTTTGAACTAAGCTTATTTTCTTAAAATCATAGCATTAGCATTTTCCATTTGCTAACATTTTTTGTGGCCACAATATGTTTCCATTAAATTGACGTATCATAATTTTTTTTTTTTTAGCTGAGCCATCCTGCCACCTGTTGGCAGCTCAGCTGCAGATCAGCTCGGGCCGGGACACGAACTGCTGTTGCTCTTGAGCGAGTTCTTAACCAACTGAGCCGTTCAGCCAGCCCTCATAAACTTTTAACTCTCCCCTCTCTGATGTGTATAAATGATCTCTAATTGTTGCCCTTTTAAATTAGTGGCAAGTTTTCTATATGTAATATTCTCTGCAGCAAAAACAAAAAAGGCAGTCTGAAGAGAATTTTACTATTATGAGAGGCATGGCATATTCAGGTTTCTAAACACAGATAGGCTAAGGCACATATTAGCTCTAACTGATTAGCGGATAGACTAAGGCACCCATTAACTCTTTCCATCCATTCAATATCTTAGCAAACTCTAGCACTGTGGTTCTCAATTTTGCCCCCTGGGGGACATGTGACAATGTCCGGTTGCATTTTTGCTTGTCACAACTTGGGCAGGGTTTGCTTCTGACATCTAGAGGGTGGAGGTCAGGGATGCTGCTCAACATCACATCTTCCCTCCTGCCTCTGTTTTATAAGGACCCTTGTGTTGACATGGGGCCCACCCAGATAATCCAGGATCTTCCCTCATCTCAACATCCATAACTGAATCACACTGCAAAGTCCCTTTTGAATATGACATCTTTACAGGTTCTGGGGATCATCATGCCGACATCTTTGGGGGGGCCCTCATTCTGTCATTCACCCCCGTAATTTGGAAAGAGCCTTTTTGGTAAACCCCAAGTGGAATAAGCCTCCTGAAAGGCGGATCTGCCTTATTCTGCCTTGTATCCCCCACAATCTCGAGTACAGCACTTTGCACAGAAGAGAATGTTATAAAAATATTTGGGCACTGATTTTTGCTGTTCAGTTTTCATTGTGAGTTACATAACTTTTTAACCCACTTTTCCCCAGATATGTCAGAGGAACCTTTCAATATCTGGGGAACTTGGCATTCAACATTAAAAAGTGGATCCAAAGACCCAGGAATGACAGGTGAAGTATTATTTTTAAAGGACCACTTATTGCATTTACTTTTAAAATTAATTTCCTTTAATTTTTGCCCTATTATCATCATATTACATGCTTGTCAAAAATTATTTGGAAAACGCTGAAAATGGGGTGGGGGAGATAAGGCATTTGCATCTTTGCTAATTTAAAAACCAAAATTGTATTTATATTTTCATTTGTATTTCTTACCAGTATTTTTCAGTTTTTCTATCCATTAGCTGAATTTCCCCCATTGAATTGTCATTTATATGATTGCTATTGAGGTATGCTAGTGCTTTTAAAATTGATCTTATGAACTCTTACTATAATAAAGATGTTAACCGTCTGTCCATATTGTTTGCCACTTATATTATCCCGTGATTTTTTTTCCTGCTTTGGATATCTAGAATGTTTTTTATGTTTTACATAAGTAAGTCTATCACTATCTCTTTTGTGAATTCTTTCTCTAAATTAATCTTTACTTAAACATTGCAAAGTCATCTATACGCTTTTCTCATTGAAAAGATTTCCTTTGTTTAACCTTAATTCATTAATCCATCTGAAATATATGTTAATATATAGCATGAAGTGTATAAATTGTTTTGTTTTATTGTGCCAAAAAATATACATATATAGTTGGGTTCTCATTATTTTGCAATAGCTCCCATATTTTTAAAGCACAGTGCATTTTTAATTTAACGGCCTGTAATGCGGCTGATTTTAGTACTGATCCATTCTCTAGCTACGTCTCATTGTGTCTTAATCTTATGAAGGCTTTTCTGCCTTTCCCGCTCAGGATTAACTCTTCTGAGATGTTCTGCCCCATTTTCCTTCTGCTGTTTCAACTCTGAGCTGTCCTTGTGTAAATGCTTCCATCCCCCTCTCCTCCTAAATTGATCTTGGTTTCTTTTTCCCTGCCGACTTTTTAAGACATGAGAGAACAGGGCAGATCCACAGGAAGAAGGCAGTATCGGGACATAGGGCTCCTCGTGTGCGTGTGAAATGCACTGTTGTGTTCGCCCTTCGGTTTCCTGCAGAAAGTTGTATCAGTTGGGGAAGGCTAACTGCTGTTGCAAACAGCTCCTACGTGTCAGCGGCTTGACCCATCACAGGCTGATTTCGCCCTCACATCAGTGTCCAGTGAGGGCTGTGCAGAGTGAGGAGGGGTGGGAGTGGTCTGTTCCACGTGGCCGTTCAGGGGCTCAGGTTCCATCTAGCTGGTGGCTGCCCATTCTCAGAGGCCTTGGAGTCTTCCATGGTTTCTCCATCCTGGGCGAGTAGTTGAGGGAGAAACAAGAAAGACGAGGAATACATTTGTTTTTTTATTAGATTAGACCAGGCATAGAAATGGCACATCACATCTTTCCACATTCGTTGGTCAGACCTCACTTATGTGGCCCTCTTAACGGCCAGGGAAGCAGGAAAATGTCGTTCAGGAAGGAAAGGGGGGGATGTGGTGGTGATGGACTATACACAGCACTCCTGTCTTCATTACCTTCTGGCTCCAAACGGGGCATTTTAGGTTCAATTCATTTATTCCTAAGGCTTTTATTGATGCTATAGAAACCTGAAAACTCTATAATTTGTGTCTCCTCTGAATCGCAAATTGCACTGAGCAGGAAGGGAACGCGTCCTTCACCTTGTGTCCTCAGAGAAGTGAAGTGTTCGTACCCACGTAGAAGGGGCCTTTCCTGAAACGTCAGTTAGTGATAAGGACGATTTAATCTCCTTTGATAGCTAACCTGTCAGAGTCTAGGCATCTGTCTTTGTAGCTGCTACATGAATCATGCCCCAAATCAAACAGTATTTGTCATTTCTTTTCCTGGGAAGTCTTACTTTAGGCAGTGGCAGCTAACAGTGTCCTGTGCTTTTCCAATTTTTGAATCTGGCATTGGGAAGGAAATAACAAGACACCCCAATAGTGATTCTACACACTAATTCCATTTTTGCACTTCTCTCTGGCTTCCAGGTTCCTATGGAGACATTTTTGAAAGCAGCTCCCTACGACCGGGGCCATGCTCCCTTTCTCAAGGGAACCTGTCCCCAAACTGGCCTCGGTGGCAAGGGAGCCCCACAGAACTGGACAGTGGTACACAGGTCATTCGGAGGACTCAGACCACGGCCACCATCGCGGAGTGCAGGGCCCATCCTCCTGTGTCCCGCGTCTGCAGCACGTCCCACATCCAGGGCGGCAGCAGATCGGAGCTGGCCACACCAAGGTCAGAGCCGTATTTGACTCTGAGCAGTGCCGAAGACCTCACCAAGAGTGAGCTGGATATGGCCTGGCTGCAGAGCCGAGCCAAGCCTTGGCACCAGAGACCTGGGGAGAGTGCGAGGCACGACACGAGGCCTCCTCCTCCATATCCTGGTCCAGGGAAGCAAGCTTTAGCATCAGCTCACCAGCCCACAGAGCCACCGTTGTGGAGGCGTCAGAGGCCAGAAGAAGGCTCAGGATCATCAGCTTTGGAAGAGGGAGGCCAAACAGCTGAGCAAGAGCATCAGGCCACCCAGCCCAAACTGAGCAGTGCCTGCTCCAGTCCCGCCAGCGATCAGAACAGTAAGGCCTTGGGTGAAACCAACTGGCTCGATTGGCAGAGAGAGCGGTGGCAAATCTGGGAGCTCTTGTCCACTGACAACCCCGATGCCCTCCCAGAAACACTGGTATGAGCCCACGCCCAGCTTGAGCCTCACGTTCCAAACAGCCTTCTTTCACTCAGTAGGGGAAAAAATTGGTATTAGGCAATTGGACAGTTACTTCTTTTCCTTCTTTTACACTTCTAAAAAATAACACAAGAGAAGCCCAGTTCACCTAAAGATAATAGAGCACTAGTATCCTTGCCATTAATAAGATTCTATTGCATAGCCAGCCTTAGGAATATACAAAATAAGTATAAACAGATGACAATATCCAATCTAAAAACTACTCACGTTGGCTCTGTATAAGATAAAATTCTTGCTTTGGTGTAGTTTAATTGTATTTATGTGTCTTCAGTTTTGAGTATTGTATATTCTGTAACAGATTATGTATAATAATCGTATATGATATATTCACAGAAAACGAACAATATTTTAAATCACTTCACTTATACTAAGTAATGAGATTCTATAGAATGTTCTAGAATATGCACAAGCGGGTTTCTGTGCTTTTGCCATAGTTTTTTTAAAGGGGTACAGCCCTTCAATGCCTAAGAAAAACACTAAACAGAATATGAGAAGCCGTATTTTTATATAGTAATGAGATACAGAAAAAAAATAGACACTGAGTGCTTTTTCATATTGAATGTTTTAGGATGATATTAAATTTGATACATTATGGAATATATTTTTAGAATCTGTTTAGAAAGGATTCAGTTAATCAAACAAGAGAAAGGCCGCGCCTAACAAAAGAAGAAGAATTAAGAAGTTGTCCTTCCCATTTTAGGTCAAATTCAATTTTATATAGACCATATATAATATATATTTATGATGTGTAATTGTTATGTATTTTTCAAAACTACAAACTGGAATCCAACTATAAAGTGATTGAGAATCTAAATAGACTATTCAAATTAGAGAACATGGTTTTTCCTTTTGTCCCATAATCAGTATTAACCAAATTATATGCAATGCTTTGTAAAGTAAATCATATCTGGGGAAAAAAGCTACAGCTTTGTATTTACATTGTGCCAAAGGCTGAGGAAATGTTTTCTTCGGTAATTTTGTGTGTATTGTAAAATGCTCCTACCTTACTTCAGTAAATTTGTAGTTTTTCAAATGCAAAACCATTTTTGACCAGCAGGTGGCGATTCGTTTCAGTATTTTATGAGATTTTTTTTCACTTCATAAGGGAATGTGTATTATAGAAAAATCATTTTTTTTTATAAAACATGCTACTCTTATTTTTCATGTTGGCAATTTTCAGTAGTGTTTCTTAAAATTCTATCTTGTGCCATGATGAATAAAAAGTTAAGCAAAGGCTTTGTCCCTTGGCTTCAAATCCAATGAATGAACTCGTTGACATACCCCCATTCCAGGTATACCCCCCACCAGCCACAAGTCCAAGTGTAATAAATAATGGCAATACTATACATACACAGCTGAGGAGCTAGTAAAAAATATCAGATGGCTTGGGGACATAAACCCAGTGACACTGATACATTTAGAAATTTATAATTATTTGTTGGCTGATTGTCACTCAAGTAAAACTCAATTGTCAATGAGGAAGTGGTTTGCTACAGGACGGGAATTCATGTTTCCTACCTGCTGGACAGGATTGCCCAACACAACCCCTGTAACTTAAATCTGTCCTATAGGCCTTAGATGCTTCATTTGCTTCAGGGCCGAAATAATGAAGCCTAGAAGTGGTATCTAATATTCTTATTGCGGGGATGTTTGAGAAAGCTTCAGTCTCTGCCATTGGGCCCAGAACTTCCGCGGCTGGCTGGGACTCAGGAAGAATTTGCCTGCCGGCTTCTGGTTCTTCCTGGCTGCCTATAGGCAGCCAAAAGTTGTAAACAAGACCCAGAACAAGCACTGATTGATTGTGAATCACAGGTTGCTCCTCTGTGCTACCTACTCTGGTCCTACTCCTGCTGACCCTGTGTTTTCCTGGCTTTGAATTTGACCATGATCTGGCCAATTATTTCCCGCCATTCTGGACTGGTCTGCCTGATGTGTGGGACGCCCTTCCTGCCAGGTTCTTGCACTAAGAGTCCTATTTTTAAAAACTTCCAACCCTGAGGTTGATGTATATGTCACAAAAGGTAACAAAAGGTATGTCCATCTGTTAAAAGATCTAGAACAGCCAATCCAGAAAACAGGGCTCGGACTATGTTTTAAATAATTAAATTGTGTGTGTGTGCCTTCATGTGTATGTATGTAATGGATAATATTTACTTTCCCTTTCTCTTTGTATGGTTGTACCCCAGTGGCCATATCTTTAGCTGAGTGAGTGAAAGCTGGTTTCTCAGATGCCTTTATCACATTGAAAATAAACTATTTTAAAACATGCACACAAAACCCAATGACTTGAGTGGAAGTTGAAGTCATTTCTAATACCTTGTAAATGATATAATACCTGACAAGAAAAAAATAAAACAAACTCCTTCAAGTTGGACAAACCATGTAACAGGCTGTTCAAGTCACTCATTCCTGTGAGCCAAGAGATCCTACAAGCAAGAAACAAGCTGCAATGTGCTGCAGATGTGTCCACATCTATGAATACTCAACTATTGTTTTTGTGTCTCTGGCACTGGGGCCAGAACGATGATGGTGGAAATGACCAAATATGAAATGGTCTTGATCCATCTAAGTAGCTATTAACATACGTTTGTTGTGGTTTTTATAGAAAAATCCTCTTATACCAATGGAGTTTGTGCAAATTGAGGAACTTTCTAAATCAGGCCAGCTTGCTTCTATTCTTATGCACATTTCTAATACACATCTGCTTGGCAGAAAAGCAGCATGGGGATTAAACGTAAGCAGTCAGAGCCAAGTCCAGGCCTGCGGTGTATGGCTGGAGAAGAGGCACAGGGAGATTAAAACAGGACAACGTCTCGACCGGACAGAATTTTAAAACAGGGCTAAATCAGCTGCAAATGTTCTTCCAGAGAAAAAATCCAAACCAAAAGAAAATTCCATTAAAACTTGGAATTCTTCGGCCCAATCAAGGCGACCAATGCCGGTGGCGTGGAGACGTTGAACTGCAGACAGTGGTGTCTGGGCTGTGGACCCCTGGCCCGGTGTGACCTGCAATTCACCAAGGTTTGTGTAGCACCAGCCCCAACTGAAGGCCCCACGGGGTTGCAGAAGGGTCAGACGAGTCTCCAAATTAAATTCAGTCGACACCTGTTCAGCCTAGAGTGACCAACTCGTCCCAGTTAGCCCACAACATCCTGGGTTTAGTAATAAAACCCCATGACGACCCTCATTTTCCAGGGGGCACAAAGGACTCAGAATGACATTAAATGAGTAGCCCAAGGTCACACAGCTAGACAGGGGCAGAAGTGGGATTTGGCAGCAGGCCACCCAACTGTGCCAGCCTACCATCCAGATCATTCAGAGCAGAGGGAACCAAGCTCTGTGGTTCTTAGAGCCCTGGGTCTCGTGAAGGAAAGGGGTTCAGCTGGACCTTCTCCGGGGGGAGCTCCTGCCTCCAGGGTCACCCCAGCTTCACAGGAGCCCTTGGAGGCTCCAGCCCCTCTGCCTACTTCTCACTGAAGAAAGAGAAATGGAAGGTAAAATTATTAAAAGCCCAAAGTGAATTGATTTCTGGGAAGTTTTGTATAGCAAAGTCCTGGGTAGAAATGGGTGCGATTTAGCATTGAACTTTCCTAGTTGAATTATCTATTAATTAATTATAATTAATTGCAGTTCATTAAAGTCTAGCATTGTCTTCAGATTTTCCTTTGTTTCAAAGAGCTACAACAGTCACAGCTGACTTCCTTAGATCAATGGATTGGTTGATGGATTCATTCCGTCATCTATCCAACCAATATTTACCAGGGGTTCCAGTGCTGGGCTCTGGGGTCACAAGGACAGAGAAAAGTCCAGAGCTGCCTTTGAGGACCCCTCAGCTAAGAAAATGGTCACTCCTGTGACCTGCACTGTGAAAATGGCAGCAGATGCTACCAAGTGCCACATGCAGATGCAGCAAATGTCCCAGCAGCTGGTACATGGTAGGCAATCTATTGATATAAATCATTGAATAAATGCATCAATACATGAATTCCCTCCCTCCCTCTGTCCACCCATCCACCCTTTCATCCATCCACTTATTTCCTCCTATACTCTTCTTCCTTCCTGTGTTTCTATTTCTGCCGTATTTTTAGTCTTCTTCCAACTCACGATTTCTCTGGCATTACCTTTTAATGTGTCTGGTTCCGTTGCCTAGGTCGAAGGTTAAAATGTAATGTTGGGTGAATGAATGAAGAGGAGGACAGGCCCTTCCGATGTCCGCAGGTTTGGGGGCAAAGCTGTTTCTTGTTTCCATATAAACGAGATGCCCACACTTGCTTAGAGGGTGTATGGGCAGAAAAAACCCTTTTCCCCTACCCTTTTAAGTTTATTGCCGGCAGCCTGTGAATTAAACTGGCAAAGACAGCTTAACAGGAGAAAAGGGTTTATTTCATATGCATAGCAGGGGCCAACAACGGAAGTAACTGGCTCCTTAAATGGTTAAAGTTCAAGGTTTATAGATCCAGCTTAGTAGGGAAAAGGGAGTAGGAAGAAACAGCTCCTCTGAGAACAACAAATAGGTTTATTTAAGAAAGACAAATGGGTTTTTAGGAGGACAGATAGGAGATAAGCAAGTTTGTGAAAATGTTTATCTGTACAGGTGTGAGTGGTTTTTCCATCTCCTTCAGGACCATAAAACTTCCCCAGAGAGGGGATTTATAGCAACTCCATTTCCCAGAAGTTGCGGCTTTTAGTCAGATAAGGGAAGCTCCGAGAAGGCTTTTTTTCTGCATCTGTCAAATCTCAAATGTCTTCAGCTGAAAACAGTCTTTGTGCCAACTCTGGGGCTCTGAGTGGGTCTCCACAAGGGTAAAATGAATTCAAGAAGGAATTAGAAGCATGCTTCGTCCTGCAGGAAAGCAACATGGCAAGTCAGTGTTGAGATCCATCTTCAGGCCAAATCACTTTACTTGGTTCTTTATATCAAAGCTAGTTTGCAGTAGGCTTTCAAACTGTATTGTTTCTCCTAGCTTTAAACTTCTCAACCTACAACATGGCATGACCCAGTCCATCCTAACCTGAGAGAAATGGGCCACATACAACTTAGAATTCTGGCCTAAAAGGAACCTTTAAGATAATGTGAGGAAAGTGAGGCTTACAGACCAGAGGTGATTGTCCCAAATCTCGGAGCTAATGCAGAGAGTCAGCACAGAAAAGGAGACCCCAGTCCGGCCGTCTGCCACTACACTAGCCACTGTCTCCACATTTGAAACCCCGGCCTAAGAGAGGGGCCTGGGTGAAAGACAAACACCTTAACGAAACGATGACTAAGAGTGGGGGTCTTAAATTGATAGCGAACTCCATCTCTAGTGGGCACTGCAGTTTAAATGATTTGTCTGGATTCATCTTAGCACAAGGCACTCTACTGGGCATGTGAAAGGGGAGGGGGTGGCAAGACACAGGCCTAGTGCGATAGGCCTAATCAGAATAAAGAGAAACTTTCTTTTCCACTGTTGTGGGAACCCCGTTGTGCCCCACCTGGCCATCAACAGGGATCGTAAAGCTGAGACAGCAACTACCATTGGAGCCCTCTGATGGGGATAAAAGGAATCAGTCCTATTCGGATGAAATTGAAATTGAGCATGGAAAGAAAGAGCGTCCAGGGAGGTAAAAGTGACCAGGCACGTAGCCAACCTTGCACTTGAGGCTGTGAGTCCCAGCAGGGATTCCGTTACGTGTGGCCAAAAGCATCCTTTAATATTCCATACCCAGCCATGGGAAGGGCCGCAGGAACTAACCACGTTAACTTATCCTAAGTGTAGAAGGAGCAGCAGTGTTTAAATGATGCTCAGAGCTCCAAAATGATAACCTTTACTCGTCCTTCGGGACTCCATTCAACTGTTATTATGAAGTCTTCTCTCTTCTCACAATTCTTGTTACACAACTCAGTATTTATAGTTTCTGTGGCCCCCTTCACATGTGGCATTTTGTATGTTAAGGCATTGAGCAAAAGCTCATTATGAACGTAACATAGCACACGTGTTCATGCTTCATCCCCCGACACAAGTAGATATGGGGATCCCCAAAAGAAACCTGTCTTAGGAACTTGAACGTCCGCTCCAGCACCTGGTACAATTCTACAAAACGAAGCTCACATACTTGCTATGTGATGTGTGGCCCCAGGTTAACTACTGGGCAGAAAGAGCTGTCAGCTTACTCTTCAAAACAAAAGCGTACACAGCGTGAAGTAGGTGCTTTACGACTTACGCAGATGGCATGGAATTGAATTAAGGGATGGCGGCTTCACCTCCACTGCAGCAATAAATGTATTATTTCTGTGATGGCGGATGCATAACTGAAATGCCTTACTTTAATACACTGTATTTCTAAGAAATTCTGTAATTTGGAAAATTTTACCTTAAGTAAGGGGGAATGTATCACTTTTGAGCTAGCTTGTGGTACCGTTTTACTTGCAGTAAATATAACCTTGTAATATCCATTTTAACCTGGATATATATTAAGTTTTTATGGAGGGTATACCTTTGTGATACTGAGGACACCTGTGCTACATTTTAGATGAGGAAGCACAAGAGCCTAATTCTAATCTTCGCTTTTGTCAAGTGGGACTTGCATATTAAATAAATCAAATGTCACTCTGCCACATTTAGATGTTTGAAAAGGTCAGAGACTGCTACCTGTCCTTTCCCTTTAGTGACATTAAATAACATGGGCTTGCTTAGAGCAAGGACCCCTGTAAGGACTTGATAACCTTCCCAATGATCCAAAATCAGGAGACCTCATAGGTCCCCCGCTACATAGAATCTCCTTGGGAGAAATAGGCCAGAGGGTCGTAGACTGTGTATTACGGCTCAGTGTGTCCTGTATTCCCAGCCTTACCCTCAAATCGCCCTTTCCTTGTTGATGATAATAGGATAATGGCTGAAATTCATTGAGCGTTTCCCTCCTGCAGACCGTGTTCTAAGTGTTATCAGGTGTCATCTTGTAGTACCCTCAAAACAACTCTGCTGCGTTAGTGCTATGGTCTGAATGTCTGTGTCTCCCCAAATTCCTATGTTGAAATTTAAGCCCGAGTGAAATGGTATTAGGAGGCGGGGCCTTTGGGAGGTGATTAGGTCATGGGGTGGAGCCTTCACGATGGGATTAGACCCTAGAGAGCTCCCGCCCCCTGCCATCACGTGAGGATGCAAGATGGTGGTCCTTACCAGACACCGAATGTGCTGGTGCCTTGACCTTGGATTTCCAGCCTCCAGAACTGTGAGCAATACGTTGCCGTTGTTTATAAGCCAGCCAATTGATGGCACTTTGTAGCAGCAGCAGTCCAAACAGACTAAGACAGTCAGTTCTATTATTATTTTTACAGCCGAGGAAGCTGAGGCCCCGAGATATCCCTGAGCCAGTCATCTGCCTCTAGGACACACCTCTTTTTAAATTGAGATATAATTGACATTATATTAGTTTCAGGATTAAGTTGTAATGATTCGATATTTGTATATACTGTGAAATGATCACAATAAATCTAGTTAACATCCATCATCTTACAGTTATACAATGTTTTTTCTTGTGATGAGAACTTTTAGGATCTACTCTCTTGGCAACTTTCAAATATGCAATATTTGTTAACTATAGTCACCATGTTGTATATTACATTGCTATGACATATTTGTCTTATAACTAAGATTGGTAACTTTTGACCCTCTTCACAAATTTGCCCCACTCCCCACCACCCACCTCTGGCAACCAGCAATCTCACCAATCTTCTCTGTATCTATGAGCTCCTTTTTGGGGGTATTTCTTACGATTCCACATATAAGTGAGATCATATAGTATTTGTCTTTGTCTCTCTTACTCCCTTAGCATAATGTCCTCAAGATCCACCCATGCTGCAAATAGCAATGTTTCATTTTTTAATGGCCAAGTAATATTCCATTGTGTGTGTGTGTATCACATCCACTTGATCCATTCATCCATCAAGTTGCTTCCATATCTTGACTATTGGAAATAATGCTGCAATGAGCATGGGGGTGGTGGTATCTTTTTTTTTAAGATTTTTATTGGGGAATTGGGGGAAGGGGAACAGACAAGTTGCTGTCGTTTTGTTCCTCAGTCTAGTTGTGGAGGACATTGCTTCACTGGCCCAAGTTGGCACCATCATTGCGCTCTTCCCGGGCGAGGCAGATCAGTCGCCGGCTTCTGGAC
>NW_017731505.1:1855704-1915893 GCF_001890085.2 Hipposideros armiger
ACGGTAGCCCATGGCAACCCACTGCCACAGGGGCTGCAGCCTACGCCGTCGCCGGCGACTCATGGCTGCCCAGGCTGCTGGTATCTTTTTGAGGACGAGCATTCTTGATCACCACACATGGCTTCAAGCCATGAAGACACAATGGTCCATAGTACGAGTCCCAGTCACTGCACAGGTGAGGCCTGGCAAGGAATAACTCTGGTAAAGGATAAGCCATATTGGTGACTTAAGTATAGAAACTGGCTACTATATATTAAAAAATATTTGAGGGAATTGCCCTCCCCTGTGACAAGGCAGTCTTTAAATTGGAATTCTAGCACTTATCCATTTCATTCAAACTGTCCTCTGTAGGACTGAGGGCCCTGCAGGTAGGCTGCACCTTTCGCATTTCTGCACCCCCAGTGATGCAGGGTGCGCAAACACTGAGGAAATGGACGTTAGCTAGGGAAACACTAGGAATACTCCATGTTAATATGCAATCCCAGTTTGAATCCCCGCCTTGTTTGCTGACATTGGGTCATTGGGGAAGTCATGACGTATTTTTGTTTTTCAATGCAAAAATGCGTCATGACTGTCCCGACGACCCAATACTTAAGCTAATGTAGTCTGTTCTGATTCTCAGTAGTGCCATTTCCATAGACAAGACTGCATTTGAAACCCCGGAGACTATCCAGAACGAATTTCACGTTCTAAATGAAGCCTCCTATCACAGCAGAGCACTGATCCCAGGATATGTTCATGTATAATCTACACAAAGCAGCTCGGAAACCCAGTAGGCTGTCGTCTTTTCCAGGGGTGCTGGAAGGAACTATAAACTGTTGATCTTGTCATCAGGTTTGCGTTGACAGTTTACTTTAGAGGTTTTTGTCAAGAAACACTATAGCCTAGTAAAAGGGGTGCCTGCCCATGGCTGAATGTTGTTCCCAGTTACACTTTGTTTCTCATAATAATGCCTTATCCTGTACTTACTCAATAGCACTTAGGACCAAAAAAATGCCAACAGTAATGATTTTCCTCAGTACAGGCATACCTTGTTTTATTGTGCTTCACAGGTGTTGTTTTTTACAAATTGAAGACCCTCCCCCAGTGAAAAGATTATGACTCGCTTTATTGCGACACTTGATTTACTGCAGTGGCTGGAACAGAACCCAAAATATCTCTGAGGTCGGCCTGTAGTAGCAGAACATGTGATTAGCAGATGACAAGATGGCTGCCTCTCACAGGGAGACTGGCATTACTTCTGTAAAGATTACTCCTGTCTGAAGAAATGATTAAATGTAAAGTTACTCGCGAGATTTTCAAAACCTGTTAACTATCAGCTTTATTTCATTTTAAAATATGCAATTATTTTGAAATGTAGAAGAGTTTAAGGTTGTTGGATTTTTCAAACTCCACGCCAAGCTGTCACAACAAAGAAATTCAAACCAAATTCATCATTCCAGACTGCTAATTCCATTTACTAATTTAACACTACAGTATTTAGAATAAATGAATATTATCCACACTTTTAAAAACCCAACAGTCATTTGTAACATGCTGCTCTAAGTAGAACAACCACTTTATGGATTACTGGTGCCAAGAATTTCAATGGCAAACTTAGAGCTCCCTTTTAAAATGTCTGAACTTAGACAGTGAGTTGATGCAAACATTCTACATCTGGGAAAAATACTCTCCTTGTGAATTCTAACACTCAACTAAATATAATCATGTTTTAGAGAGGGACCGTCCCTCACATGCGACATGAGCCAGACCATCAAGGTTCAGATTAGGGCAAGTGCCAGGAAGGCTTCAGGCAGAAGGAATGGGGCTCAGAAGCAGGATAACTTGTCACGGGCCAGCGACAACGGGACCTGCTTGCAGGGAGCAGTTACATGTCAGAATAATGGAAACTAAAATGAAAATATTTAAAACACACATTCTAATGCGAATGCACCATCAAACCATGAGGGAGTTGAAACTATTCTATAACAAGGTCCAGTCTTAAAAATTCTTGAGGATTTGGAGAGGTAAGACATATCTTAGTTTTGCCGAGTGCAATTCCAGTGTAAACCTGTGTGATTTCTTCAGGGGTCACTACGATATCATAGGGGCTTTAGCAATGCTGGTAACTCTTAAAATCATACCTGAACAGCTCTCATTAAATGTCTGACCAGGTCAACGCTCCTCAGCATCACATGGACCTTCAGGTCTGCACGGCAAGTATGCCAGAGAAAACAGTGACAAAAAAAAGCAGCTGCCTTCAAATTTCAAGGCGAGTTCTTTTTCAGAGGTTGTCCTGACTCTTCTAAATTAAATACACAGGCAACTCTGCAGTTAAAGGGAAAACTAAGGGACTGCTTCCCACTTGGAAATTTAAAATGATCTTCTATGAACGGCAGGGTGAGCACCTGCACGCCACCCATTGCTAAGTGAAATGTAAGGTGTCATTACCCACTTGACCTTCCCAGTATATCATGAGTGCAGTTCAGTTTGGGGAAAATAGTTTAATACATCGTTCAGAAAAAAAAATAGTTTATATTTTCCCATGGCTAACAAGCAGTGGTTACGAGGTCCAGCGCCACCAGGCGACCTTCATTCTGTCCCACACCGCCGAAAGCGAATCGAAAGCGGGCCTGACGTCCAGGATGGTGAACTGGTAGTCCTGGTTGACTTCACCGCCGTCGTAGTAGTCGATGACGTATCTCACTTCCGTCCCGCAGCGGTTGACGATCCAGTCATGCCTGTCGAAAGGCAGCTCGTACCTGGAATGAGAGTGTGCCGGTGAGCGTTAACCCGCAGGCGGGGCCTCCAGCTCTAGAGAAGCAGTGCAGAGTAAGGCCTGCTCTCGGTCAGACATGGAGCTGGGGAGGTGAGGACTCAGCGTCACAGTCCCCGCACCCAAGTCAGGTAGTGCTGAAGCTGTGTGATCACACGGCAGCTCACCTGTCTACAAAGGAGTAAGGTCCATGGGAAAGCGGCCTGCCAGGGGCAGCTGGGGCCCTGGCTACTGGAAGAAAAGGGTGGAGTGCTGAGCACAGAGATCCAAAGAGATGGATCATAGGAGGAGTACAGGGACAGAGGCAAGAGCCCAGAGGACAACTCGGTTCCCTCCCAGGACAGTTAGATAAGAAGCAACCCACAAAACCGAGGCGGATCTGCCCACCACGGGGCAACCTTCCAGGAGAGGAAGAAATCTACAGCTGAAGGCTGAGTTTTAGAAGTTCGCTGACTGTTTGCTTTGGGGACCAAGGGTCAGCTGACCGTGATGCAAGGAGTGTGCATCACCTTTCCGCACCGACTCACCCCATCCAGGACCGGATCCTTGCTCGTGGCGAATACTCTTTCGCTTTACCTCCAAACCGGACCAGCGAGGGACCACAAGGACACTCCCTAGAAATCCCCAAATAAGAAACATCTATGAAAATATTTTCTTCCCTTTGAAAATATGACCTTGCAGTTTCTCAATAATATACATTTTTCTGCGTGCACTTTACATATCACATTTACAGAGAAAGGTAACTTTGAAAAACTTCAAAGAAATAGCTCTCTGTTAAAAATGCTGCTCTTTAATTCTGGCTCAGGCATGGTCCCCTCCCTCTACTTCCTTCTGCTCCAGGGGTCCGCAAACAGGGCCTTTCCATTTGGTGCAGGAACGCAGGCGTATTCTCAGGAAAAAAGGGTGAAGAACTGCCTCACACTTGTCTTGCACATAGAGCAGCTGGGGTTTTGTACAATAAACTTAAGAAAATGCTACCCTCTTCTTCCATCTGAAACCCATTAACGCCTTCATGAAGGAAAAAACTGCGGGGTGCAGCCCTAGGAACTAACGTCATTAGTGTTGGACCAGCTGACGGGTGGCCAGGTCCCGGCTAGAAAGTCTGCACACTTGCAGACCCTTGGTAAGGACACACTTGGTGGGGACTTCCTCGGTGCCAATCAGCCTGCTCTCCGGCACTGGGGAGCCAGCGGCACCCCATAAGAGCCACCAAGCCCTGCACTCCTGGAGCTCACAGTCAGCCTTCTCCCCAAGAAAAAGCCATGTGCTGAGGCACGTCTGGATTCAGGAAGTGCTGCTGAGGGAACAAAACAGTCATCTTCCCTCTCTCCCTTAGGGCAGGGAGACCTTCAGTGTCTCCCGTCCCACATGCTCTGCCTTCAATGGACTATGACACGCCTCCCATTGAGAGGTGGGGGTCTCTGAGCCCTCCCCTGGAGTCTGGGCAGGCTGGTGATGCTCTGGGGCTTCGGAGGCTAGGTCATCAAAGGAGACGCAGCTTCCACCTGGAGCTTTCTGGAACACCAGCAATGGGAACCCAGCCGCCATGGTGTGAGGAAGCCGAGGCAGCGACACTTAGAGGCCACAGGCAGGTGTCATGGCCGACAACTGGCGTCACTCTTGAGTAAATGGGGCCTTCAGAGGATTCCAGCCCGCGGCTGTCAAGCCAACCCCGACCACTGAGTCTTGGCGGCTGAGGCCCCACACATTGGGGAGCAGAGCCAAGCCATCCCCACTCCTCCTTTTCTGCACCCGGGCCCCATGGAATCCACGAGCATAATGAAAGGGTTGCCATTTTACACAGCTGAGTGGGGGTGGTCTGCCACCCATAGTCACTGGGACAGGCCTGCTGCCTAAAATGTTTCATTAAAGAACACATCTGGATACGTGTGAAAAGTCTAGAAGGCAGATATAAAGGGAGATGCCGGGAGGGTGTTTCCTAAGATCTCAGACATACTTACGCGGCATGAAGCGCTTCCCACTTCAAAATCTCCTTCCAAGCCTGCTCATTATTCTGATTGTGAATTCTAATGATATTGTACATGTCCTTCTGACTAATATCATCATCCTTCCACTTCCACCTAGGAAAGAACATTTGGTGAGATGTGACGGACATTCATGACGTGTGTATATACAGACCCACGTCCTGCTAGTTCTCTCTCTGGAAAACTCTGGCAATACCCTGGCCTTGCACTTATCTTCTGATAAGTCTGTAAATTATTATAGTGATTAACTTATTAAAACTTACTATACGTTTTGGGGACACACACCTTTCACATTTTATTCTGAGATGAATTTTAACGAGAACATTTATATTCTCAGTAAGGCTCACTCACTTACCCTTTCTTTAACATCGCATTCCAGAACATCTGCTCAGAAGGATAAACCCACTTTCTCTCAGAATCTGCTCTTGGAATGGATGACTCCTCCCTCGCAGTAGACAGTGCAAATGGCTGATCAGGGGCCGGTATCTGATTGGGTGGCGGCATCTAAATACAATCAGCGGATTTGTAAAAAATACTGGAAATATGCTAGTAAGTAAAACAAGCAATAGGATTAACTACTTCCTGGAAAGCAATGCATCACACACGTGACACAGATTCTCTAGTAAACCAGCAACATCAAAACTGCAGACCTCTCCAATCATTTGGCTGACGTGAAGCGTCAGAGTACTGAAAGTTCTCATAAATGGTCAATACATGTTGTGGTTACAGTTTCGGTCTTCTCAAGGATTGAGGAGCAAAAACTAATACCATTATCTGTGGGCATTTCTAAAACCCTTTCTATAATAAGCTTTTCAAAAAAAACTGCTGACCCTTCTGAGGGAAAGTCTCACAGGATCTATGTATGACACCACTTCGCTTTTAAATATTCTTTACTTTTAGGATCTCGCTTACGTTTTCAACCTTTGGGCTGAATGCATTACAGATGAGCGCTGACGTCCCCACAATGGCGGACTGGAGGAAGGGGAAGAATGCTTTCTCTCAGACACAAGGGGCAGCAAACGCTTGGTCTGGACCAGGGTTTTTCACTCTTGGTGCTATTGACATTTGGGAGTGGACAACATTTGGTTATGGGGGTCTCTTCTGAGTACTGTACGCTATTTAGCACCATCCCTGGCCTCTACCCAATAGTACCCCTCTTCTCCAGTTGTGACACCCAATGTCCCCCCCAGGGGCAAAATCACCCCAGGATGAGAACCATGGGCCTAGAACTTCTGTTCGTGGTGAAGGTATGAAGGATTTTCTAGCGGGTACACATGAAGGATTAAGTCACAACACGGCCCCTGGTTAGAAAGATGACAGCAAAAGAGCTGGGTGTGCTGGCGCCACACTGAGCATTTTACCTGCACTGTCACCACAGCATGTTGGAGAACAGATGGCGGGTAGGTGGGGATTTGGTCTGGGCTCTGCCACTTCCTAGCTGAGTGATGTGGGACAAATTGTTTACTCTCTCACTCTCAGGGTCTTCAGCCCTAAAATGGGGACATTAAGGCTGCTGGCCGTATAGAGTTGTGATAAGGATTACAGGGGAGAGCTCACAGGGCTTAGCATACCCCAAAAGATGTGAGCAAAAGACAAGTTCACTGTTGTTCATCTTCTCCCTGCACGTAAGTCTCATGGGGTATGAATTGAGGTGTGCAGGGCTCCAAAGGGCTCATGTACCTGAAGAGGCCCTCAAGCTTGCAGGACCAGAAGCACCTCTACTAACGCTAGCTGTATTCGTAAGGGAACTTCCCACCTACCACCTAGTAACTCTCCCAAAAGGAAAGGTCCCTTTGGCACAGCTTTCTCCGGGTCAACCTACCCTGGCATTTTGTGATCACCATTTTCTTTCTCGGGCGTTCTCTGACACTACGCTTCGTATCACATTCTAGATTTTCACTGTGGATGGACTATCAGATTTCTGTGCTTTAAAGAACAGAAGAATCAACCCTAGGAGTCTGCAATCTATCTCGGGATTCCATAAAAGCATCTCTGAATAAAATGCTCCAGGAAGAGGGGCTGAACGTGGATTACCAGGTTAGAAGGATCTAGCTTCTCCTTATTTCCAGCCACCGAGCCTGTAACAGGACACTCCACGTACTCATATGCACGTTCTTGGTGGACAGGCACAGAGTTGGTTTTGCTGTCACAGGATGGGTCGGATGGCTCTGTACTCACTGGACAGCCTGAAATAAACCAAGTATAGAAACAGTGTCAGCACAAAGGCAGGCTATCGGGTTCTCTCAATCTGGGCCCTAAAGAGGTGAATTTCTGACCAGTGATGATCACAGGCAAAGCTGGGTTTCTACTGTTGAAAGCTGCCAAGGGATAAGCTGGCTAACATTCTAATAGCCTGAAGACCAGGAGAAGGTTCTACACATTTACTTTCCCTTTGAAAGAGAAACAGGTACCTGTTCTCTTATTGTGTCATGCCCCTAGCAAAAACAAACCACAACATTTGCAGCATTTGCAAGAGAATGTGTTGTCCATGCCATGGTTTCAGTAATGGGCTGGAAGGTACCTGCCTGGACTCCCAGCCAGGAGCTGCTGCAGGGGAACCTAAGTGGGGGCCGGACCACATTTCCCCAGTGTTCCTGACTTTCTAGGCCCAAGCTCCAGACAAGGCCCAGCCCCAGTCAGGACCCAGGAAGCCAGGCTTTCATTACTCATGCCTTCTCTCAGGCACAGGGGACAGGAGATAAAGATGAGCAGAGGAACCCTCAAAAAGGCGACTGGAGAAGTCTCAAGGCCCCCCTGCTTGTGCTCTGCTCCAGGACAAGGCACCGAAAACTACCACTTGGCTCAGGTTCTATTCCCTATCAGTAGACAGCAAGAGTTTGGTACGAAAAAGCAGACATTAAAGAAGACATCCCACATCCATGCAGGATCCAGATGTCACTTAAGAGGGAAGGTCTGAAGTATGAAAGCAGCAGCGGGAAGGGTGGTCAATGCCCCAGGACCCAGGGTGCTGATGGGAGCAAGTGTGCACACTGGGAAGCTGGTCTACGGCTCAGGAGGGAGGGCAGGTGTCAGGAGACCTTTGGCCCCGGAAAAGGGGCTTGTGTAATGGAACCCTTGTCTTCGGCAGCAGCAACACCAGGAACGCACTGGGTCCTGGGTGCCCTACACGAAAAAGACACGTTTCCTTTCACTTGCTTCCCTCTGCTGCTCCTTCCCGACCCTCATTCCACAGGACCCTGTACAGCTGTCCCCAGGCTTAGGAGCCTCACCAGCATGCCGCGCCGCCTCGTCCTGACAACCGTTTTCAGAATGCTCTTTTGTTTTTATTTTCTAGACAAAGGGTCAATTACCTTGCATTTTCCCTTGATGCATTGGACATCCAGAAGGTGGGGGTGTTGTCTGATGATCTGAAGCATTTGCGGTCTGAACTGCAACAGCAGGGGTAGATGCAGACAAACCCATGGTTGGACGGGTGTCGAATCCAAACAACTCTAAATTCACACGTGCCAAAGCAGAGAGAGGTTAGCGCTGATGCCTGGGCTCTGACTACTCCCTCGGTGTTCTTCCTCTAGCCAGCCCTTGTTCTTCCTCCTTGGCATCCTTCCGTACATCTACAGGCCGCGGTATCCACTTCGAGGGACAGCTTTAATATGTTATATCCCCTTTGGAAAACACAATATGAAACCTACACCACCCTTTGGGGGCACGTTTCTAAGAATGTGAGGATTTCGGGGTGGCGTGAGGAGGTCCCTGAGAAGCCACGTCACAGCGAGGGGGTTAGGTCTGGAGGCGGGACGGGGGACCCAGGGTGGTGATACGATGGGACAGAGGAGGCCCACTGAGTCCAGATTAGACCCCCCCCCCGGTCCTGGGGCTGAGTGAGGGGTTGGGGACCTGGGAAGGGTACCGCGCAGAAAAGGGATTGGAGAAACGAAGAGAAGGAAGGAAAGGACGGCAGAGGGCAGGAAGCAGCCAGTCTTTCTCTCACGGCCCCCGCGAGTCCGCAGCCCCGGGACCCCAGCCCCCAGCGGCCTCAGCCAGCCCTCCCCTTCGCACCTGACTCCAGATCCGGGCTGCTCTGGGTGGCCGGCCCCGCCTCTAACCGCCAACTCTGCCCCAGAGCAGCAGCAGCTACTCGCCGCCACCGCTTCCCACTCGCTAGGTCACCGCTGTCTCCGCGGTCACAGCCGGCGCTCTCACACGCCACTACTTCCTGTCCCGAAGGCGGGATTTCCGGGCGCTCGGAGGCGAAGCGCTTGTTGACGAGCAAGAGCTTCCGTCATTCACAAAGGCGCGGGTCCCGCCCCCTCCCGCCTCGGCCTATAAGCGCAAGCGCCGCGCTCTGGGCCCGCCCCTCCTGGCCAGGCTCCCTTCTCACTAAGGCAGGGCCGGCAGCGTGAGTTTAGCCTAGGCCAGAGACTTGCCTAGAGCAAGGCTTTCCACTATAGATGCTTTAAGCTCAGAGGGGTTGCTGTGGAGAAATTAGTTTTGAAATTTCTATCTTTTAAGTTATATGTCGTCCGTTTAAATTATAGCAATGACTCAAGGAACAAGCAGTAGGTGTCCAGACCTGTGGCCGAGTCTGCAGATGCAAAAATGAACAAACCCAGGTTCCAGCTCCCAAGGTCTTCTTAACGGGGTATGTGGGCTAACGGTTTGCGTTACCTCTAACAGACATTTAGGTGTTGTTTTTTCCATCAAGAATGCAGGTAACCAATCTTAGCAGTGTTAGCTATATGTGGCACTAATAGAAATCACAGAGAGATGATGCCACATGATTGTTTCTGTCTCAAAATACAATTCACTACTTTGAATTTAAGATAACTTTATCTTGTTACTTAAAGTGTTAAGAAATACATGTCAGGGCCGGCCGAGTGGCACGTTGGTTAGGAGTTGGTTTGGGAGCCAGCTCTGTGCGGCAGGGCCCCCTTGGATCCCACATGAGGGCCAGTGACGCTGCGCCCTCTACAGCTAAGATGGTGAACAACAGCTCGACCTGGAGCTGGGCTGCCGTGAATTGCCGGCATCGGGCGTAGGCTGCAGTGGGGCTGGCCGGCAGCAGGCGTGCACTTTCATGAGCTGCCATGAGCGGCCGTCCAACTGCTGGCGAGCAACTGCCTCACCCGGGAAGAGCGCAATGATAATACCAACATGGGCCAGTGAAGCGACGTCCTCCACAACTAGACCTCAGCAGAGCAGGTGTGGGAAAGTTCATGGTTATTAATTATAAATGGAGTGCTGGTGTCCTGGGAGGGCATATGAAGGGTAACACATATGAAGGGGTCAGTTCCTTGTCTCTCACATAATTTTCTATTATGGCACTTGACAAAAATTTTTGTAATTATATATTTAAAAGTGTATTTCTCTTAACCTACCTATGTGTTATTTGAAGTTAGAAAATATCTCTTATTAAGCTTTCTGTCCTCTATACTAGTGGTACTCAAAATATGTCACTCCTGTGTGGCCCAGTTTACGCACTGTTACCAGTCTGCCATGAGATGAAAGGAGCGTGGACCAGAGGGAAAGCAAAACATTGCTTTCTTCATCAGGAAAATTGTGCTATGAGGAACATGTCATCTCAACTAAAACTGTGCTTAGAGACAGCAGATTTATATTCTAGTACAAGTTTCTTATCTCAGCTTGGACTAGTAACTAGCAGGTCCTGGACTGGCATTTGAGTAGCTGGCACCGCCCCATCCCTTCCCGTCTAGCTCCTGGTTTACAAGCGGGCAGCCACTGAAGCAGGCAGTAGGCAGGCCCTGAAAGGGTAAAGGAGCCAATGCATCTTGAACAACATTATGCATTTAACGGCACTTACGGAGCATCTGTAGTGTGCTGGGTTGTGTTAAGTTCTGGGATGCAAAGGTGAAAATGCTGGACAAAGTCCCCGCCCTTATGGAATTTACCTTCTCGTAAACAAATAGAGCAACCAACCAATGATATGCAGCCAGATAAATAATTTCAAAGTGTAAGAAACACCATGAAGAAAATGAACAGTAGCGTGACAGCGATTGAAGGCTGGTGCTGCTACTCAAAGTGTGGTCCGTGGAGCAGCAGGTTTGCATCTCCTGGGAGCTTGTTAGAAATGCAAAATCCCCACCCCCCTGCACACACACCAAACCCCTGAGCCCAAGTCTGCATTGTAACAGGATTCCCTGGAGATCCATGTGCACAGTATAGACCCAGAGCCCTGGACACAACCTCAGATAGGGTTGTCCGGGGAGACCTCTCTAAGGAGGTGACAGTTTAGCGAAGACCTGAATGATGGGAAGGGCCCAGTCAGGTAAAGATCAGGACAATGACTGGTCCAGACAATGGGAGCGGAAAGGCAAGCGTTCTGTGATGGAAATGAATGGGCAGACCAGGGCGGCGCACAGAGAGTGAGTGCAGGCAGAACGCAGGGCAGGGGCCTGGGGCTGGATCGGACACGGCCTCATCGGCCAGCGGGGAGAAGCTTGCATTTTCTTCTAAGCGAAATGTGAAGCCATAGAAGGTTTTTAAGAGAACAGTTATTCACCTGACAACAGGGAGAATTTGGTTTTCTCAACTTGGCTCTTCAGCACTCCTCAGTTATGCCTGGAGACCTTCCCGTGGCTCCCTGCCAGCACCGTCCAGGATCTTCACAGCCTTTGCTGAGGCCCCAGTGAATGAAGGCAAGTTCCTAAGACTGCCGGCCCCGGGGTGGGGGGGGGCCTGATAGCTCGGAGTTCCCCGGGGTCTGCGCAGATTCACCAGGGCTCTCTACACCTGTACTCAGAGGGATCGCGTCTATATCATGTCTGTATCCAGGGCCACGGCCGCCTCTCCCTCTGAAATAAATGCCACTTTTCTTCAACGGGATTTGTTGCCAGTGAAATTGTATATTGTCAGAGATTTTCATTCTGTTTTATATTTTCAATACCATGTCATAGCTTCAGAGGGTACACTACTGTAATTGTTAAGTCCCAAGCTTTTCTTTGTTTGTGTTTTTGTTTCTGTGTTTTATGAAAATCCAGGGTCTCTTAACATAATTCTCTAAAAAATGAATTAATTTTAATTTGCTGATTGTACATTACCACCTTTAATTGTGAGTTACTCCCAACTTACCTGCCACCCAGTTCCATGTCTCGAGCTACACAGGGCATGACTCTTTCAAAAATCTTCTCTAATTTATAGCTAAACTTATTTAAGACTAAACTCTCCTTGATCCCTGCCTAGGCAAGGGAGGAGGGGGGAGCTGTTTGGGCACTGAGAGGCCTGCTATGGGGCCAATTAAAATATCTGAGGACTACCCTCTGATGAATGTTGACAGGGAGATTCTCAGCCTCTTCTTCTTTGGGGAATCCATTATGTATGAGGTTTGATAGGTGGGAGGGCCTTGCTTCCCTCTATAGCAGTGATTCTTACCCAGGGAGGAGCGGGGAGGTTGCTGGGGTGGATTTTGTAACCCCTGTCCAGCAGGCATTTGGCAATATCGGGAGACATTTCTGATGGTCACACTGAAGATCGGGATTGCTACTGGTATTGAATGAATCAAGGACAGGGATGCTGCTAAACATCCTACAAATCACAGGACAGTTCTCGCAACAAAGAATTATCCAGCTCCAGATGTCAGTAGTGCCCAGGTGGAAAAGCTCCGCTCTAGGCAAACCAAAGGCCAGAAACTTGCTGTCCTTGATACCTGGCAGCTAGAACATGGGCTCCTACCTCTTCTTGGCCAGTATATAATACACGTACATGTATACGTATATGTGTACATGTACTTGTGTGTGTGTCTGTGTGTGTGTGTGTGTGTGTGTGTGTGTGTACGCACGCTTGTGCACGCACACTAAGTAACTACATTGGGAAAATTTAACTTATCTCCCCTTCTTTCCACACCAAACCAACACAAACAATCATCCTGAAGCTGAAATGGGGGTGGGGGGTGGGGGGGAGCTAGTGTTGAGTAGTAAATTAATTATTATTATTGAGTTACTGTGATTAGTTATTGAGCCAGTTGTTGCCACAAGTGGGCCTTGATGGGTGACCAGATTTAACATGGCGGACTGAAAAAGATGCGAGTCCCACTGGTAACAGTGGGTGAAATGTGCATTGCTCTGGAGAGAAGCTCTGAGCAATGTGAGTTACTACCCAGCCAGGCAGGAAACATCAGTGTGGTCTTGCCTAGATGAGTGGGAGATTTCATCCTTTCTTCCCTGTGGAAATAATTAGCAGTGGTTCTGGTTTGCTAATAATTACCAAAGTTAAAGTGAAATGGAGCAAAAATAGCATTGTGCTCATAACATTTCCAGTGGGTGTTGGATTTGCCTGTCTCTTTTTTTTTTAAAGATTTTTTAAAAAGATTTTTATTGGGGAATTGGGGGGATGGGAACAGTGCTGGGGAATTGGGGGAAGGGGAACAGACAAGTTGCTGTCCTTTTGTTCTTCAATCTAGTTGTGGAGGACGTCGCTTCACTGACCCATGTTGGCATTATCATTGCGCTCTTCCCGGGCGAGGCAGATCAGTTGCTGGCTTCTGGACGGCCGCTCATGCTGGCTGCTGGCCGCTCATGCTGGCTGCTGGCTATACACGGTAGCCCATGGCAACCCACTGCCACAGGGCCTGCAGCCTCCGCCGTTGCCGGCGACTCACAGCTGCCCAGCTCCAGGTTGAGCTGTTGTTCAGCATCTTAGCTGTAGAGGGCAGTGTCACTGGCCCTCATATGTGGGATCCGAACCGGGGCCCTCTGGCGTCCCAAGCCAGCTCTTAACCAACGTGCCACTCGGCCGGCCCTGCCTGTCTCTTTTTAAAGCATAAACATGATTTTTCTTTTGAAGGGGAGAAACAAACTATAGTTGTCTGAAATCACCATCTTCCTGCATTAAGAGAAAACTAAGATGAAGAAGGTAAGAAGACAGCAAGTGAAAGGCTGCTAAGCTTGAGGAATATATAGGTGTTGGGGCAAGATGAGTTCAGTGTTGGATACACTGCAGGTGTGATGCCAGTGGGTATCTAGGAGTAAAATCCAAGAAGTAGTTCAGAACACAGAATGAAACTCAGGAAAGTGAGAGCTGGTTAAAAATTAAGAAACGTAAATCATCATGTATGGTTGGATGTTAAAGCCACAAGTATGGATGATGATATCCTTCAAGGCTTTTGCTTTTCTTGCTATCATTCTATATTTACCAAAGAATCGTCTGACTTTAGTTGGGTTTTCCTACTAGGAAGAAAATGCTTGACGAGCCAACCTAAATATATTCCTGTCCCTCTGGCAGTTTTATTTCTTCTAAGCATTGTGAATCAATAAGTTGGAAAGAAAATAAGTCAAAATGGAAGAAAAATCAAGAAGGTGAGGTATGAGTGTCTGTAGAGGAAGGAAGGGAAGGCTCTCTTGAGTGGTTTGGACTCCCTCCTCTAAAGTGAGATTGAAGAATTAAAGCCACAAAAGACAAGCTGACAAACCATTCTCTACCACCACCACATCAAACAGTTTTCCAAGAGAAATATGCTTTGGGGATATTAAAATTCATATTTTAACTCTGGAATCCTAGTAGGTACAGATGTTTGTGATATTATTTTATTGCATGGTCTCCTTATGCAATAAAAACCAAAGATATACAGGCTCTAAATGCACAGTTATTGGTGCAAATATTTAAAAGATAGAATGTAGCAAAGGTTTGGATTTTTTTTCTCTCTCTCTCTCTCTCTCTCTCTCTCTCTCTCTCTCTCTCTCTCTCTCTCTCTCTCTCTCCAGCAATGGCAATATAAGGCTTCATATTAAAAGAAATACATTGTGAATTACAAAACATTGTTATCAGAAATGCTAAAATATGATACTCTTATCCCCCTGCTCTGGGGACTCTCTGCTAATTTGCTCAAGGTTCCCCTTCAGTTGTACCTTCCTTGGGTCACATCAGAAGCAGAGGCAGCCGTGTTAGTAGGAAGCCTAATGTATGAAGTTATCTGAGGAGTGCTGTTTGTCCCCAAATCTCTATCTTACTAAATGTATCAATGATGACTCTCCAGAGAAACAGAACCAATAAGAGGTAGATCTATCATCTATCTATCTACCTATCTATCATCTATCTATCTACCTATCTATCTATCTATCTATCTACCTATCTATCTATCTATCTATCTATCTACCTATCTATCTATCTATCTCCTATCAAGAGATTTGTTTTAAGGAATTGGCCCACACAGCTGTGAGGACTGCCAAGGCTGAAGTCTGAAGGGCAGGCCAGCAGGCTGGAAACTCAGCAGAAGTTGACATTATCGTCTTGTGTCTGAAATCTGTAGGGAAGCCTGTCAGGGAAACATTTCCTGAGCTCCTGCCATGTGCTGGATATGGAGCCCGTCTTGGATGCCATGATGTTCCCTGTTGCCTCACCAATACTCTTGGTAGTGAGACAGACATACCTTGAGATCATTTCATTTATTGTGGTTAATTTATACAGTTACTGTGGGAGTGTAAAGGACATGTATTTAGCCATGGAATCTCCAAGTGATGTCAATGCAGCTGGTCTAAGGGCCACACCTTGAATTGCATGGTGTTAGAGTGCCCTAGGTGCTGTCCACAGAAAAAAGGGTGGACATCGAGACTAAACATTTAGAAACTTCTGTGTCATTTTAAAAGAGGGATTTTATTATATTGGGTCATCGGAAAAGTCATGACGCATGTTTGCAACAGATGGCACTAGTTCATTTTTGGAAATACTAGAGTCATTCTCATCTGTGTTATTGCTATGCCATTTGACAGCTGATAGTTCTAGCTTTATTCTAAAAAATTTGAGCAATTTGGTTGAGTTTTGGAGATTTTACAAGTTGAAGATGGAAGACCAAGCTGTGCATTTTTGCCATATTTTACTGTTGTACTTCCATAAAGGGAAGAACGCGTGTCAAGCTTGTGAAAAGTTGCATAAAGTTTATTGTGACAATGCTCTACAAGAACGTCAGTGCCAACGATGGTTCACGAAATTCCATGCTGGTGATTTTGATCTCAACGACGCTTCTCCGTCAGGGAGGCCCACCGAGGTTGATGACGACAAAATAAAGACATTGATTGAGTCAAACCCATGTTACACGACATGAGAGATTGCACCAACACTGAATATCCATCATTCAAGTGTTCACGGCCACCTGAAGAAGCTGGGATACGTAAGTAAGCTCGATATTTGGGTTCCGCATGAACTCAAAGAAGTTCATTTGGCAGCGTGTATAAACATCTGCGATATGCTCATTAAACGTGAGGAAAACGATCCTTTTTTGAAGTGACTGATAACTGGTGGTGAGAAGTGGATTGTTTACAACAATGTGGTGCACAAACGATCTTGGTCCCGACATGATGATTTGCCTCAAACGACACCAAAAGCAGACATTCATCAGAGGAAGGTTATGCTCTCAGTGTGGTGGGATTTTAAAGGTGTCGTGTTTTTCGAGCTTCTACCAAGGAACCAAACAATGAATTCGAATGTGTACTGTCGGCAGTTGGACAGTTTGAACGAATCCATCATCCAGAAACATCCGGAGCTTGTTAATTGTAAAGGAGTTGTGTTCCATCACGACAACACGAGACCACACACAAGTCTGATCACCCATCAAAAATTATTGGAGCTTGGATGGGATGTGTTGCCACACCCACCATACTTGCCTGACCTTGTGCTGTCAGACTTCCACTTGTTTTGCTCTCTTCAAAACTCCTTGCGTGGTATAACGTTCAATGCAGATGAGACTATAAATCAGCACCTTGTTCAGTTTTTTGCAAATGAAGACAGGTCCTTCTATGAATGAGGAATTATGACGCTCACTGAAAGATGGCAAAAGGGTATGGAACAAAGCGCGCAATATATTATTGATTGATCTTTGTTCTTTATATAAATAAATGACCTTTGAAAAACATAGACAAAATACGTCATGACTTTTCTGACAACCCAACATATATGAGGGATGTGCTAATTAAAACATTTGGCTTGCATTTTGTGTTTGCTTTTTATTTCATTTCATTAGTAATTTTTTTACAGAAGTATCAGTCTGATTGATTACAAATTTTAAAAAACTAGTTATTTGCTACAAATAGTTCAAGAAGCACTACTTTAAAGTTCCCCATAGTGTGAGAAAATTGCTTATCTTTCTTTCATGTGGGAGCATGAGCATTCGTCTAGTTTTCAGGTACTCCAAATGAATTCAGCTTTAGAATACACTTAGTGAATCGAAGAGATGACCAATCTACTATTTACAATAATATAATTAGCCACTAACTTTATTTAAATAATAATTTTGATATTCATTATCAATGATAATATATTTGATTTATTATGTGTTTTTTTTATTATATTAGTTTCAGGTATATAAAACTACATAATGATTAGTCATTTGCACCCCTCACAAAGTGATAACCCTGCCAGTCTACTACCCCTCGGACACTGTATATAGCTGAAAAAATACCGTTGACTGTATTCCCTATGCTGTGCTTTACATCCCGTGACTATATATAATATTATTATAGTTGACAGTATTATTTAGCTTCAGCTTCAGGTGTACAGTGCAGTGGTCAGACATCTGCATAGTCTATGAAGTGATCTCCCTGATAAGTCCAGTGCCCATCTGGCGTCCTACTTAGTCTTTATAACATAAACTTGATTTATTTTTACAAGTTCCTTTACGATGCTCAAAGCAGCTTCATCCTTTGTCGCTTTTTGCAGTATTGTAGCACTGAGCACTGAGTCGCTGGGGGTGCTGCACCCATGGGCTTTGAGGATCACCTGCAAGGCTTTGCCCACCCAAATGTGTTTATCCTCAGGGAAATCTGCTGTGATGCTGGAAATTCCCACGCTGAAAAGTGACCACTAAAATGAAAATGCAGTAACACTCCTTGCGAAACATTGTGAAGTATATATTTTATTGTATTAGGGGAAATAGAAACAATTCATTGCATATTATACTAATGGTTAAATATTTAAAAGAAACTCCAGTTCTGGGAACAGCCTTTAAGTTTGTTTTTGAGAGGGAGGGTTGTTGTGTGTTCCTATGCTTTGTTCTCTGGGAGCCCTTGACTGTATGTGAACTGTGTGGTGGAAAATGGTTAAAATTAAGAACATGCTGTCTATTAATTTAAAGATTTCCTGAAAACTCTGTGTGTGGAGAGGGGCTATTATTTTATTTTCACAGGGACCAGCTCAGTCTGGCCCCCAAAGTACCATAGGAAAGCCCTGTGAAAACCATCACTTTAAACCATTAACTGCAATGATTACATTTGTTTTGCAAAAGTTATGTCACTAAAAGCAAACTTCAGAAGCATGGTTAGGATGTTTCTGTTTGTTTGTTTTTGATTTTTTTTTAGGATGTTTCTTAAGGAGGACAAGTGAGCATTTAATTGTTGGGTGGTGTTTATTAGAGAGAATATCGGGTCCTTCCGAAATAATTCTTTTCTCTGCCTTTCTTTTCTTTCTTCATTATTCTCTTTTCTCTTGCGCTCCCTCCTTCCCTTCTGTCCTTCCTCCTTCCTGACATCCTTCTGTCCTCACCATTCCCCCTTCCCTTGCTTGTAACAAATTATTGAGCACCTGCTACGTGCAAGATATTATGCCAGACACAAAAAGAGAAAAGATGTTCGTTGGCACTAATAATGAGCCCCCACCCCCCGCCAGACCACTGGGATGTAGGATTCTTGAGCAAAAGAGATGTGATGAAGTTTATCCTCCAAAGGCAAAGGGAGAAGGGTGTCCAGAGGCGGAGAATGTTCTGGCCGGAAAGGAGAGAAGATCTGAGGACAGGAAGTGGAAGGATACCCCCCACACACACACTCAGGCGTTGGGGGCGGTTAGAATGGCCTTTGGGAGGTTAGTGCTGGCTTAGTGTTATTTAAAGGACCACAAGCCCAGCCTCTAATTTAAAGAAGAGTGGGGGTGGGGCATAGCAGGGGGACAACCAGAGGAATTTACTGTAATCCGAACAATAAACCGAAGTTCTAGCTCCATTTTGGGTGGGGAAGAAAGAACCTTCCCTTTTGGGAGTTGAAGATAAGCCTCCTCAGCCTGGGCTTGCCTTCCGAAATTCCACGTCTTCCTTTTCTGGAACACAAGGTGAAATACTTCATGCCAGCCACCCAAAAGCACTGGCTCTATCTAATGTGAATGTCTGCGCTTGCTATGCCCAAGGTGTTCTTTGGCCATTTCATATGTATGCATGTTCTCTCCCTAAAAGTAGTGTGTAGTTTTGGAATCCCACACAGCCTAGCTTTTGTTTCACAGAGAAAACATTCAATGGCCGAGGCCGGATGAGTTTTAATTCCTACTGTCTGGAAACAAACCCCACTGGGTCTCTAGGCCACCTCAATGCCACCCGCTGAGAATCTTCTGGATTAAATGACTTGGTACTGCTTACTTCCACCTCCTCTGAGAATGGAGCCTCAGGCTAGAGACCAGAGTGAAAAGTCTCCAAAGTCTTTTTTGCTTTGAGAGTCATGAAAGCAGGTAGGACATCTTAGTTACCTTGCCTCCTTGGTACCTCCCACCATGCCTGACACATCATTCATGCGAAGATACATACCAGGAGAAATAAAGCCCACAGCACACTACCAAGTGGCTGCAAAATTGTTCCTGTGGTGACGACACTTTTTTCTCCTTTGTTTTCCATGGGATACCTTTCTAAAATTATCCAAATGTATGGGCGGGGAGATGGACTCATTGGTGGGTGGGTGAATGGATGAGGGGGTGGGATGATAGGTGGCTGGGTGGGTAGGAGATGGATTAAACGTTTCCCATCAGTCCCCACTGACCATTGAAACTATTCAGCATCATCACACGATCTGTGTCTGATGACATAGGGCAACTCTGTCACCTACCTGTCAGTTTCCTCCACTTGAAGTTTGAAATCACTTCGTGTATAATCTGCTGGAAGTTTTCACAACCTGACAGTGATATTTCTACTTCCTTTGTGTGTGTTTGATGTTGGCTTTTGCAAAATTATTTATACATGGCTTATAAACCTTTATATTTTGGGGCTTTAAGTGTTGTCTCACTTCCTTGGACAATGTTACAAAATATATTATGGTGAACAAGTTTGCAAAGGGATAATATGACTTTAAAAAATCACAGTTAATGACAGTGATTTAATTGGACCAGAAAATGGAAACCGAGATCCTCTAAATTAAAAAAAAAACTGATTTGGGTAATCACTTTCATCTCGGGCTTTGCAGCTATGACACGTAGGAATTTGTTGCAAGGGGCATCCTATTGGTGAGATCTGTCAATTGCATGATTCTTGTCAATTGCAGGAATCTATGATCCTGTGACCCAGCAGCTATTAACTCTACGTGACTAACTCACCTCCACACAAACATTTCATAGTTTTCAGTGTGAGAATTAAAAAAAAAATTTTAAACAGATTTGAAGGGAACAATCATAACCTAAATCTTCTGGGGTAAGAAAATGCCTAACAAAAATGGCCACTGGGGGGCGATGGAGGCTCAAAAATTGCACTGCTAGTCCCCGAGGCAACCGAGCACTTTGGCTGGTTTATTTATTCAAAGCTGGAATTTGGACGTGCGAACCACCAAACCCAGGGAAATTCCTGGATGAAGAACACAGTCCTGGGAAAAAACCTCCTGAAGATGGAATTAGCACCTCGGCGGACCGCCTTTAACACAAAGAGCTTTCCTTCCTGGTGCGTCTTAAGAACTGACTTCAGTTCCCATCAGTCTGAAACAGAGGAAGCCAACTTAAAGTGCAAAGAAATGAGACAACAAAGAAGGGTACTTATTTCCCATTCCCTGCAAATGCATGTAAGTGAACAGTTTCAACACCATGCAGGCATCTCGCAGCCACTTGGATCAGAAATTTGGCTGGTGTGGGTGGGCCTCAGCCAGGATCTTTCCTAGGGGGAGGAGGGAGGTTGTAGAGTTTATCTTCGGAAACTCTGAGTCAGAGCGAACACTTCAGGTGACAGTTAAAGAATCTAGTGAGGCAGAGTTTAGACGGGTTTAGAAAGGTATCTTAGAGGACAAGGAGGAAAAAAATGTGTCTTCACCAAAGGGGTCATTTTGCAGTCACTTGGTGCTGTGCTGTGCGTTTCGTCCTGATTACCTCTGCTGGGCTTGGGACCACTGGCAGGGTTGGGGGTCCAACCCTGGAAGCAGACCTTGGCCAGCCCACGCCATCAAGCATTATCAATGTTGGGGATCCAGACACTTATTGTCCTTGGTCCTTTCTTTCCCAAGATTGATACTATTCAAGTGTCACTTTCACAAGGCTTTTGTCCTATTTCCATTCCACAGGATAGGGAGATGTAGAACTTAAGAAAGCAAGTCCAGAGTGCACGTCTGTGCATCACAGAAGGCATAAGTGTATCCAGGAAATTACGTAGCACCCCATGTCCCATAGGCTCTCCATTTGCACAGCCCTCCGAGCTGGCAGAGGGGTGGCCTGGGAGTCCGAAGATTGTAGCTAGGATGGTGACCCGTGGACCCCATTGCCTGGTGCTCTGTGCCTTCTGGAAGGAGCTGAGGCATGTGCCTGAGGACGCTCACAAAACCCGGAAGTATGTTATATTAGGGAAGACATTTTGGGCTTTGAGTGAGAAGCCCAACTTGAGTTAAGCAGAGAAAGGAATTTATTGGTTTCCATCCTCAGGAAGTCCAGGGGTGGGTAAGGCGTCAGGAAGGGCTGGATCTGGGGGCTCTGCCTCCCTCTCGCAGCCCAGTGTCCCTCTGTGTGATGGCCTCTGTCCCAAGTTCTTTAACATTCTGGGGAGTTAGCTGCTGGCAGGTCACACACTTACCCTTGGCTCAATTACTGTGTCTCGGGGTAGAATGGGGCAACATGATTTGCGGGGCCTGGAGCGCTGTAACTGATAGTCCCCCCAGGATCACATGAAGTGGGAGAGGGGATGTTCCCCAGAGGAACTGCTGCTGGAAAGACTAAGCATCACGAATCTACATGCAAATAATTTGTCTGTGTGGACAGGAAGACCAAGAAGCCAAGTCATAGTAAGAGACCCGTTAGCCAACAGTAAAATTAATTCCAGTTGCAGTTTTGCTTCCTTAAATTCTAGCATAAGCCTAATGAAGAGGCTCGGAATTCTTATGTAAATAATTTGGGGACTGTCTCTACTAATTGAAAGAGGCTCTTAGAACGGTTTTGTATTGACAAATGCCTCTATAAAAAGGAACCCAAGTTGTAATCATTACAATAAGGAAAGCATCATGAGTTCAATATCGGATGCTGAAAAGAAAAGGGGACATACTGTCTAATAATGAAATGGACCAACAATTGCATTTGGGACTAACAGTCCAAAATTTTTCCTGGAAACCCCTTAAGGTCTACATAATTATTTGCAAGGTTCCCTTAATACAAGTGGCCTGCTTTCTGTGTAAATCCTAATCATACAAAACATGCCAACTGAAACAAAATAAAATGTCAAGAACCCGAGGACCTAAAAGAGCTGTAAGCGAACGCTGATAAGGTACAAATGGAGAGAGAGACAATGGGACATCTGAGCCTGAGTTACGGCAGCATGCAAGGCTGATGGTCTCGTGAAGCCATTGTGCTGACAGGAAGACTTACCCAGCCCACGGGCCTGGCAGCCACATCTACACAGGATTCCAAGGCCTAGGAGAAAAGCCTTAGGCCCTTGGAAGGGCGGCCTGGAAAGTTCAAGTTCTTCTCCAGGCTCTGAATGTGGAAGTCACTTGGCCTCTCAGAGCTTCCACTGCCTCATTGGTAAATTGGCAAGATTCTGTGCAGTTATCTTGTGGGTAAAAGGAACAATCGTGTATTGGTTTAACCCGGGAGACCAGGCCTGAGAGTACCTATTTTGTGAGCCAGAGTCTGTCCCAACACAGCTGTTGTAGCAGAAAGCAGCCCTGGGCAACATGTAGGGGAATGGGTGTGGCTGCGTGCCAGTAAGAGCTCATTTACAAAATACATTTTGCCCACAGGCCACAGTTGGCTGATCTCTGGTCTAACTAATTGTTAGGCCCTCCCTGTTTACTATGTGTTACTTACTTTCACCCTGCTTGCCCTGTTAACCTCCTTGCCCCTCGTCAGAGAACATCCTTTTATGGACTGAATTGTGTCCCCCCCAGATTCATATTTTGAAGCCTTAACTTCCAAGGTGACTGTATTTGGAGATGGGATCTTTAAGGAGGTAACTGAGGTTAAATGAGGCCATAAGAGTGTGGTGCTAATCTGACAGGACCGGTGTCCTTCTAAAAAGAGAAAGAGACACCAAAATTCTTTCGCCACCAAAACTGCTGGCCTTGATCTGGGACTTCCAGCCTCCAGAGCTGGGAGAAAATAAATTTCTGTTTTAAGCCACCCGGTCTGTGGTATTTTATTATGGCAGCCCCAGTAGACTAATACAGTGACCCAGTAATTAACTGTATGAGTGCTATTGCCACCTTAAATTTCTTTCTCCTCTCCCTTCCACTTCCCTCCCTCTCTCCCTCCCTCCTTCTTCCTTCCCTCTCTTCCTTCTGTTAAACTAAAAATGAAAAGCCAAAGTGAGATCAAAGATAGCTATTCGAGAGGCTCTGATTCAGGCAGAAACCCAAACCATGTTCCAATTACGGGATGAGGGCAAGGGGTTTTTATGACAAAGGGAAAGAAAATAATTACATGAATAGAAGGAAGGAATTTCTACAGGTGCAAATAAGCCAAGTTATTCTTTAGCTATAGATGGTGGTGCTGATTCTAAAGAATGTCCTTAATTTTCAGTCCTCGCAGTCAGCAGGTCTGCTTTCCTATTAGCTTTACAAACAGTCGTTTGAAAGACAGTGTTGGTTTGGCCTAGTCCGAAGGTTATTTTTGCACAGTTCAAATATTCCAGTGGTTTGAGGAGTCAGCTGTGCAGGACTGTTCCTCGGGCATGGCTGCCCTGCCCCGATTTTTAAATGGCTCCACTTATGCCAACTTTTCACACCTTCCTTTTTCAAAAAAAAATATGCATCTCAAATGGAGGTAAAAAGATATGTCCTGCTTATCTAACAAAATGTTTGTGAGGCTTAAATTAAACAGAAAACGAGGTACAATAAAGTATTAGCAATTAGTAACATATTTCTATTTAAGCTCTATTACCTACATTTGCAAATGTAAAGCACCATGTCTGACAGCAAACCTGGACCCAAATGTAGAGGCCCTTTTTTCCCCTAAGCAAGGCTACTTGGTCAGTGGAGTAGTGTTCGTGTTTATTCCCTTGTGGTTTTTGTTTGTCTTTTGGAGAGGTAGGGAGCTATAAGGAGGCTAGGAGGGAAAAAAATGTATGAAAAAGATTCTAGTTCTAGTCCAGAGTGTTGACCCCCACCCCCCACCTCACTTTGATGGCCAATGGTGGTATCATCTCCTTCATTCAGTAAATGCAGGTAAGGTTTTTACTCTAAGTCAGGTGCTGTGCTGGGTGATGAAGCAATGAAGACAGACAAGGTTCCCGCTTTCCAGCTTACATTCGTGTGTGTGTGTGTGTGTGTGTGTCTGTCTGTCTGTCTGTCTGTCTGTCTGTCTGTCTGTCTCTCCGCATGTGCACAGGCAGAGGGGGAGAGGTTGGGCTCAGAACAGAGAACAATGGAATGAATACAATAATTACAGACTCTGAACAACATCAGGAAGAAAACCAACAGGGTCATGTGACAGAAGTTACAGGCATGGGACTGGCTATAGACGAAATCAGTGTTTAGGCCGCCTTCACCTTCCCTTCCATCTTCTCATCCCTCAACCCTTGTCTTCAAGGCTTTCCCACCCAAGTTTCTCATGACAGTGTTGCATCAAGATGATGTTCTTCCTGTTGGTATCGTCCTTACTACAAAGTTCACGACACTAGTAACAACTCTTGTAACCTGTGTGCTTCTGCCGGGGCACTATTACACTACGCATTTTTGGTAATACACTTTTAAAATAAGAATAGTTTTAGATTTACAGAAAAGTTGCAGAGATGTACAGAGAGTTCCCATATATCCCACACTCAGTTGGTCCTATTACTAATGTCCCACATTAGTATGGTACATTCATCGCAAGCAATAATCCATTTCCGATACATTAATATTAAGTAACCTCCATTCTTGATTTGCATTTTTGTTAGTTTTTATTTACTTTTTCTGTTCCAAGATTCCTTCCAATATGCCACATTACAGTTGATTGTCATGTTTCCTTGGGCTCCTCTTGGCTAGGACAGTTTCTCCGCCTTTCCTTGTTTTTGATGACCTTGATAGTTTTGAAGAGAACTGGTCAGGTATGTTGTAGAATGTCCCTCAGCTGAGCTTTATCTGATGCAATGCATTATTTCTTATTCTCATGGCTAACCTTCAGTGTTGGTATACATTATTCATTTCATCATTACAGATGAAAACACTGAGGCACAGAGAGGTTAAGGAACTTCCCCAAAGTCACACAGCTAGCAAATGACAGAAGCAATGATCAAACTCAAGGTTGGTAGGACGTCATGTCACACACTTTCTTTGCCTCCCCACCCCAATCTGCTGAATTCCTGACAGTGAAATCATTCCCTTGGAGGCTCCCAGGGTGATCCCTTTTGTAGTTGTTCTCACATACAGCTTCAAACAATTCACTGATAAGTTTAAGTAGATTAGAACAATTTCTCCAATCTGTTATTTGCTGAACTTATTATTCGTGTAACTTCAGCAGCTGTTTTCTTAGGGCAGTTGGTTAATCCAGAAAGAGCATGACTGAAAAGTATTCCCAAACCTGTGTTTCTAGGAGTGGTTCTCAAACTGCGTTCACCTGGAGTCTATGAGTGTCACGTGGACTGCTTGTTAAAAACACACTTCCTGGGGTAGGATGACCACCTGTTCTGATTTGCCCCAACCGAGCAGTTCCCCGGATGTGCGACTTTCTGTGCTAAAACCCAAACGGGGAGAGTCCGACCCCAGAGCTCCTGTGAATTGCTAGCTCCCAGCCATCTGCTTTTAAACCAGCTGTCCAGGAGATCATTCTCAACACACACAAGCCTAAGATCCACTCCATCAGCTTTGGGAATGGCTTGCTGAGAGAACTGGAGACAAGTTTCGAGAGATGGAGAAAACGTTGATTTTCATCTGTTGGGGTGCGTTGGATTCTGCCTGATGTTGAGGTAAAACAGTGATCACCCAGCCTCCAGCCGATATGGCATCAGTGGAGATGCTCCTTCACTCAAGGTAAGAAATCCTCGCTGCTTCCTCAGCTCCACAGTTTAGGGATGGTGGGAGCTCCTGAGAGCTATTAGGTCCTTATGGGGCCATGATTCATCAGTTGGGATTCATGAATCCGTACTAACTTGGGCACTGCTTCTGAACCTTGGAGGTTCCACACACTCACCTGCTAGAGTTTAAAAGTCTGAATACCCAGCCCACCCCAGACCAGTTTCATGAGAATCTCTGGGATTGGGACCTAGGAACCAGTAATTTTGTAGTTTGAGAACCCTGATCTAAAGCAGCATTGTCCAGTAGAAATAATATGTGTCATGATTTTCTAGTCATCACATTTTAAAAAGTAAAAGAGAAACATGAATTTTAATAATGTGTTCAATTTAACACAACATATCTGAAATTTTATCATTTTAACCTATAATCAGAAAACTGTTGTGGATGCATTTTGCGAAATTGTTTTTCATGCTAAGTCTTTGAAATCTGGTGTGCATTTTACACTTGTAGCACTTCCAAAATTGGATGCTGGATTTTCATCGGAAATACTTGACCTGTATTTAGATTCATATACCTGAATTGTTCCAAACATATTTAAAACTGGTATTGTATTTAAAAATATTCCAATAACAGAATCAGGTATTAGTTTTAAATTTAAAATTTTAATTAAAAAAAATGCAGCTTCTCAGTGTTGCTCATCCTGTTTTCATTGTTTTGGTCATGGGTAGCCTGGATCCAGGGCAGCGCATCTCAGACTTCAACTTGGGCTTACAAATTGCTGGGCAGTCTGGTTAAAATCTAGGTTCTGGTTTGGGAGGTCTGGGGTGGAGCCTGAGACTCTGCATTTCTAGAAAGCTCCCAGGTGATGCTCATGCTGCTGGTCCAGGGGCCCCACTTTGAGTAGCAAGGAACTAGAGTAATCTTGAATGAGGGCTGTCTCAATGCCAAATTCTCCACTGGCTCAGTGGTTTTCTCTTACTGCAAAGACTAGGAAATGGTGTGTGTTCATATATATATATATATATATATATATATATATATATATGTATATATAAAACACCTAGGTATACATGCGTACATACATATGTATGTGTATGTATCTGAATATATATGTCAGAACTTGTCTAGACACATTAGAAAGCTCTGCAAATCGAAAGAACACTTAAGTGCTCTATGTGTATTTGTCTTCTTCAATGTACTTTCAATTCACCTTCCTCTTCTTTGGTTCACTGGAACTGAACAATATCTGAACGGGTACTCTTTATTTCAGTCCCTATATTCATTTGTTCACTTTTTAAATGCATGCGGCTGGTTCCTGCATTGTGTTTCAATGTTGGCAGGTACTTTAAAAATATTTGATGACCCGGACTCTGTGCTTTTTGTGTATAGTGCAAGCAAATTCCAGTTCCATTGGTTTCTCTTGTACTGGAAGGGGGAAATTTTGTGCACCAGTATTTCTGCTTCTTTCTATAGATGCTTTTTCGTTCTTCTTTAGACATCAGTTTGGAAACATTATGAAGTACTTCTGAAGTGTTGTTTCAACATTTATTCAATTCAGTTGGTTCCTCTGAGCCAAAGCTGATGTAACTCCCAAGCCAGGTTCTAAAAAACAAGCAAACCAAAAAAAAAAAAAAAAAAAAAAAAAAAAAAAAAACAAAGCAAACAACCAAAAATTAAAATTGAGTTCTCTTTTTGAGGATTTATAGTCTCAGAAAATTGTTTGAGCCTAAATAGCAACCAAAATCGTAGTGAAATTGAAGTAATTGGTCATGCTTCCCCCTTTATGGTCCTTTAGTTTTTTTTTAGGGGACAACTTTATTGTGGGAAAACTTTTTTTTTTAATTATTGAAATCAGACAAAGAAAGATATGAAGGACATAGCTATTAAAAATTTTTTAAAAACCAAAACAATTACCCACTAAAATTGAAGGAAATAAAATGAGGCATAAGAGTTGGGTATATCAAGGTAGGATGAAGAGAAAAATATTAATTTTTACATTAAACTCAATTTTAATTTTATTATCTACTGTTGGCCATGTGAGGTAGGAAAAAATTTTTTTTCTTTATGGGACAGAATACTTATTCTATGTACAGTTATAGATCCCAATAATTATAAGATCTGGCATCATCCAAGGAAATAGCTATTAATTGAAAAACTTAATTTACTGGGCTAGATTCTAGAGGAGTCCAAAGTCCCAAGGGAAATCAAACTGGAGCTCAGTATTAAATGAATAATCTATTTTATTTATTTTTTTGTTTTAACTGCATGTGTATCTCTGGGTGAGATTTGGAGTATGTGACATTTTGTTTTTCCTATGGATCAAACTGCATTTGATAATAGCTTATAATAATAGTGAACATTCATTAACTGGTTAATATACTATGTCAGAGACATATTAATTATTTGCATTATTTTATTTAATTCTCATAACAACTTCATGATAGAGGTATTGTCAAAGTGTAATTTTTGAAGAGCAATAACCATGAATCTCATACAAATACAGAATGAACACATGTCAAGAATTGATTCAACTCATTAATATGGGAACCATAAGAGGGTTAAGCTGGTTCCAAGGGCATTTTGAGGAATTTGGTATTTATAGACATTTTGAGGAAAACAGTGTTGGAGTAAGACTTCTAAAACAGATTAAAAACTGGTTAACGTCGTGCAGGGCAATAAAACCACTACCCTTGGGGTTCTCTTTTGTACTGGACAGAAATCTGTGAATTAACATGTAACTTCAGAGCATCTGAATTCTGATCAAATAAAAAATAGAAAGTCAACCACAAGTACATTCCCTAGATAATTAAATAACCCTTAGGTAGGCAGGTTAGTGCCCCAATAAGATTTTGAAGGGTCATGCCACAGCCCATTTCACCTCATTCAAAGTTTGGAATAAAGTGCTTCACAAAATTGCAATTATCCACTTTTTAACAATGTGGAAATTGATGCTTGGAGTTGTTAAATAACATGATGAGGGAATCACAGTAAGGGCTGTGCAAAAAGGGAACCCAGGTCCTCTGACACTTAAACCCACTTTCATACTAGCTGAAATCCTTTGTGACCTGTCCTGGAAAGTTCTGTGTGTGTGTGTGTGTGTGTGTGTGTGTGTGTGTGTGTGTGTGAGTGAGTGAGAGAGAGAGAGAGAGAGAGAGAGAGAGAGAGAGAGAGAGAGAGAGAGAGAAGTTTTGGAAACTGGTATTTTAACCTGGATATTTTGGGAGATTTTATTGACATAGCTTTCTCAGAGGATAGTAACATTTTGATCATTTTCTCCTTTAAAAAATCTCATCCCTTGCCCATTAAAATATCTCCCATTAAGGGAGAAGTCTTCTCTATTGGTTTCTTAGAAATTGGGGGTAGGGCTTCCACTGAACCATCACACATATTAGCCTTGCCCTTGACCACCAGTGCACATGTGAGAACTGGCTGGCTAGGGGAGTCAGACTTTGAAGTCCTTAAATAGACTTTTCCTTGGTACAACGCAAAATGTATTCATGCTGAATCTAAATCCATGAACCTCAGTCTGTAATCAACTCAGATACCCAGCTTAGATCAAAGAGAGTTAATACATGCCTTTTAGGTGTAATGTGAATGAAGATATTCTCTCTAAAATCTATTGGATTTCAGAGAAAGAGGGAGAGGGAGAAATTATATATTAATTGAAGGCAAAGTTAAATTTTGGACTTATCAAGAGGACCAAGGACCAGATTTAAAGGTTAAATCTTGGGGATGGAGGTGGGAGGAGCGTGTGAATATGGGAACATGGCGGCGTGGGTGGACACTTCTCCCTTCCTTGGTACTCCCAGCTCTAATCTATTTGCCGCACTTGAACCAGGCAGCTGCCAGGAAGTGGGTGACTAGAGCAGGTGAGGCCTTGGGCTCTGTTAAGGGTCCCTGTAGTTAGAAACCTGGGCTGGACTACTGCACAGAGCGGGTCACCTGACGATGAACAGAAGGTGGCTGATCCCAGCTTGGTGTTCAGGATGGATGATGACCCCACTTGAGTGTGATGGTGTCTGTGATCCCCATGAGTATCAGGAGAAGAAAGTTACAAAAACTAACATTGGTCATGTGACCAGTTGTAGAAATGAGGGTTGTAATAGTCAGCCATATTGTCTTCCAGTTTTGATATGGATGCATTTGTACATATTAATAAAATGTATCCTTCTTCCCTCTGCCTATTATGTAATATAAGGGATGAGTTGAACCTATATTTCAGTGTTTAAATTGCAGAATAATAAAGAGCTATTGTAACGGAACTCGAAGACAAGGAAGCATCAGCCATTTATGGATAAAATAACAAGTAGGACTTTCTGCATTTGTGGGGAAAGTATGAGTGAGTTTTGGGTATATGGGGAATAGTTACATCAAGTAGGACAGAAGCATTATGTTGCTTATTTTATTTGGAAGTTAAAAATGGGTAAAAGGAGAGTGCATGGCTGCTGCATTGACAAGTGGGTGGGATGTGGTGGGTTATCCATTTTCAAGTAGGCATCATGGCCAACCCTTGTGAAATCTCTTCTGCGTTGCAGAGAAGTTGGGCACTACATCTCCTACGATCTCTTCCATATATAGTCCTGACTTAGAGTTTGCCAAAGCCAGTAACTAACATTAGCTTGTTTTTCAGGTGAAAGATCTAGAAGCTGTTATGCTCAGGGGTGGTTGCAGCTGGATGTTGGGCAGGCAGGAGACTCGGTGGCTTTTCAGGGAGTGATTGAGGACCAGATGCTTTGCAGACTGAGACAGTTGGTGAGAGGTGTCTCAGATTCTTGCACATTAGAGCAGATTTCTGTAGAGTTTTTAATAATCACCCATATCGCTGTGCCAGGCTGAGATATTCAGTGTCTGCCCCTCTGGTCTTTGGTAGTTACTTTCTTGATTCCCTTCCCCCAGATATTCCAACATTGATACAAGCCCTAATTATTATATTCAATGTGGAATATTTTAGAATGACTTTATTTTCTTGACCGAACCTGAGTTTACGCTGATTGTTTGATGAAAAGATGTGCCTCTCAATGCATTTAAGGAAAATGCTACTGGAAGGCAAACACTGTAAGATCCACACAAGAAGCAGAGGTACTGCTAAATCATTTTAAAATACAGGGAATTAAAAAACACTATAATTTTCAGTTTGACCTTGAGATCTGCATCTTTCCTTAGGCTTCAGTCTGTTTTGGAGAGCCGTCTACTGATTATCCTAGGGGTCAGCAGACCCTGGCCTGTGAGCCAAATCCAACCTGTCACCTGTTTTTATAAAGTTTTATTGGAACACAGAGATGGCCATCTGTTTACATATGTCTATGACTGCTTTCACCATAATGGCAGAATTGAGTGTTTGCAGCAGAAACCATGTGGCACACAAAGCCAAAAATATTTGCTATTTGGCTCTTTACAGGAAAAGCCCACTGACCTCTGTATTGTCCTAATTCCCACTGCCTTCAAAAATGGAAGCTTTCTTTCTCTGTCTTCATCCGCTTGGCTCACTTGGTGGGATTAGTCTAAAGAAAAATAGTCACTTTTTTGGCAAAGAGATTTAGGATACCTGAAAGAACCTTTCAGCTGGCTCAAAGTACCCACTTACCGACACTTCTAACTTGGCATTGCAACATGTCATAAAAATGTCATTAAAAACGAACTGAATTCCTCCTTCATTGCTTTGGCTCCCTTTGCAGTGTTTCCTCCCTGCATTGCTAAAGGTAGACAAATAAGCTGTTGTTGCCTGCATGGTTCCCAGAAATCCATTCAACACGAAGAGATTGCTGAAGAATCGTTCTGCTAGTTGGCCTTTGAGTGTCGCAAATGCAAGAACTGCTCACTTGTCATAATCTTCAAAGAATAAAAAGAAAGGTTTAGATGTAAAAAGTGGAACATTTCTCACCTGAAGTTCAACATTTTAGACGCAACTGAAGAGCGATTTGACACATTACTGGAAATATAAAGGAATGGTAATTAAAATGCTTTTGAAGCAAAGCCCACAGTGCGTCTGTTTAAATTCTTATTATTTTTATCAATTGGCCATGCTAATCTTTTTACTTTTACAAAGTAACAAAATGGAGTTTGCCCTCTCCTCTAAAAAGTGTTGCTATTTAAAAACTCAGGAAAGGTATAGTTTAGGACTCGTGACAGCCCTATTATGACATTCAGACAGGATTCTGTAGCTTTTGGTTATGATATGGCATCTGCTATAATCCAGTGAGACTGAAAATGCATAAGATAATGAGCCTATTGATAAATATTATCCATCCTTGTACACATGTCATTTAAGTCCAGCATATGCTTGTTCAATTAATTTAAAAAGACGTGTGCGTGTGTATATATATGTGTGTAAGTATGTATTTATTTAGCTAGTTCCTACCATATGCTGGGCCCTGCTTTAGTTCCTGGGAATATGAGGACAGGACAAACAATGAGAGAAAGGACAGTTCTGGAAGCCTCTCTTTCAGTATCTTATTTTGGAGAAGTAGCTCATTTATCCAAACCAAGAGCTCGAGTGTCGCTCGGCCAGGCAGCCTCCTCCACACTTACTTCTGGCTCATGTCCTCTTCCTGTGTTTGCTCAGCTCAAAGTAACTGAAAAAACACATAGGAGGATCATTTGAAATGGACGTTTTTGTGAGGAGTCAACCGTAGAGTTTGTATTGGACCGGAGTTAACGTGGAGCAGCAGGAAGCCTCTTGCACTTCTCCTTCCAACTCTATAGTCTGATGTTTATTCTTCTTGACAGGAAGATAGACTGCCAACTTTGTTTTTAATTATTTGAATAAAATTACACACATCGTTTTCCCTTTTCTCATGCCTCCCTCTGAAATCCCATCTTCTGTGTAGTTCACATTGATGAAATTGCCGGTTTTGGCATTAGTGCTTCTGTCAGCCAAGGGAGATGAGCTGAGTTAATATCCACACCCTGAAAGGAAGCCAGGAACATTTGCCCCCGGCTTCTCTGTCCCCCACCCCCAACTCTCGACCTCCCGTCCACTCTCTACCTGCCACCCTGCAGACATACTGCACATCTCCATCACATCTAACCTGGCACCTGAATAAACATTTTCAAGTATCTTCTAATTCCCTATCTTCCCACACCCCCCCTTTCTTTCTTTCTTTCTTTTTTACAAAATAGTTGAATCCTCTCTTTTTTTTGTATTCTAGTGTAAACATGGAACAAATGTGTAACTCATCATAATGGCCATCTGTTCCATGAATAGTGGCGCGCTCATATCTCCCAGATTAATCACTGTTTCTATTCATTTGGAATTAGCAACCTGTGACTTCATGTAACTCCCTGATGAAACAGAACACACATTCTTTTCACAGATGTATAGAAATAGGAATAAATCTACAGTTTGGCGAATGTGCCAGATGCAGAGCACAGTGCATGCTTATAATAAGAAAATATAATAACTGTCTTAGACTAATACATGGTAACTCTGACAAAGAGGAATTTATGTAGTCGAAGCTTCTTGAGAACAGCCTCACCTGCACAAGTGTTTTCTAGACTCTGGCCCTGGAGCCTGTAGTTTCCTGACAAAGTTTTCTCATGTTGTTTGTCCTCCTTGGAGACTTGAAATTCCTCATCACTTAGAAGCAAGATAGAAATTTGGAGGCTATGAAGCATAACAGAATGATCGTCTGTAGGAGCCAGGGCCTTACTGGCTACCCTTCTTTGTCAAGGTATGTTTTTAGAAAGAGTGAGTTTCTGTGTGCTAGGACTGTGTATCCAAGACATCTATCATCTACGGACCATTGAATAATTGAGTCCGCATAAGCTAATGATTCACAGTTGTAGCCCATTGCACATTTAGACAGAATATTGCACTCAAACCAGGATAAGGAGTGCACAGCATCAAGTATTTGCTGAATTCATTTATGCTATGAAATAATCCCAGCTTTCATAGTGAGGTCATTCTTTCACTCAGCAATTGTTTATTGATCTGACTCTATCAGAACCACTGGTCTGATCCCTGCATTGTTCTAATTTGGGATATAAAGTCATGGACTTTTTTCCTAAATGAATAGTCTAATGAAGGTCCCAGATATGCCTATGCGGGAGGCCAGTACTGTGATAGATCCTTTGATAGGCATCCACACAGCGGAATGGTCCTTCTCTCTTCAGTGGTCTGTAGGCAGCGAGAAGAAATTCAAAAAAGACTAGAGGAAGAAGGTGGGGTCATAGCAGAGTCTTGAGGGAGGGTAATTTATCTGGGGACTTGGGGCGAGTATTGGACATGGTCCGAGGACAGAGCGGGATTGTCACTGACTGCCTTCCTTAGGTTGCATACAATTTCTGTTCCATTTCCAGAAGCAAACTTCAAGTGTAGAAGATGAAAGATGGAAAGATGGAAAATTATATAGCAGAGTCAAGGTTTGAGAGAAAGAAATAGGGACAGCTTAGGCCACTTACGGTTGTTATAACCTGATGGTGGGAGAAACATCAAGTAGTTCACCTCTGGTTTCCTACAACTGACTATGCTGAGGATAGACAAGATAATAAGAAAATTGTAGATCAAAAGTGGTCAAATATTGGTAATCCCATAAGGTTCAAACTAATAGGTATAACCTGCATGTACCTGGTACAAAATGCCAAAAAACAAAAGAGAATGAAAAGTATGTCTCGATCCTGTTTTTCTCCCCTGCTCACCCATTTCCCTCCTTGGAGAAGACCACCGCTGGAGTGCTTCCAAAAGATACTCTTGCCATATTCAAGCATTCCCATAACGTAATATGTTGTTAAAATGGGGGCTCTTCTAGGCTCAGCTTTTGCTTTAAGAGGAGTTTGTGAGAGAGTTCCTTAGAGGAAGTAGCACTGAGAGTTTCACCATTCCTTACCCCAAGAAGCAGGCTGGGGGACTGCTACCCTAACCCCTGTCCCAGTGAGGGGAGCACCTATGGGACCCATGCTGAGATATGTGAGATCCATTCCTTGCATGTGAGGAGTCCAGAGGGCTGGTGCCTGACTCATCTGAGGAAACCCAAGTGGCTTATGGCAGAAGGATGGGGCACCTTCTGGAAGGAAACCGCCCTCCTTCCAAAGTTGCATGGATTCCAGAGACTATGTAGAGTTTGTGGTGGTACTATTGGCCTAGTGTAGTTTTTACAGGGGGCTTATAGCAGGGTGTTGCAAGTTAGTTTCTTCAGGAAACACACATGAGAAGGAGTTTCGTGTCACATGGCCGATAGGGATGCCCTTGGGGGTCAATGCCTGGGATGGGGAGAGGAAGGAGGCAGGATTGGGCAGAGGGAGAAGCCAAGCTACGATGCAGGCTGAATCAGCCCTGGCCGTCCCCATGGGGAGAGCAAAATCATGGCTGATGCTTTCATCCTGTGTCATACGCTTGGGGACAGCTTTCCTTTCACTGAGATTTATGAATCTGGATGAAAGAGAGTCCCAGAATTTTAACCCTGGGCCTTAATTGAAGAAATGAGTCTTGGGATATTTGAGCCTTGGGCACAAAAGACACCCTAGTGTTGAAGGTTCTGTGGTTCATTTTGTATTCATCTTTTTGTATTGATGAATGAATGGGGTACTTGCTAGAAAATCCTTCCCCATGAAAATTCAATTCAGGTGTAACCTGCCCCTTTGTAGCTCTCTTTTTATCTTATTTCTGCACTTTTCTCTTCAGGTAAACATTGCTCTGATCAAGAAGCATGGTGTATGGGAGAAGCACTGATTTGGAGTCATGAAAACTCCTATTCCACATTGAGTCTACTTCCTACTGGCTGCATATGCTGAGCTTCTACAATTATTACTTATAAAATGCGGATATTCCACTGCCGCTACTCTCTTTGATGCTCAGATTTCCATAGATGAGACTAGTGAGAGCCTCTTTAGGCTGGTTCCAGGGTCCTTGTGAAATGACTCTATTTGTCTTTGAAATCCTCCTTGATTTCTAGCACTACAAAATGTCCCGTGCTTATATCTTCTCTGCTGCTGAACCAGATCTTGAATTGGCCATTTCTCCAAGAAGCTGTGATAGCATTCAGTGGGGAGTGGAATTAGAGGCCAAAATCTAGGGGCTTGGGCATTTGTTTCCACTGGTCATTTTAGTTGACAGAGCCAGAAAGTACATATTTTTAAAACTTATGAGTTCTAAAAATAAATAATTTATGAGTTCATATTAACATTTCAAACTCAAATGAACAATACCAGTTTTTTCACTAATTTTGTAATCATGACTTTGTTTTTATATGGAACAATCTTTTTTGTAACACTATTAGCATAATTACTTCTTTGCTTTATGCTACAAAATAAAGGAAATATTTCAGAATCGTCGTACAAATATTACTACCAAAAATAAAATGAGATGAATGGTAACAAGAATAGCACACTGATTGAAAAATACCAGACTCATAGAGTTGTGATGAGGATGAAATGGTCTACATCAATTTCCAAGAATAATACGTTGGGTGCAGTCAGTACTCAAATGTTAGTCTTCTTCCCTGCCTCCTGCCCCCTGCAACCCCCTGTCTTAATCCAACATTTTCTTAGCAGCCCTTTCACTATTGGACAAAGCCTAAACACAGCCCGGCACTGGGGCCTTCCCCAAACATACTCCTATCTGCTTTCTCTAGTCGCTAATTGCTCCCTTGTGTTTCTGCTCAGATGCATTGAATCCTTTCAACACACCCTATGCACTTCTGCTTTCTAGTTTTGCTCGCAGTGTCCATTCCCCTCCTTCCTTCTCACCCTTCCAAATGCATCATCTACTTTTCTCTTTTGAATTGAAATAATTGCTTTAACAGACATGAAATTCACACACACACTTGGATCTCTTTGTCTTTTCTCATGTTAAAACCATACCCTTTTATTATAGTAATATTATGTTTTAAAACATTCTTGCACAAAATTGTTCTTCATTATTACATTTCAAAAATTTCTTGCACTTTTCATAAAACTTGACAAGCATATTCACTTGATTCAACCTCCCACCTCCCTGCCCCCCACCAAAGTCCTACAATCCAAATAAACTTTGCTTGAATTCTTATAGAAATAGGATTAAACCTGTAGATTGGCCTTTTTATGACCTTAAGTCTTCCAGAAAAGGAACCTGGCATTTCTCTTCCTTTAGAAGATCTTGCTATAATTCTTTTAATGTAATTTTGTCGTTTTCTCCATGTAGGTTCAGTACCTTCTTTAAAAAATATTTTTGAAGTGTTTTATATTGTTTATTGCTATCCCGATTTTCTTTCAATTTCCAGTATAATTGGTATTTTAAAAGGGTCCATACTTCCCTCTCAAGTGTGTGCTTGCATTTCAGTACTTGTGCTTTCCTGCAAAAAAGCTATTCTGTTTTAAAGTAGTAAAACTATTATCTTAGAATATTGAAACATTATTAACTAAAGTCCATTGTTTATTCAGATTTTAAAGTTATTACTTAATGTCTTCTTTCTGTCCCAGTGTCTCACGCAGGAAACATTACATTAAGTCATCATGTCTCTTTAGCATCTTCTTGGCTTTGACAGTTTCTCAGACATTCCTTGTTTTTGCTGACCTTGACAGTGTTGAGGAGCACTAGTCAGGTATCTTGTAGGATTCCCCAGTATTGGAATTTGTCTGATGTTTTTTTTTTCTTATAATTAGACTGGGGTTGTTGATTGATGGGAGGAAGACCACAGAGGTAAAGTCCCATTCTCATCACATCATATCGACAGTACATACTACCAGCATGATTTATCACTGTTGGTGTTGACCTTGATCACCTGGTTGAGGTAGTGTTTGTCAGGTTTCTCCACTGTCAAGTTACTGTTTGTTCCCCCTTTCCATACATTCTTTGGAAAGTATGCACAGATCCTATTCAAGGAATGAGGAATTATCTTCTACCTCCTTGAGGGCAGATTATCTACGTGGATTATTTAGAATTCTGCATGGAAGATATGTCTGGTATTCCCCATTTATTTATTCAATTATTTGTTTATACCAATATGGTCTTATGGATAATTATTTTAAACTTAGGGTTATAATCCACAACTACTTTCTTTTGTTGCGCAAATCATTCCAGGTGTGGCGTGTGTTCTCTCTCTCTCTCTCTCTCTCTCTCTCTCTCTCTATATATATATATATATATATATATATATATATATATTGTATATATATGTATACACTCATACATATATATGTATATATGTATATGTATATATACACACACACACGCATACATATATATATATATATATATATATATATATATGGTATGTATATATCATGGGTTGTTGGAAAAGTCATGATGCATGTTTGCGACAGATGGCACTAGTTCTTCTTTGGAAGTACTAGAGTCATTCGCATCTATGTTATTGCTGTCATTTGAAAGCTGACAGTTCTAGCTTCATTCCAAAAAAAAATTGAGTGATTTGGTTGAGTTTTAGAGATTTCACAAGTTGACGATGGAAGACAAAACTGTGCATTTTTGCTGTATTTTACTGTTTTACTTCCACAAAGGGAAGAATGCACGTCAAGCTTGTGAAAAGTTGCATAAAGTTTATGGTGACAATGCTCTACAAGAACATCAGTGCCAACGATGGTTCATGAAATTCCGTGCTGGTGATTTTGATCTCAATGACGCTCTTTGGTCAGGGAGGCCCGCCGAAGTTGATGACGACAAAATAAAGGCATTGATCGAGTCAAACCCACGTTACACGACATGAGAGATTGCAGAAACATTGAACATTCATCATTCAAGCATTCACGACCACCTGAAGAAGCTGGGATACGTAAGCAAGGTTGATATTTGGGTTCTGCATGGACTCAAAGAAGTTCATTTGACGGTGCGTATAAACATCTGTACTATACTCATTAAACGTGAGGAAAATGATCCTTTTTGAAGTGACTGATAACTGGTGATGGGAAGTAGATTGTTTACAACAATGTGGTGTGCAAACAGTCTTGGTCCGACGTGCTGATTCGCCTCAAATGACATCGAAAGCAGACATTCATCAGAGGAAGGTTGTGCTCTCAGTGTGGTCGGATTTTAAAGGTGTCGTGTTTTTTGAGCTCCTACCAAGGAACCAAACAATGAATTTGAATGTGTACTGTCGGCAATTGGGCAGTTTGAACGAATCCATCATCCAGAAACGTCCAGAGCTTGTTAATTGTAAAGGAGTTGTGTTCCATTGCAACAACGCGAGACCACACACAAGTTTGATCACCTATCAAAAATTATTGGAGCTTGGATGGGATGTGTTGCCACACCCACCATACTCACCTGACCTTGCGCCATCAGACTTCCACTTGTTTCGCTCTTTTCAAAACTCCTTGCGTGGTATAACGTACAATTCAGATGAGGCTGTAAATCAGCACCTTGTTCAGTTTTTCTCAAATAAAGACAGGTCCTTCTATGAACAAGGAATTATGAAGCTCACTGAAAGATGGCAAAAGTTTATCGAACAAAATGGGCAATATATAATCGATTGATCTTTGTTCTTTATATAAATAAATGACCTTTGAAAAACAGACAAAATACGTCATGAGTTTTCCGACAACCCAATATATATCGTCCAGAGATATAAGGAAATGGCTTATGGAGGCTGAGCAATCTGGACCCAGGAGATCTGAGGGTAAGAAAAAATTGATGTCCCAGCTCTGATGCCAGTGAGGCAGAGAGAGAGTTCTTTCTTGACAGCCCTATATTCTATTCAGGCCTTGAATGGATTGGATGAGGCCCACTCACATTGGGGAGAACAATCTACTTTACTCAGTCTACTAATGCAAATATTAATCTCATCCAGGAACACCTTCCCAGACATACCCAGAAATAACATTTAACCAAATATCTGGGCACCTTGTGGCCCAGTCAAGTTGACATATAAAATTAACCATCACATACTCCATTTAGGATTCCACTCTCAATAGAAGAGGAAAACCATATTTAGGGAAAAGATTATAAATATGCATACTTATTATGAGGATTAACATAGATGCTGGGGTAGGACTTGAACTTTGTGAGCTTTCTGGCAGCCAAAGCAAAATGGGAAGTAACGTTTTGTATGATCTGATTTTATAGTCTAAGATCTATTGAAACAATTTAAATCACACACACACAAATATGGAGGAATTGATTTGGAGCCATATTTTAAAAGTGCTGGGACTTTATTCCATTTATTTTGTCTACTCTAAGTTCTGTCTGTTGCTACAAATTATCTTTGGGGCTATTGTGCCGGGGAAACATACATATAACAGACCTACATCAATAGAATTATGTAAGTCAGCATAGCATTTGAAAACCTTGTTTCAAATATGTGTTACTATCTGGTAAAAAGACACCTCATTGTATTCCAATGACAGTTAATGTTTCAATCATAGAAAATGTTTATTTATACATTTTTCATATCCCTATGCAATAAAAATAAATATACTTTTTCAGAGTCTTAAGTTGCTGTAAAAGTCCTCCCCTCTTCTTCCAGCTATGGTCCATTTTGCTTTCACTTCTGTGAAATACTAGGAAGAGGGGTGAGGTAGCTCAATGGCATTTATGAGTTGGTGACAAAATGTAGCCACATTAGGTAACTCAGCTAATATATTCCCTGCAGCTCTCCCGGGATCTCAGTAGGGCTGCTGGACAGTGGTGGCAGGAGTGTGATGATTTATTCTCAGGTTGAATATTAGTCCATCTCCTCCTCTTTTTCTTGATTTTTCCCTGGGGAAATTGCCAAGTCTTCTCAGCGGTGCCGAGGAAAACAGGAGCAATGATGGTGAGGAGAAGGTGGTAAATATCTGGTAGGAAATAGTCTTCAAACCCAATATAAGTATTTTATAGAGAATTTTAAATCTGTATATACAAGTAGGTCTTTCATAAATGAAGTGGCATAACACGAACTTTTGGAAAGTGGAGGGTACCCTTTGCTTTACACCATTTCAAGTTATAAAAGGTTTCATAGGACCGCTTTACTTTTGGATAGCAAGGGAAAACTGTACTTTGAATTTGTATTAACAAGTAGTAAATGCTATATTTATGAAAACGCTAACAAGCACTTCATTAAGATCTAAAAAAAATTAAGTTTCCAATATCGTTGTAAATAATTGAGTGACATTAATGATTTAGGAGTAAGGGGACGTAGTTCTACAACATTCTTTTTAAAGTTCTTGTAGCTAATGTTTTGGAACAGGTCTTTTCTCTGGTACAGTTCATTTTTTTCACCCTCTATAAACATTTCTGTGGCATTTTCACATCATCCCCTTTATGATGGTATTGTCAGCTTCTTTCAGTGTAGTGAGAACTGCCTGGGTGCTTGCTGGTGTTAGGTCTGGATTTCAACACAAGTTATTCAACACCTCAGGACTTGCTTTCTCATCTCTTGGAGGTGAAAACATTGTCTCAAGGATTAAATTAGGTCATATATAAAGTAGCTAGAGTGCTTGCTTAATAAATGATAGTCATTGGGCCGGCCAAGTGGCTCAGTTGGTTAAGAGCTCGCTCAAGAGTTTGAGCTCTGAGCAACAGTGGTTCGAGTCCAGCCCGAGCTGAACAGCCGCTGTTGGCAGGATGGCTCAGCTAAAAAAAATAATAAAAAAAAATAAATGATAGTCATTAATATATGTATGCAACGATTTTATAGCTCTCTGTGACTAAAGAATGAGCCGGTGAATAGTGCAATGAAATATCTGCATACATGAGGAGATGATAAACTGTGCAAAGGAAATTAAGGCTTCGGTCTTGAATTAAAATGGATGTTTAATAAAGAATCTAATTCCCTGTAATCCATTCAGTTATTATAGCCTATTATTACAAAGAAAAATGTCAATGTTTAAGGAAGCCCTCAAATTTATCATAGAACTGCATTGTATAATGAATTTTTTATGACCATGATTCATACTTTTACCAAAACAGAGTAGATTTTCCTCTAGAAGATTCAAAGCAAATCTATTCTTCTCAACATTAATCATAGTCTATCCAATTAAACTAATTGTTGCCAATTCACAGGAAATTCAATTTGAAGAAAACATTTATAGTTTTGGGATATCATTCATTGGAATGTTATAAAAGTAGAACATAGAGAAAGAGTTTCCAAACCAATGTCTGGGATTTTGTTTGGAATAATCCTCAAAACCCCAATTTTGGAGCTTAACTGGTTATATCAAGTGACTTTCCATGTCAATTATTCCTCCTACCCCCTCCTTGTCCCTCCTTTCTGCCAAATAATTTTTCCCTCTAACTATGGCATTATTCATCCAACTGTACCCTCATGAATGTGAAGCCGACTGAAAACTCACATGGTGTCAGAAGTGGAAATATCAGCTCATACTTTTGATTGTGTTCTAAAGAGATATGTACTATATATACATTGTAGTTCATTCATGTTGCTTCCTTTTGGAAGGTCTTATATGCCACTGACACATGAAGCCAGCTGTGCCTTCCCAGAGTTGGAAATGTTACATATTTCAAAGAACAGTGTTTTGTGCTAATATTTGAAACGAAAACTCCTTTGTGTGGTATTGCACCCCGCCCCATTACTGGTATGAAGCTACACATTTCAAAAATGTCTGGCTTATGAATACCAGGCAGGAAAAGCACCCACGTAAGCATTTAGAGGGGGAAGAAGTGGACTAAACTGGATGAAAAGAAGCATAAATGAATTTTGGAAATGCTGTTTTTCCAACAGAGAATCCCCAGATTCTTTGCTCTCCCCTCTGTCCAGTCATTATGGAGCTATTTCAGAGCCAAAGGGGGGGTGGGGGAAGGGGGGAAGAACCATGGGAGAAAAGTGATGTTTCAACTTTCACAATGTTACAGTATCCCTGTCCTATCTTCTCTTTGTTTTTCTTGTCATGTTGAACAAATAATTAATTTTTGTTGTATTTTGCCTAATTTCCTTTTGAATTTGCATTTTTAGTGGTTGGTCACTGTAAAACCACGTAGAAAGGCAACCTAAATGGTTAAGAATATTCAGATTTTGCCTATTGCAATCACTAGTGTCTCCCAACTTACTGTTGGATACGCCATCCCTTCCCTTATGCCACACAAGCAAATCTCTTCTCTTGTTCTTGCCTGTTCTGAAGACCATTGCGTTTCTAGGATTTTTGGCATGCTTATTAAATACTTGGGGACCTTTCACAATTTTGTTGTCCACCACTCATATTTAAGTCCTTGAGGAAACTCTACAATGAATAATACTTGTAATCCTATAGTTTGACTCTTTGCAAATGGATTTCTTGTCTTTTCTTTTGCTTCATTCTAAATCATATTACGAGCAAGAGTACAGGCAAGTTAGCCAGGTTTGCCATGTGTTTGATTTCTGAGAAAAGAGGAACTGTTGGATTCAAAGTATAATTGTTCCCTTGAATCATTAAGGGTTAAAATTACCTATCTAGTTTTGCAAATCTTCAATTATTTTCATCTAGCTATATTTATGTTGTGTCTTACTAAATTAATGTGAACATAAACATCAAATTAAATGAAAAGAAAAATCAAGGGGAAGGAGTTCTCTTCCTCCTCTGCCTCTTTTTTTGCCACTGAGACTTTGTCAATTTGTTAATAAGGGGGAGAGGGGCATACTCCTGGTTCCTTCAAGAAGGGGCAGTGATTCTCTGACAGGGAGCGTCCAGTGTGCAGGTCAATACAAATGCTTAAAATGTGAGAGTTATTTTTGCCGTTAAGATTTTGGATCACTTCTTTTTCTGTTAGGTCATAGAGTGAAAGAATCGTTTCTAATGTCCATCTTCTCATTGTTGTGGACTCCTTTACTTTCTGTCCTCTTCAGCATGCCACTCAATTCTTCTTAGCACATTAAGCAGAGGAGAAATGTACCTGGGAAAAATTTAGTTGGGGTAGACCTTGTATCAAGCAGTAAAATGAAATTATGGAATTATCATGTTTATTCCAGCGATTACCAGCTGCTGATAACACACACACAAACTCAGAATAAGATTTGACTGATGGCCTGCAAACAACAGAGGTTTAAATACAACATGTAGAACCTAAGTAGATGTTAAGATCATATTTTTTTTCCTTCCTGACTATACACTGTTATGACTGATTTAGAATTATTTCAATTCCTAGTGACAGAAAGCCAATTCAAACTATTATAGATACGGAAAAAAATAGAATATATTGACGTATGTTGCTGAGAATTATTGCTGGCTTTAGGCATGGTAGAATTCAACGAGTTGAGTGATGCCATTAGGACATACAGATATGTGTGTGTCTTTCTATCTATCTAACCTTTTTTTTTTTCATTCCCAATGGTCCTGTGGTTTTAAATGTTTTTATTGTGATTATATATATATGTATATATATATATATATATATATATATATATATATATATCCTAAGATATGCCATTTTGACTACTTTAAGTGTATAATTCAGTAATTACCTTAACAATGTTGTGCGACTATTAGCACTATTTGTTTGCAAATCTTTTCCACCACCCTACACAGAATCTCTGTAATCATTAATCAGTCACTCCCCATCCCCATCTCCCTCCAGCCCCTGGTAACCTCTAGCCTGCTTTCTGTCTTTGTGAATTTGCCTATTCCAGATATGTCGTATAAGTGGAACCATACAACATTTGTCCTTTTTCCTGTTTAGCTTATTTCACTTAGCATGTTGTCAAGGTCCATCCATGTCATAGCAGCTATCGGTACTTTATTTTTATGGCTGAATAATATTTTATCAGATGGATAGACCACATTATGTTTATCCATTCATCTGATGGACATTTGAGTTGTCTCCATCTTCTGGCTAGTGTGAATAATGCTGCAACAAACATTGTGGTACAAATAGCTGTCTGAGTCCCTGTTAACAATTCTTTTGGATATATTAATAATATACTCAGGAGGGAAATTTCTATGTACCTAATCTTGATTCCTCTGTCCTCTCTGTGGCTTCTTCCTCAGATGAAGGTTTTATAAGCTGGCTCAAAGACAAATAGTACTGTGTTCATAGAATGGAATGTGATGCCACCGTTAATAGTGGCCTAGATCTATATGTATAAAGATAGGTGGGCTCAAAAGAATAGCACTGAATGAAAAAAATCAGGTTGTGTGCTAAGCACAGTATTGATAGCATTCATGTAGGGGTTAGTGATCATACAGGACTGTGTTCAGCATTGTTTTGTAATATACCGGGGGTGCCAAAAAAATGTATACACATGACTTGTATTCATCTCTTATTATCAGCATGTATTGAGTGTTACAATTTTAATACAGTTTTTTCCTTTCTGAAAATGTGTATCCACTTTTTTTGGCACCCTCTGAATGTATGTAAGATCAAAGTATAAAGCCATATACTGGAAGGGTTCCCAAGAGATTGAATAGTGAGAGGCGAGTGGGACAAGGAAACAAAATCAAGGAGATTTCAATTTTCCGCTATGGCGATCCTCTTTTCCTTTAAAAATTAGCTCAGTTAAGTTGACAAAATGCGAACAATTGTTCACTTAAGCTCATTTGTACTTTATTGTTTGCTTTTCTTCACTGTTGTATATTTTTTTCAAGATTTTCACAATTAAAAAAAGTAGCACACGATTAGAGTTCAAATGGAAATCCAATTTTATTATTTAATCTTATAATTTGGGGATATGTATGCAGATAGATAAAAAAGATAGAATACATAGAGAACATATTGTGATTTTTTTACTTGTTATTTATTTCAAGTATTCATAAGAACAGGCTCTGGCCAAAATCTCCCTGCTGTGCAATACTACTTCATGCCATTTTATAACATTTGTGTGTTAGAGTGCATTTTGTCCTTAATCTTCCCCGTGCCCTAGTATTCCCCTAACTAGCAAAATGCCCAGTGTGTTTCCTATTAACCTCCAAATTCCTACCGAGATTTAGTAGTACAGCCCTGAAATGCCTCCTATCATTTTAGCAAACCATCAGAGTGCTTCCCGAACCTTAAAAGCTGGCAAAGATAAACTATCCAAATCAGTATTCCTAGGAGAAGAAAGTCCTGGGAGGTGAAGATAGATTTCAGGAATCCTATTCATACCATGAGGGAGAAGTCATTAAATAATTGTGCATGAGGCAGCTGGTGACAGCCTTGTCTCTTTTGGTTTTGCAAAAACGCTAACAGAAAGATTCGCAACATCTTGCTTGATTCTGAAGTGGTTAAAATTTTATAATCGGAACCTTAATGGCAAGAAAAGGCATCTCAGAAAGAGCATTGCTCGCTGAGCACTGACATCACCTTGAGGGAATGAGTATTGTCTTACACAATGGAATGCACTCTATTCGTCCTCCGAGAGGGAATTTGGCTTGGTATGCAAATTGAAATATTGTTTTGAAAAATCTGTTGCATCCAATGACAGAAACATTTTTTTCTAATCCAGCTCTTTCGTCCATTGTTGGCAAAGCAGTTGACAGCAGGCTCATTGAGCCAGTTTGTCTGGGCCGTGCTCTTGGATTTTGTGATGAAGTCCAATCAAGGAGAATTGTCCTTTGGCAAAGATGCAAAAGAGCCCTAAATTCTTGGGGTCTCTATTTAAATGGTTTTATCAGGCAGAAAGGAAAGGAAGGGTAATTTACTTGAAATGCTGGTAAACCCTTGAAAGCATTTAGCATTTGAGTGCTTGTTGTTTCATTCTCCCTTTGCCAGGAAGTTGGCAGCTGAGATAGTGGAAAGCTGGCTTGTTTTGGTAGGTCGTCGCCCTCTAATCCTTGTAAGCTTACTTATTTGAAGGGGTCTATCCCAAATGAAATCTTCCCAGCTCACGTTCTGCAGCCTGGAACGTGAGCCTGTTCAGAAATGTCATACTTTCACAGCTCCGCTCTCCAATCTCATTTGACTGGAGCAGAACCTGAGTGCACAGGTGGGATTCAAGGAGCTCATGGCTCCTGCATCACGTGGGGGGCTCTGGTTCCCCAAGAGTGGTCCTGAACAGTATCAGCAGCATCACCTGGGCTAGTGTTAGAAACGTAGATTCTTGGGGTCTACCGTAGACCCACTGAGGACGGGACCCAGGAATCTGATTTAACAAGCCCTCCAGGTGATTCAAATGCACACTCCAGTTTGAGAACCCCTGCTCTGGGGAAATCTGTCTGCTTGGATATAGAGAAGCCCAATTCTGTGACTCACTATTCTTCCTCCTCCTGCTGTGACTGAAATCAAAATGCTAAATTCATCATCAAATCGTTTGTGGTGGAATAATTTCAAATTGATTGCCATTTTGTGTAAAGGACTTTTGGTGTTATTATTTTGGAATTGGCAGGGAGACGTTTTTCCACGAAAAAGTAAATGTGCATCCTTAGTGGTGAGGAGGCGAGTGGGGGTCTGGGATTGGTGCCCTTATAAGAGAAGGCCCTGACTGGTCCTCTTCCATTCCGCCATGTGTCCAGCTAGCACCCATTTGGATCCTTTCTTCTTCAAGGGATACACTCGGAATTAATACTGAAAACGTCCTTCCCTGAGAGTATATCTCCTGTAATGACGTCTATCACTGAATTGTGTTGCTTTGTGCAGAACCCTTTTCAGAAACTAATTTGGCATTTTAGGTAACAGTCCTCAGATAGTGATGTTTCTGGTAGCAGAATGTAAATATGTCATGTATATAGGAATACCTAAATGCAAAGGATGGGAAACTATATTTAGACACTTCGCCTTCTAATTTTCTTGGTGTGTCTCTTTTAAAAATCTCCTTATGGAAATAATGGTATCATTATTGATGGAGGAGGTTGGTGAAGAAAACTGACAGGTATCAAAACAACTAGCATAAGCCAAGAGCTTGACATATGCTATCTCATATAGTATTCCACATAATTATGAGGATAGGTCATTTGGCTCAATGTACAGATGAAAAAACTGAATCTTTAGTTACTTATTGTGGCAGTAGATTGGCTGATCAATTTTGACTTCTTTTTTATTCTTTTGTTAATAGAGGAACGCAGAATTACTCTGGGTATCAGAGTATGTGCTCAGGCAAGGAGGAAGGCTCCGTCTAAGGATATGAAATATGATTGGACTTAAGTCAAACATGATTATTCTACCACTTTTCCAGTGATTTATTTGGAGGTGGCCATGTGACCTGGTTGTAGCCAATTAAATGTAAGGGGAAATTTGTGGGGACTACTTCGAAAGCCTATCCTCCCTGATAGAGACCTACATAAATAAAAGACCTCATTCCTTCTTATATTGGACTGCTGTCTTGTTAGGATGTGATGCTTTGCTGGTGCTGCAGCAGCCATCTTGCAACTCTGAAGAAAAAACCAAGGGAGAGCTATTGGGTTGTCTTGCCTGGCCTTGCTTCTGGACTTCTGCTTCTGTGAGTTAACAAATCCCTATTATTTAAGCCACTTTTTGTTAGACGTCCTGTTACTTGCTATTGAAAGTGTACATTCTGAGAATATACAAGTTTATCAGGCTTCAGAATAGGGATTAGAATCCAAGTTTGACTTATGGTAAACACCATCCTGGTTTGTTCTCTCTCTCTCTCACCCATCTGCTTTCCTGCCTTTTCTTTTACCAAAAATAAACTTTGTCTACTATTAGCCTATAAAATTTGAAGTCCTAGAAAAATACCAACAACAATGAGAAGGTATTTGAAAACATTCTAGTAAATACAGTTTACATGTATTCTAGACCAGATTGTGACAAGGAATGCTTCATCAGTATTGTTTAGGTAGCCTAATACGTTTTAGGTATGCTTGTGATAAACACATTTTAAAAATCCAAATATTGTACAAGACCAAATTGTCCATGACTTACTCAATCCCGCTCTCCTCACCAGAAGCAATCATCTACTTCCTGTTAGTAAAATGTCCTCCCAGATTATTTTCTATGCATTTATATATTTACTTGCCTAGATTGAGGTTATTTCTAGAAAACAGATAGCATGATGCTGTATATATTGTACTGGGATTTTATTAACTTCACAATATGTCTTGTAGATTTTTCCACATCATTTGATTAATTTTATTATTATTTTATTCTTATGATATGCAGCCTGGTATTCTATAGTAGCAGCATAGCAAGGTTTTATTTAGTCATCCCTTTGGCTAAAGCAATACCTGGCACATGATAGGCACTTGATAAAAATTGGTTGAATCAATTTGTCTTTGAAGTTACTTAGGGTGTTTGTAATTTTTCCTTGTTTCAAATAATGCTCTTATGTACATTTTAGAGTCAGTTTTTCATTTTGCCCAAAATGAATCCTGTTGGGACTTTGATTGGAATTTTATTGGTGAGAATTGACATTTTTATAATATTAAGCTTTTCCATGCGTTTTTCACATATGTATTTCTGTAGGAAAGCTACCTTTGAAAGAAATTGATGACTCAAATGGAATATGAATTGTAAGATTTAATAGTTATTGCCAAAATTTTCAGTAAGACTTCTACAGTTTTCTGTACTATCAGTAATACCATATTTCCACATGTATAAGATGCTCCCATGTATAAGACGCACCTTAGTTTTGGGGCCCGAAATTTGAAAAAAAATGTATTACATAAAGTTATTGAACTCAAGTTTTATTCATCATAAAATTCATACAACTCCTCATCACTGTCAAAACTCCCAACCATTAGCTTGTCCTCACCTGTGTCTGATGACGAATCACTGTCTTCATATATTGCCTCATCCTCACTTCCATCTATGGCATTTGAAATCTACAACCACTGTATAAGACGCACCCAGTTTTTAGACCCCGAATTTTTCAAAAAAGGGGTGCGTCTTATACATGGGGGAATACGGTATATGATGGTGGCAATATTGGTGATGTGATAGGAATGACGGTGACAGGGTAGTGCTGGTGATGGTGATGGTGATGGTGATGGTGATGGTGATGGTGATGGTGATGGTGATGGTGATGGTGATGGTGGTGGTGATGGTGATGGTGGTGATTGTAGTGAAGGTGGTGGTGGTAATTATACTGTATTGCAAAAGAACCCAGGGCTTTTATGTAATAATTCAATTTCACTCTGATTATCCTTAGCTATCTGATCAAATCTTATTGCTCCGCCTTTTGAATATGGAGAGAAATCCCGATTCTTCAGCCAAAGCTGTGATAGGAAACTTAGGCTTGCCTGAGAGTGTATGTTTTATAATTGCTGCCAAAACACTGGGTCTGTGCCAGGTGAACGGTCGTATTGTAACGCTGAGTAGTGCTGCGTTACTTTTTAGGAATAGGGACCCCCACCACCTGAACCACTGTCTTAAAATGTCCTAGAATGATTGAGGAAGATGTCTAGAAGGGAAGGCAAGAAGTGAAAGTTAAAGAAATAAGTGACTGTTGGTTCATGCTTCTGTAGCTGTCTTGCTTGCTGAGCACCAGGAATCCCACCTGAGCCCCTGAATGCTCCTGTTTCCCTAATAAATCCCCAGGTTTCTGTATATAGGTAGATACCTGAACCTCAGAAGCAGCACTTAACTGGCTGTCTCCGTTTAGAGTTTATTTTCCACATTTTAAGCTGGCAATAAAAAGTCTAGAGCTCCTAACCTTCATCACACTATGACTAGCTCATCTTTTTAAACTAGCAGAAGCTATGGGCAGATTGAAGACTTCTTTTGCTGCCATGTTGTATGTGCATGTATGTTTCAGTTGTGTTTCTTTTACAACGTATTTATGTGCCCAAGGATTAATGCCACTAATCCAATCAGCAATACCTGATCCATTGCAATAACTCGTGTATATCATGCTACATTAAGCATTGGTATTTATTGTTTTACATATAAAGTTTCATTCTGAATGGTAAATCAAATGCTTAAATAAAATGGTTGGGAAATTTATGAATATTCTGAATTGTTTAGACTCAATGGTTTCAGTGTATTTTTCTAAAAATAAGAAGGCCTGGAACTCTTGCATAGAGATACTATTCTAGCATATATATTTTTGAAAGATTTAAGACTTTCAAAATATGTCCCCAGGGGATGCCAAATATCATACTGTCATTGTAATCCTGCCATCTCTTGTAACGCTATTGCGCAAAGGTCACTTTGGGGCAACATCTGTTTTCCTTTGTCTCTGTCTGAGAGGCAGTGTTCTACCCAGCGAAGTCATTGGGGCAAGGAGCTGTTTTCCCCACCTGATGACAGGGAAGCAGGCTGTGGCCCATTCCAGAGAGGGACCTCTGGTATGGTTCCCTGCACTGACCTGCACTCCACCACCCCCCAACTCTCAGGCTCCTGCTTACCAATGTGAGTTGCAGTGTTGGGGGGCTCCTGCATGTGGCCCATTGCTCTGGTCCCAGATGATTCTGGAAGGCCTGCCACCTGCTGTGTGGCAGCTGCTGATGGATGGAAATGTTACAGATTGATGATGGGAATACATCAGAGGCGATGTATTGACTTTGAGTTAATACATAAAAAGTAGCATGCCTTTCCAGAATGCTTATTTTAAATTTCAAAAGCTACCCTTTGTCCATTGCTGGGACCCCCGCTTGTATGTTTTGAACCTGAAGTAGTCGAATGTTGAAGTTTGGACTGAGAGTTCACACATGGAGAGAGGCACCTTCTAGAATCAAAGAACAAAACCACAGAGGAAATAATACTTGGTCCTTAGAAGTCAAAGTTTGGTCTGTAGACCAGCAACACCCCATAATCTGAGAGCTGGTTGGAAATGCAGACACGTGGACCCCATTCCAGACCCACTGAGCAGAATCTTTAACAATAGTCTTTGGCATTTGTATGCACATTAAAGTGTGAGAAGTGTGATTTTAGGCGGAATTATGACTAGAAGATGTGCATTTTGTCACCTAAAGTCCCCCTACTGCATAATAGCACTTTCCGTCACTACAGCAGTAATTGGTCTGAGCATTTCAAAGGAGCCTCACAGGAAAGTGTTTGCACAGACTTGTATAGAGGGGTTAAGAACAGGGATGGCAAGAACGAAATAAGCAGTTAATGGCAGAGCTCTGGCAAGCAGTACAATTGATAAGCTCTGGGTGGTTAGAGCAGGAATCCCCAGTGCTTTAAGGGCTGACCCTGAACAATTACAGGCTGACACTGAGAGATTATGGCAGTGGCACATCAGTAAATTTGGGGTGGATCAGCATGAGATAACACTGGCTAGAGAGATGAAAGCATAGGATCATTCATTAGGTGTGGGGTTATGCCTTTTTTATGGCAAGTCCTGTCGTGTCTGCACCCGACTGTTAAGTGTATGAATAGGAGAAGCACTGTGATTGTTTCATATTGACCTTGGGTGGCCTATAGGACCTGGCTTTTAGCTCTTGTATTATAGATTCAATTTGGAGCTGACTCATTCTCAGTCTTCTCAAATAATGATATTTGACCTTGTACATTTTAAAGGTGAAGTATAATGACATTAAATAAATTGCACAGATCTTCATTTCAATGAAGTTTTGACAGCTCCATGTATTAACCATCCAAAACAAAATATAGAACATTTCCATCAGCCCAGAAGGCTCCCCTGTACCCCTTCTGGTTAATTCAATTACTGTTTTGATTTTCATCACCATACATTATTTAGCCTCTTCTGGAACTTCAAGTAAAAAGGGGTTCATATATCTGTATTCGTGTGCTTGGCTTCTTTCACTCAGCATAATGTTTGTGAGAATCATCCATGCTTTTGATTGTATCAGTAATTCCTATTGTTTATTGCTGAGTAGGATTCTCTTGTGTGTACATACCAAGTTTCATCCTTTTATATGTTGATGGACTTATAGGTGGTCTCCAGTTTTGAGCTGATCACTAAGACTGCTTTGGTCATTTATAAACAAGTCTTTTTGTGAACATGCAATTTCATCATCTTAGATAATTACCTAGGAGTGGAATTGCTGGTTCTTATAACAGATGTATTTTTAACTATTAGCAACTGCCAAACGTTCTCCAAAGTGATTATACTATTTTACACTTTCACTAGAAATGTTTGAGAATTCTAGATGCTCCATTTCCTCACCAATATCTGATGTCAGTCTTTTACATTTTGGTTTAATTTGCATTCCCTTGCTAACTAATGATATGGGGCACTATTTCGTGTAATCACTTGCCTTTCATATAATCTTTGGTGAAGGGTCTGTTCAAGCAACCCTTTTGCCCACTTTTATTGGGTTGTTTGTTTTTCTTTATTGTTGACTTGTGGGAGTGTCACAGATAGATTGCTCTTGACTTACCTGGGAAGCCCCATGGCTTCAGCACGGCAGAGCCCAGAGTGCCTCAGATGTACTTTTCTCAGGCCTGCTTTTGGACATGGCTGCCTCGCACTTGGGAAAGACCCTGTTCACCTCAGGCGGAAATCCCGCTTTTGCCCTGTCCCAGCCTTTGGCACTATACCCCTGAGCACTGGGTGACAACCCATTGGAATGATTTGATGGGTTGATGCAGACTTGCTCTGTGGCTGAGCTCCCTGGCATTCTCCCCTGTCATGTCAGACCACAGGCGGCCATTGAACCTTTCCTGTGGTCTTGCCTAACTCCTCCTATCCCTCTTTATGTGCATTTCTTCTCCTCCCATCATTCTGCACTGAGTGAGAACAGTTACAGCTCTCTTCTCCCCTATGAAGGGCCATGAGTTTCTGGAAATTTGTTCATTCAAATTTCTTGGCACTCCCCACTCTCGGCTGGATTTTATAAAACTTTTATTTTGTAGCTTATCAGGTTTGTTTTGGTGTTTGGGGTGAGAACGATGCTCTCTGGTGACTTTCTACCCTCTATCCAAAAGCAGAAGTCCTGCACACTTCCCCCCACTCCATTTTTTCCTGCATGTGCCAGAAATACTTTCTGGAATAATGCCGAGGGGGGGGGGAGAGAGAGAGAGAGAGAGAGAGAGGCTTTAGACATAACAAGCCAAGAGGTTCACAATCACAGTGTGGAAACCCTGCAGTTAGTACAACCAAATCATATTATAATTTTATGTTAATAATTTAAAGGTTAAATTGGCATCCAGTAAACCATGATTGCTGTTGACACTGAGTACATTACTGAACATCACTGTGACTCAGTTTCCTTGTCTATAAAATGGGAATAAAAAGGGTACTTGCATTACAGTGTTGCTGGAGGATTAAACAAATTAATATATGCAAAGAGCTTAGAGTCCTACTTGGCGCATAGCAAATGCCTGATGAATGAAACACTAGCTGTTAATAATAATAATAATAATAATAATATATTACTACTAATGACAGTAGTTATAGCATAACGAGTTTTTTATCAAGGACTTACTTCTTCTCAGCCAATCCCTTATGTGTCTTACTTAAAGCTTATGTTAAAGCTTTCTCTATGGGATTAGTGAGAGTTAACAGATACAGCCAACCAAGACCATAGTCACCAGTCCAGTTCCATGAGAAGATAGGTCAGACAATTGTGGCTTAAAAATCGGTGCCCATGGTAACAATTAATATTATTCAGCAATATCTTTGGTTCTCCTGCCTTAGGGTGGGATTGTCCCTTTGTGCCCCCTTGACATGAGGCAGAGCTATTTGATTGGCATTGGCCAATGAAATATCACTGGAAGTGGATCACTTCCGGGCAAGTCTTTAGGAGCTGTTTTGCAATTCAACATGTTTTCTTCACCCAGCCATGGGAAACAGGGATGTTCCAAGTGGAGGAGCCTCTGAGTGAGGGTGATTTGAAGCAGAGTCATAGCTGGCCCGTGATGGGCACATGGAATGAGCCAAAAATAAACTTTTGCTTTAGACCAGTGCATGTAGAGCTGTTCGTTATATAAGCACCGCTAAGCCTATCTCGATTGACTGATACAATACCTTCAGGATATGGTTCAGACTATTTGCTTTGCTCTGACTGGGCAATACTGAGTCTAGTGGATACAGTGGCCAAGCAGAGAACTCCTGGACACCAGAGTTTGGATGGAGGGGTAGCCAGAGGCAGGGGTGCTGGACAGTGAGTTCAAACCATACCCAAATATCCAAAATCTGTGCCGAGTGCAGGTGTGGGCCTAGCAGCAGGGGACAGAAAGTGGAGCCAAAAGGTTTGGAGCTGAAGAGAGGCATGGACGGAGCAGGAGCTGAGGAGCAAATCCTGGAACCAGATAAGAGGGTTTATTTCATAGCAAAGGGAGAGCCCAAGCACCATCTTATTGGGGGCAGCTGTTTGGTGAGGGGTGGGCTGCCTGGCGGAAAGTTACAAGGTCAAGTCAACAACACCTTGGAGTGATTCCTCTTTGGAGGTAGCAGTATTCACACCAGCAAGATCCCTTGGTACCCAAGGTTTGAAGACCAACACAGAAATTCACTCTGTTTTGTACAACTTTTGTGCTCCTTCTCTTTCTTATGCTGAAGATCTCCCAATACAGCTTTAAAGGGAGAACACTCTCTGATTAGCTGGACAATCACACTCGCTGTGCCAGAGAGAACCACTTCTGAAACATCAAAACACACATTTTGGCTCCCTTTTAAGGTACCTTGTCATTTAAATCATACAAAATGTTACAAATACAGAGCTGTCCGTCTATGGTTTTAATTGGGTCAGTGACATTAACGCAGCAGCAATGTAAGCAGAGCATTTAAAAAAATTCTTCCAGTCCTTTTGGAATTCAGCTCACGGGCTTAACAGACATGTATTGACATAACTAACTTGTTCAACATGTCTTTCTGTAAGTTATAAGTGAGGAGTAAAGCTTTGCATTAAACTAACAGACGAGATTTTTGTATTAGGGATAATATACTAATATGATACACACTAATAGGATACATATCCCAAAGTGCAGTTTCATCATTTAATGCAAAGTTACCTCCTACTGGGAAATAAGGATTATTTTACAGAAAATATAAATAATGTGAAGACTTTCTGGGCAATCAGCAATAACCTGGGATGTGAAATAACTTGGCATGTACCCTTGGCCATGTGCAATATCCTTTTATTGAAGATGATTATCAGAGTTCTGTGGAGAATGGACAGTTCCTATTATGATATACCAGGGACCAAGCTTTATAAAAGCTTGTTTTTGTTCTCCATTGTCCCTTTAATAAACTAGAAAGGTAGACAATGGTTGCCTAAGTCTGTTTCCATATGTGGCTATGAAGTTTACCATTATTATTTATTAGTTAAGTTGTCTGTTTTTTGGACAATTGAGTTACTGTGGTAATAATATGCATTGAAATACCTGGCACATTCTCCTGTACAGAGCAGATGTTTCATAAATGTTTCTTGAAAGTGATTTTATAAATACATTTGTAAAGTTTGAAATCTACATTGTCAGAAAGCTGAGAAGAACACTTCTGTAAGAAAAAAGAGATCAAAACAATAAGAAGCATTCCAATAGTTTGTAATCTACATGTGTATGATATGTATTACATATATATATATGTACTTTATAGGAAATATTTCTAAAGAATATTATCAAATAATGTTTAGGTGTTTAGAGGAAGATTTGTACAAGAAAGGTAGATTCAAAGAGAAAAGCTGCCTTATTTTATTGCTTCTTTGCTAAAGGTATTTACTCAGAACATCAGAAGTAAAGCTTTAAAGTCAAATGTCTGGAGAAATTTAAATATATGTGAATGCGTATGTTTAAGTTGCAGAAGAATGTTGACAGAAATAAATCACTTTTAGAGAGAATTCCCAGGACCTAGTCCCTTTTAGGTAAGCTCCTGGTCCTTGTGCAAATACTCTGTCCTTTAAAGTACTAGCCCACAGAATTTATGGGTTTATGACTGTGTGCCTCTGTTTATTTTTGGTATAAAAGACCTTGCTTATAAAAAGGGTAGTTAAGTATGGTACTATATAATGGTGATCCCCTTTGCCCGACTTAAGAGTTTGTACTTAAGGAACATAAACTAAAGTTGGAGGTAATTCAGTTAACATTCCGAACACACAAAGGTATGCTTGCTTCTCAGCTTTAAGGCACAAAGCAGCCGCATTAAATTACAGCAGTAATTACACCACACGTACACATTCTTTAAAATGTCATGAATCGCAGGGCCAAGTCTAATTGGAGATGTTTGTCTATCTCTGGAGAATCAACTGAAATAGAAATCTTGAAGCCAAATAGCTCAGCTCCTTATCCAGCTTCACAAAACAAAACTTGTTACCTTCCGTTCTAAGATGCACACTCAATCCTCCCTGTTTTCTTACCACTCATGCTAATTCATCACCAAACTCCATGGATACTAGCTCTGAAATAGTCTCGAATCTGTCCACTTCTGTCCGTTTTCTTTGCCATTGCCCTGGCTCAGGACGCCATCTTTCTTTGCCCTTATTAGTGTCAATGGTCTTCTACCTGTTCTCCCTGCCCCTATACTGTCTCCTCTAACCTCTCCTCTGCTCTACATAGAGCCATACTTGCCAGAAAATGAAATTGCACCAAGAAGGATGCTGGTAGTCTCAGTTTAAACATCACTTTCCCAGGCCTTCCCTGGTTTCCAGCCCCTTATTCTGCACTCTTGAAGCCTCTGCAATCCCTCTGTTGTGACAAGTGTCACACGTGATTGTGACCCCTTGCATAGTTGTCTTTTTCAGGAGATCATAAGCTCTGTGAGGGTAAAGACTGTGCTCATCATGTTTACTCTAGAATCCTTGAATTCTAGCCCAAGGTGGACTCTCTAATTATGGAGTAATTTACTACAATTATTTAATATTAGGGCAGTTCTTGAGCCAAGGCATGTACCAACATTCTCCAACTTACTAATACATCATTTTTCTCATGCCAGGACATTTATGGCTCTAAGGGAAAATTCCCCAAGGTGGCATGTCCCAACAGGCTTTATTTTAACTAGTGAGAATAGTAAAATCTTATATAGTTCTCCTCGAACTAAAGGTACCAACTTAAATTCCTTCTTTTGACTTTGACTAAAATGCTAGTAATGAGATTTTTAAAATATTTTTATTTTAGGCATGCTTTGTGACATGTTAATATGAAATTACATATAGCTATGGCATAAAATGTGATAGGAAAATCTGCACTTATGCAGAATAGGGTGTGGCATTAGTTCCCTCAACTGTTAACATGTTAGATGGCTTTTCATGTATTTTTCTTATTTCTTCTGTTAACACCTTTATTTACAGGTTTTTCCCCATGAGTGAAAAATCTGGTTTGGTTTAGGCTAGAAAAATGTGATAGAGGAAGAAAAATTACATGTGTCTTTCTGCGTGTACTTATATATATATGTATATATGATGATTGATTAATGGGTGTTATTAGTGATAAGAAAAATGGAACATGTGGGAGTCTGTGGAGCAAAAGGTCATTCACAGCTCTATTGTGAAGGAAAGGTCATTGTCCGTTCAAATGAAATCTCCCCCCCCAGCTTTATTGAGATATAATTGACATATAGCATTGTGTAAGTTTAAGGTCAAATGAAATCTTGTCTTTATTGTAAATGTTAAAAATGAGTGATGTTGAACCGACTTGGTCCCTGTTATGAAAATAGTAGAAATAAATGTAATTCTCTTTGCAGAAGTCAAAATAAATATTCATTTATTTATGGCCACTGAAAAATTTGGCATAAAACCTCACACAAGAAATAGAAAGTTAAACATATATAATTATAAGTGAAATGGTAGTAGTCCAGGATGGGGAAGGGAGGGAAAAGTGGAAAGGGCTATGGAGGAAGCATTCCTTCCATCTTAGCTTATCTAATGCATTTTCCCCCTGACTGTCAAATTTAAGGGAATATAAAACTGCCTCTGATGCAACAAAATGACACGAAGCATGCACACACTCGTGTGTGCACACACACACAGTGCATTGAACCAGCAATGAGTGTTAGAGGCGTTCAGACATTATTAAGTGGACGAAAATGTTGTAGTCTAGTGACTACTCCTATGAACTGAAAGATTTTTGGAAGCCCCCTCCCAGACTGACTTAAAATACGTAATGCTCTCCTTGAGGATAAAATGTAAAAATGAAATCAGATGCATTGCTATGTTTGAAACCAAAGTTTCTTACTACTTCAAATTTGAGCCCTTTGTGAGGATGGTTTCAAAGATAACAATCTAAGTTGTTGTTTTTTTTTAAAAAATAGAGTCCCTCCAGAGAACTGAAGCATAGCCAAATCCCTCAACATAGAAAAGAATAATCACTTAAAAGAGAAAAGCAAGTCATCCTGTTTCACTTGGTTATTTTCTCTTCCAAATGTGGCATATAGGAATCTAGAAAGCAGGGTAACAGTGAGTTAATATTCATCACGTTTTGTTTATCTTGGCTTTTAAAATACACATTTCTTAAATTTCTGGTTTGTATAATTTCTATATTTACCCAAATAGCCTTATATCTTTTCCAACTTTTCACTTTAAAGTGAAAATCTCAGTCCGTTTTCCTCAAGTTTTCTTTCTCTCTTCCCAGACATTGTTCATCATTGTTGCTAAGAGTCTGTTTACCCAGAGCATGCCGATGGGATATTTTGTTTTTGAAACAAAATTTAAACACATTAACACACAATCAATGATGTGTATAATATGTATGGGTGAATGCAATTACATAATCCATTTATATCTTCCATAGCTAAATACAGGATGCCAGTTGTTTGTTGGTTTGTAAGTGGTTACGCCTTTGATTAGATTATCTCCACTCGCTATGCCTATAACAGCATAGAAGTCTTTGATTTTTCCTGAATTTTCTAGGATACCGGTTTGTGTAGGGCTTGTCTGAGACAGGGCTCCTCAAATATCAAGGAGCCTTCTCACAAACCTAGCTCTTACGGCTATATTCAAATAGAGCCGCAGTCAATGTGTTGAGGTAAGTAACTCTATCTGCAGTGACAAGTGACACACAAGACTCTGTGACATAACCCAAGAATGGCTGATATGGTGTGGGGGGAGGCTCCCCTGCATTCAGCCATTTAGGGGCCCAGCTTCCATAAGTGTATGGCTCTATTCTCCCCTGCCGCCTTAGAACTGGACTGGATCGTGTACAACCAAATGGCAGACAAATGAAGAGAGGGGGGTTTAGGGACCTGGCCTAGGAGTGACAGATGTCACTTCCTCCCACATTATGTGGGCCAGAATTCAATCATATGACCTGGTAGCATCGCACAGGAGGCTGGGAAATCTGTAACTTTGAGCCTAGGTGGACAAGAAAATGAAGTTTGGTGAGTTCATAGCATTGTCTCTGCTACCAGACAGATTGATCCGCTATGATTTCAGTGGCATCATGAGGTCCCTGATGTTCCCCAAGTTCTATGGCAAGCTGATTCCTTGATTCAACTTGAATCGAGGTTGAATGGCAACATTCATTCCTGTTAGGTGAGACTTTAAAATACTATCAGCCATTTAAGCTGTCATGTGGATGAAGGCTTTGGAAGTAGGTCTTGTTCAAGGGTGGGTAGGAAAAATTCCCAGGGCTGTGGGGTGCCAGCTGGGCAGTGGGAAAAATACTGCAGGGTTTGCAAGGTGATTGACCAGTTATTCCTTACACACTTACGCTTATAGTGACTTAACTGCTGACTGCCTAAGAATTCCAGTTTTGAAAGCTGCTGGACCTTACCCTTTGTCATTGCCACCACCATTGTTCACCCCTCACCCCGTATTCTCAGTTGGATTCTCCAGGAAACAGACTCTGAGATGGAGATTTGCATGCAAATAATTTATTGGAGAGTTCTGTAAACACCACTGGCGGGGGTGGGGG